>NW_026781391.1:651250-976875 GCF_030144855.1 Hypanus sabinus
TGTGATCAGCTGTTTAAAGAATATTTACTGGTATTTTCGACTCTCAGAGATATACACATGGGCAATCAATCCATTCATTTGTATAACCGAACATCATTATTTCAATTTCTTGAGTCAAATTGACCTGTTTTATTACTTCCTCACCCCTGTGTTCCCATTTGTCCTGGTTCTGGTAACCAACGGCTTCACTGTCACAGCAAAGCTCGCAGGAGACTCAGGGTTTCCGGCAACGGACAGAGTGCCAGAGACCCGGAGATGGAGAAACGCAGGAAATCCCTGATTTTATTGCTGATCGTCTCGGGTAATTTCATCCTGATGTGGGCACCTTTCACAGTGTTCTCTGCGTGGGAACGGTTGTATGATCTTAAAATATCTTTGCCTCCGCCAGCTTCGCTGCGAGAGCTGGGCATCATTCTGCAGCTTCTGAGCTGTTGTACAAACACAGCCCTTTACGCCGCTACACAGACCAAGTTCAGGGAGCAACTCAAGAATTTGGTAAAATATCCACTCGCTCTCGTTATTAGGAGGAAGCCATGAATTAGCGGCGTCTTCCGCCCTGAACTATTTAACGTTCCATACATGGTCAGCGCTTTCTCTTTTGGCTCCAGCGCTATCCTCCTTCCTCGCACACCTCCCAAGCGGCAATTACTTAAAGGGACTCTTGTACAGCCACAACTTTCGACCCTCATTCGCCAGCCTGCCTTTCCCTCTCCGTCCTTCTGATCTTAGTGCATTTCCCCCCATGGTTACACCGTGCAGTCCTTCAAGTCGCCCGGATACCTCACTGCAGCTGCAAAGCCATTCTCCTGCGAGGGCGTCTGTGTTCCCGAAACAAGCTGTTCATCCTTTGGGTATGTTGGCCTTTATAAATTAGAGCATTGAGTACAGGAGTTAGGATGTAATGTTAAAACTGTACAAGGCATTGGTAAGGCCGAAGTTGGAACATTGTGTACAGTTCTGGTCACCGAATTATATGAAATATGTCAACAAAATAGTGTTCAAAGGAGATTTACTAGAATTTTACCTGGATTTCAGCACCTAATTTACAGAGAAAGGTTGAACAAATTTGGTCTTTATTATTTGGAGTGTAGAAGGTTGAGTGGGGACTGGATAGAGGTATTTAAAATTATGAGCGGGATAGGTAGAATTGACATAGCTAGGATTTTTTTTTTCCATTGAGTGTAAGGGAGATTCGAACAAGAGGACATGAGCTGAGAGTTATGGGGTAAAAGTATATGAGTAACCCGAGGGGGATTGTCTTTACTCAGAGAGTGTAGCTGTGTGGAACGAGCATCCTGTAGAAGTGGTAGCGGCAGGCTCGATTTTGTCATTTAAAAAAATAGATAGATATATGGACAGGAAAGGAATGGAGGGTTATGGGCTGAGTGCAGGTAGGTGGGACTAGGTGAGAGAAGTGTTGGGCACTGACTAGAATGGCTCAGATGCCCTGTTTCCGTGCTGTAATTGTTATATGTTTATATATGTTTATATTCCCCACCGGGTCGATTCAATTGGAGCTTCTTCCTGCACCAATCTTGTCAATCTCATTTGTGTTTCCTGCAACTTCTCACATCGCTGTCAGATCAGGTTGATGCCATTCTGACACCTCTCTTGCCAGCGTTCCTTATCCTGTTGCATCAATGATGTATTTAAAGATATCAGTCAGCAGAGACAGACTACCAAGGATGAATCGCAGTCATCCCGGCAGTAATGACATTGGTTAACGAGACAAAACTCAGATTTTAAAGTGAATGTAGTGGCATGCAAAGGTTTGGGCACCACTGGCCAAAATTTTTGTTACTGTGAGTAGCTAAGTGAGTAAAAATGACATCTTTTCAAAAAGGCATAACGTTAAAGATGACACATTTCTTGAATATTATAAGCAAGATTACCTTTTTCTTTCCATCTTTTATAGTTTCAAAATAGCACCGAAGAAAAAGGGCCCGAAGCAAATGTTTGGGCACCCTCCATGGTTAGTACATAGTAATACACCCTTTCGTATGTATCACAGCTTGTAAACGCTTTCCATAGCCAGCTAAGAGTCTTTCAATCCTTGTTTGGGGTATTTTCGCCTATTCTTCCTAGCAAATGGCTTCTGGTTCTGTGAGATTCTTCGGCCATCTTGCACGCACTACTATTTTGAGGTCTGTCCACAGATTTTCGATGATGTTTAGGTCAGGGGACAGTGAGGGCCATGGCAAAATCTTTAGCTGGCACTTCTTGAGGTAGTCTATACTGGATTTAGAGGTGTGTTTAAGAAATTTTATCCTGTTGTAGAAGCCATCCTCTTTTCATCTTCAGTTTTTTTTTCACAGACGGTGTGATGTTTGCTTCCAGAATTTACTGGAATTTAATTGAATTCATTCTTCCCTCTACCTGTTAAAAGTTCCCCGTACCACCGGCTGTAACACACAAGCTCAAAGACTGATCGATCGACCCACATGCTTATCAATTGCAGACGCGTTCTTTTCATGAAAATCTGGACCTTTTTATTTTCTCCAAACACGCCTTTGCTCATTTAGGTCAAAAAGTTCCCTTTTAATTTCAACAGTCCACAGGACTTGTTTCCAAATTGCATCACGCTTGCTTTGATGTTCCTTTGCAAACGTCGGACGCGGAATTTTGTGGTGAGGACGGAGGACAGGTTCTCTTCTGATGTCTCTTCCATGAAGGTCATATTTATTCAGGTGTCGACAACAATCCAGAATCTGCTAAATCTTCCTGAAGGTCATTTACAGTCAAACGAGGGTTTTGATTTCCCTTTCTAACAATCCTATCAGCAGGTTGTTCGAAAAACTTTCTTGTTCTTCCAGACCTCAAATTGACGTCCACCGTTCCTGTTAACTGCCATTTGTTAATTACATTACGAACTGAGGAAACGGCTAGCTGAAAACGCGTTGCTATCTACTTTGAGCCTTCTCCGGCTTTGGCTTTGTGGGCATCATTTATTGGTATTTTCAGAGAGCTAGGCGGCTGCTTAGAGGAGCTCATGGTTGTTGATTGCTCGGACAAGGTTTGAGGAGTCAGAGTATTCAGAAAACTTTAACATTTGCATCACCTGGCCTTCCCGAACGATGACTGTGAGCAAGTCATAGCCCAAACAAGATAATTAATGGTTGAGATTCTGTTAAAAGTTATCTGAGAGCTCAAATCTCTTGGGTTGCTCAAACATCACGATGCTCTTCTCCTTTTTTTTCACTCTAAAATTGTAAAATGCACAAAAGTAAACTAATCGTGCTTAAGATGTTGAAAGGAAAGTTTCATCTTTATGACTTTTGGAGATCAGTTCTGCTTCATAAGATCAGTTCATCTACATAAGTATTCACAGGATCAGAAATTTAGACCATGGGAGCCCAAACGTTTGCATGTCACTGTATGTTAATAAATGTAGGACTGGTCAATGTTGATGTGTTTCCTAAAATTTATTCATTTACGTGATGTGGGTGTGGGTGTTGCCAACTAAGCCAGCATTTATTGCCCATCGCTAGTTGACCTTTAAAAGGTGGAAATGAGCTGACTTCTTGAAGCGCTGCAGTCTGTCAGGTGTCACTACAACACAGTGCTGCCAGGGAGAGAATGGCATGTTTATGACGCAGTGGCAATGAAGAAACGTCTACAGGCTTCCATGTTTGGATGGTGAGTGGCTGGCTGGTTTGACTTCCAAGCGATAGTGTTCCATAGTATCTGATGCTCTTCTGGATGGTAGTGGTCCTGGGTCAGGATGGTACTGCCTTAGGAACTTCGGAGTGTTGTTGCTTCGCATAGATAGTATACAAAGCAGCAAAAGTTCTTCGATGGCGGAAGGGTAGGATGCTTGTGGAAGGTGCACCAATCAGATGGGTTGAATGCTTTTTGATGAGGCTGCATGCATCCAGACGATTGGCGAGTATTTCATTACACATTTGGCTTGAGCCTTATAGATGGAGACCATAAGACCATGAAAAGACCCTTCAAGTCTGCACTGCTATTTAATCATCGCCTTATCAGCTTTTTTTTTTTCCAGTCATCGCCACTCCCCTGCCTTCTCTCCATTCCCTTTAATGTCTTGGATAATCAAGAATCTATCTATCTCCGAACTAAATGCACCCAATGACTTAGCCTCCACAGCCCTTCGTGGCAACAAATTCCACAGATTTACTACCTTCTAACTGAAGTAATTTTTCCGCATCTCTGTTTAAGTTGAGGTCTTCAAACCTTAAGTCGTCCCCTCTTCTGCTGGACTCCCATACTGTATCGTCGGAAGTATCTTTGCCATTTCTAATCTGTTCAGGCCATTTTAACATTCAGAATGTTTCTATGAGATCCCTCCTCACACTCCTGAACTTCAGGGTATACACCACAAGAGCTGCCAGGCATTCCTCATACGTTAACCCTTTAATTCCTACAATCATTCTCGTGAATCTTCTCTGAGCCCTCTATAATGTCAGTATATTCTTTATAAAATAAGCAGCCCGAATCTGCACACAATACTCTCTCACGGGTGCCTTATATAGCCTCAACTTCACATCCCTGCTCTTATATTCTACAATTCTAGAGGTGAATGTGAACATTGCTTACACTTTCTTCACCAGCAATTTAAACTGGAAGTTAACCTTTTGGGTATCGTACACAAGGACTCACAAGTCCATTTGCATTTCTGCATTTTAAAGTCTTCCCCCATCTAAATGGTCTGACCGTTTACTTGTTCCACCAAAGTGCAGAACCATTCACTTTCCAACATTGTATTTCATTTGCCACTTCTTTGCCCATTCGTCTAAACTATCTAATTGTTTCTGCAGGCCCTCTGTTTCCTCAATGCTGCCCGCTCCTCCACCTATCTTTGCATCATTAGCAATTTTAACCACAGATCCATTAATACTGTAGTTCAAATCATAGACATACATCGTAAAAAGCAGCGTCCCAAAATTGACCCCTGTGGAACTCCACTGGAAACTGGCAGCCAGCCAGAATACGATATATTTATTCCCACTCTTCTGCTGACCTAGCAATGTTCAACCACGCCAGTAACTTCCCTGTAATTCCATGACCTCTTATTGCTAAGCGGCCTCATGTGCAGCACCTTGTCAAAGGATTTCTGAAAATCCAAGTACACTATATCTATTTCATGTCCTTTGTCAACCTGGCTTGTCATTTCCTTGAAAATTTACAGTAGATTTCTCAGACAGGGTTTTCCTTTCAGGAATTCATGCTGGCTTTGGCATCTCTTGTCATGTGTCTCAGATACTCCATAATCTCATCCCTAAAAAATCGCTTCCAACAACTTCCCAACCACTGATGCCATGCTAAAAGGATTATAGCTTCCTTTCTTCCGCCTCCCTCCCTTCTTAAATTGCGGATAACTCTTGCAATTTTCCACTCATCCGGTACAATGCCAGAATCTGTTGTTTCTTGAAAGATCATCGTCAAGGCCTCTGCAGTCTCTCCAGTTACTTCCTTCATAATCCGAGGGAGCATTCCATCAGGTTCAGGAGATTTATCTACACTCAGACCATTATCTTCTTAAGCACCTTCTCAGTCGTAACTGTTACTGCACAAACTTCACTTCCCTAATACTCTTGAATGTCTGATATACTGTAGACATCTTCCACTGTGAAGACTGATGCAAACTACTCATTCAGTTCCACTGCCATCTCTGCATTTCTCACTACAGTAATTCCAGCGTAATTTTCTATAAATCCTATATCGACACTCAACTCTCTTTTACTCGTTACACACTTAAAGAAATAAATATATATATATATATATATTAGCCGCCATCTTCCCTTCATAATTCATCTTTTATCTTCCTAATGTATTTCTTAGTATCCATCTACAAGTTTTTTAAACCTTCCGAATCCTTTATTTTCCCACATGGTTTGGCTTCCTTGTCTGCCCTCTCTTTTACTTTTACAATGGCTCTGACTTAATTTGTCAGCCACGGTAATATCCTTCTTCCATTTAATTTTTATTTTCTTATTTGGAATATACCTGTCTTGCACTTCCATCACCTTTCGCAGAAACTTGTGCCATTGCTGGTCTGCTGCTCCTCCTGCTGGTGCGTCTTTCCCGTCAACTTTGGCATGTTTCCCCTCTTATGCCATTTTAATTTCCTATATTCCACTGAAATACTGACGCATTGGATTTCAAAGTGAATTCGAACATGGACGGGCTTTGGGGGATAAGGAGGTGAGACAGACGCCACAGGATTCCTAGCCCTTGACGTGCTCTAATAGCCAAGGTAGTTATATGGTTCAGTTCCCTATCTATGGAAATCCACAGGATGCTGATAGCCGAAAATTCAATGTTTGCAATGCCACTGAATATCAAAGTATGATGTTTAGATACTCTGCTGTTGGAGACAGTCATTCCTTGCACTGCGGGGTTCATAACTGAGGCTAAGCCTTGATACATCCAGGTCCTGCTGCACTTAGGGATGAAGTGCTTGACTATCTGAGGAGCCACGAATGGTCCAGAACACTGTGCAGTCATCTGCGCACATCCTGAGTTCTGACATTACGACGGAACGAAGGACATCGATGAAGCAGCTGAAGAACTCCTGCAGTGGGGTCCTGAAGATAGATGATTGAGCTCCAGACACCACAACTATCTTCCTTTCGTTCAACCAGCGGAGGGTTTCCCCCGTAAATCCCATTGACTACATTTCAGATAGGGGTTTATGAGTCATACCTGAACAAATGCTGCTTGATATCGAGGGCTATTACTCCAGGCTCACCTCTAATATTTATCTCGTTGGTCCATGTTTGGATCAAGGAGGTGATGAGGTCAGTGCTGAGTACATTGACGGAATCCAAACTGGGCAGCAGCAAGCAGGTTCTGACCTAGTAGTGCTGCATGACAGCACTGTTGATGACCACTTCCATCATTTTGCTGATGATGGACGGTAGGCTGGTAGAGCGGTGACTGGCTGTGTTGTCTGTCCTGTCTCTTGTGCACAGGACATACGTGGACAATCTTAAGCATTACCAACTAAATCCAGATACTGCAGATGTGGAACGAGTATATATGTACTGTCGATATACATAGCCTGATTAAAGATAGTCAGCGTGGCTTCGTGCATGGTAGTTCATTTCTAACCAATCTTGTACATTTTATTAAAGAATTTACCAGTAAAGTGGCTGAAGGCAAGGAAGTGGACGTTGTGTATATTGACTTTAGAAAGCCATTTGACAAGGTCCCGCATGGGAGAATCGTTGAGACAGGTTAATGGATGGGCAGTCAACAGAAGGCAGTAAATCAGACTGGGCATTGGCTTTCTGAAAGAATCCAGCGAGTGCTAAAAGATAGTTGCTTCTCTGATTGAAGCCCCATGACTTGTGGATTACCTCAGGGTTGATGCTTGTCATTAATAAGTGCTAGGAGGGAGATGGGTGGTCAGGGACAAATGGACAAGGATCCCTTTGGAAAGCACAAATTGGGAGTAGAAGAATTTGCATTTTGTTGGGATCCCGTTGGTGATTGCGGATGTTTGCGGACAATTATGTGCTGGATGCAGAAACTGGTGGTATGGCAGGTGAGGTCAAAAGTTCCCTATCATAGGTGAGGTGGAGTGAGGGTGGTGAGAGGGCAGATCTGCGGGAAATTGAAAAGATGCGGTTGGAGGACCGCGTTGATGGTGGAGGAAAAGCATTACCTTACTTTGAAATATATATTCTTCGTCTTGAAATGAAAAGCCTCATCCAGAGAGCATAAGAGGTGGAGATGGGAGGAATTGAGAGAAGGAAATGGTATTGTTACAAGTAACAGGATGGGAAACGGTACATTCCAGGTATCGTGATAGTCAATGGGTTTATAATAGACAACAGTAGTTAAGCTGTCTTTGGAAATAGAATGAGAGAGATCGAGGAAGGGAAGAGGGTTGTCGAAATTGACCAGGTAAACTTGAAAGCAGGGGGAATTTGGAAGCGGTTGATGAAGGCGACGAGCTAGCATTCATCGATGTCGCATAGGAAAAGTCGGAGTGTGACACCACTGTTGGTTTGGACCAAAGAATGTTTCACCGAGCGGACAAAATAGCAGGCATATCTGAGATCCATGTGTATGTCCATGGTTACAGGGCTATTTCAGGGGCGGGGGAAGTGAGTACTTCTTTATAGGCGCTGTATTTGTTATCTGGCTAGCGAGAATTGACAGGTTAATACATTTAGTCG
Source organism: Hypanus sabinus (assembly GCF_030144855.1). Taxonomy (NCBI): domain Eukaryota; kingdom Metazoa; phylum Chordata; class Chondrichthyes; order Myliobatiformes; family Dasyatidae; genus Hypanus; species Hypanus sabinus. Next base: position 659,398 of record NW_026781391.1, read on the forward strand.
AAACGAATCTGAGCTGGGTTTAGATAACCAGTGCCATTGCTGCCGGTGATGCCTGAGATCCCTCTTTGGTCGTCTGGTTCTGCTGACTGACGTCTTTAAGTTCAGATATTGTCGTTATGTCAGTGACGCGACAGTATAAGGAGCGAACTTATTGTTAAAATAAAATGATGGCTCTATATTAGCAGCTTCGTTCTCAAGAATTCCGGAGATGGGACATGGTTCATAATGAATGTATCTGAATATTAAAAGAAAATACGCATATAATGTATCTTCTGGTTTAAAACTTGAAGAAAGTCAGATGTGTCACGCTGTTGAGAACTTCGATCCGTACTGAAGGAAAAGACAATATTAATAGGTTCTTGGTGTTGGATATTGTCTTCAGCCACTGTACGAAAGGTGCACATATTTGAAATTTCTGATTTGTTATCCACCAACCTGCGACAAGGTGTTCATGTTAACTTTGAACGGCTTTCGCGCTGAAATGATCCTGAGAATCACGTGCAAGGAAATGTCACCATTAACGGACAGAAATATGTATTGGAAAACAGTCGGTCATATTGGATCCCTCCAACTGTAACCATGGTTCATTGCGAAGATTAACAATGATACAGCGAGTTTTTCAGTCAAAAGATTGAGCTATTCCCGAGATTATGCGTAAGAAATTAACAAAATTCAACGTTAAATGTCTTCGATAGTGCGGTCACTCGCTGGGATGCTTGTCCATTAATGACTTTACTCCAAGCTCTATAATATCAAGTTCAAGATAATTTTCAGGACAGTTCTGTTCGCAGCATCAGTAATATCTTGGTCTGACAGGGTTTGCAATGCTGTATTTAATGTAAATGCTGGATCGATTGTCAGCATTTCTTGCAAACGAACCGATCCTGGAAATGAAATATATTACCAATGAGATACACGTTGCGCCCAAATAATCAGTGCCGGTGTAGAAATATTTTCTGGAGTAGATTTTCAGGAATAAGGGAGAGTTGTGCGCAAGACCGACTAAATAGATATCTCCTGGCAGTGGAGATGGGGGAGGGGAAGTTGTGCCTGGTGGTTGAGTCGCAATGGAGATGGTGGAAGATGAGGGAAAAGAAGTCTTGCATGAGATGGCTCATGAGGACAATGAGACTCAATCCCTTTTATTATTTTCGGTGGGATGCAATGGCAATACCCGCAAAAACTGCGTCAGAGAATGGAGACGGCAGCAACGATCGTGGTGGAAGGGAATTTCCATTTACTGTAAAATGTCGAGAGTAAATTCTCAGGCAAGGAAATAATAGAATGGAATGTCAGTTTTGCAAGAGTCCGTGTGGCAGGAGGTATCGTCAATGTAACTGTGAGAGTCAATAGCTTAGCTTTGTGCAAGATGTCGGTCTCTCCCGTTGAGGACAGAGAGATCGAGAGACAAGAGAAGTGCCAGAAAGGGACAAACCTGATCTGCGGCAACGTGTAAAGTTGTAGGCAAGGTAGCTGAAATTGACGAGCTCAGCGTGGGTGCAGGAAGCAGCACTAATTGAGCCTTCAATGGACTCGCAGAAGCAATTGAGTCGTCACTGTAGGCTTGTTTCGGAAACACAGATGCCCTTGCAGGAGTATGGCCTTGCAGTTGCACCAATGTATCCGGCCGTGCAGAAGGACTACACGATGGAACGATGGCTCTAAACGTACTAAGAGCCGTAGGGCGGCCATGCGAAAATAGAGTGCCGAATGAGGGATGAGCATCGTGGCTGTGTAACGACCCTTCCATTACATTGCCGCTTGCAAGGTCTGAGTGGAAGAAAGATAGCGCGGGGCCTAGAAGAACCGACAGTACCCGCAATGTATAAAACGATAATTGGATCAGGGCAAGAGACGCCACTAATTCACGACTTCTTCGGAACAATGAGAGCGAGTGGAGATTTTACCACATTCTTCAGCTGCTCTCTGAACTTGGTCTGTGTCACGGCGTAAAAAGGCCATGTTTGTACAACAGCTCAGAAGCTGCAGAATTGCGCCCATCTCTCGCAACGAATAAGGAAGACGCACAGAAAGGGTAGAATCAAACAGCCGGTTCCACGCAGTGAACACAGTGAAAGGTGCCCACAGCAGGATGAAATTGCCCGAGACGATCAGCAAGAAAACGAGGGATTTCCTGCGTTTCTCCATCTCGTGTCTCTGGTGTTCTGCCCGTTTCCGGGAACCCTGAGTCTACTGCGACCTCTGCTAGTGACTAAGATGTACCTAACGGTGCAGCCATTCGTCAGCAGAACCAGAACAAAAAGGACTACACGGCTGAGGAAATAATAAAAGATTTCAATCTGAATCATGGTAAATAAATTCAAATGATGCGTACGCTCCCTGCAAATTAATGGAAAAACTATCCATGTGTAACTCTCTGACAGCCGAAAATACTAATTAATATTCTTTAAACAGTTGATCACCGTCACAGTTCCCAAAACCACGGCTGCAAATTTCCCAGTGCCATATTTTGTTTTAAGGATGTGGCAACAAATCTAGATAAACCGATCAAAGTTGATCGTGACGGTGAACTAGACCGAACAGATGTTGACGGTGTAAAGTAGAACAGCGTGGATATTACACCCTTTCTTCATTCATTGTCAGAAAACGTCAGTTGTAATGCCCAGTAGAGGAATCTTGCTCTATGTCAGGTCCAGGAAGAGAACCAGAAGATCCGCCATTGCCATGGCAACTAGGTAGCAAGCGACAACTCTGGAGAGGCCGCACTTTTCCCGAAACAAGATGAATATGGTCACCATGTTCACTGCGAACAGAAGAATCAATCAGGAAAATCACACCAGGAAGGGTTTTCTTAACGTAAGCATATAAACTAATCCCCTTTTCACATGTGACAATGTCAGACATGAGTGAAATGGACGTAATAATACAATCCTAGCGACTATCTTCCAATAAATATTAAACCATTTCGCAATTGTGTGTGTACTCAATTCATTCTGTTGGTCCGAATATCAGTTAGGAAACAGAGCACGAAAATTACAAATAGCGATTGTTGATGATTGGGGGATTTCGGATATGTTGGGGCAAAAAGAGCTGAATGTTGCTTCATCGATTAAATCTGTGGCATTTAAACTGTCGTGAAATAAGCATCATTGACAGCTACCACCTTTAGATAAAGAGCAGCTTTCCGTCAATGATCGTTACCCAAGGCTCCGTGATTTGCAAAAAGCGCAGGAGCCCAACACCCTACCAGTGCCTCCCATTTCCTCTTTCCGACTTTCAGGGAATGAGTATTACCTTCAAATTATACCGCAAGGGTCACCGTCTCCTCCTTGAACTTTAGCCTTTATACTCGTATGCTGTTCATTGAAGTTTCGAGAACGCTTTACTCTCTCAGCAGCCACGATATTGATTTGTCACCGCAACAATGCGTCATGATCAGTATTTCAAGAACTCCAGTGGCCTATCATGTTTTCAGAAATGTGTTACTTGGTCAAAACACCGTCAAATGCAGTTAGCGGGGAAGTCTCCATTAAGGATCTTTGCATTTTATAATTTTTGGATCCGAATCGGAAAACTGCATTTTAAGAACACAGTTGGGGATGGGCCGGAAGAAGGCCAGATGCAGAAGAGGGAATTCGCGATTATATCCACGGAGACAATGCTTCCTTTCCTTCAATGGGAACTCGCACAGCAAGTGAAAGTTGAAAAGGTGATCAGGGATTTATTATGTTTTATAGACAATAGGTGCAGAAGTAGACCATTCGGCCCTTCGAGCCTGCACCGCCATTCTGAGATCATGGCTGATCATCTACTATCAATACCCGATTCCTGCCTTGTCCCCATATCCCTTGATTCCCCTACCCATAAGATACCTATCTAGATCCTTCTTGAAAGCATTGAATTGGCCTCCACTGCCTTCCGAGGCAGTGCATTCCAGACCCCCAAAACTCTCTGGGAGAAGAAGTTTCTCCTTAACTCTGTCCTAAAACACCTACCCCTTATTCCCAAACAATGCCCTCTGGTACTGGACTCTCCCAGCATTTGGAACATATTTCCTGCCTCTATCCTGTCTAATCCCTCAAAAATCTTATATGTTGCAATCAGATCCCCTCTCAATCCCCTTAATTCCAGCATGTACAAGCCCAGTCTCGCTAACCTATCTGCGTAAGACGTTCCAGACATCCCAAGAATTAACCTCGTGAATCTACACTGCACTTCCTCTATAGCCAAGATGTCCTTCCTTAACCCTGGAGACCAAAACTGTACACAATACTCCAGGTGTGGTCTCACCAGGGCCCTGTATAAATGCAAAAGGATTTCCTTGCTCTTGTACTCAATTCCCTTGGTAATAAATGTCAACATTCCACTAGCCTTCTTCACTGCCTGCTGCACTGACTCATTCACCTTCAGTGAGTGATGAACAAAGACTCCTGGATCTCTTTATTTTTCTCTCTTACCTAACTCTACACCGCTCAGAGAATAATCTGCTTCATTTCCTTACTCCCAAAGTGGACAACCTCAAACTTATCGGTTGTATTCCAACCGATGCTGGTTAAAATGACATGGGAGAAACTGAGGAGGCGTGTTCATAATAAGGTTAATGTTTCTATGCGACAACAGATAATAAGATACACTGTTCTCAGAAACCTGCTCTGGATCATCACAATTGACAATATATATTTTCTTAGACAGGATTCCTAGATTCAGTAAATTATCGAAGTGCATACAGCAAGGATTTGCTTAATCATCAACTGGTACGTGCAAGAGCAGCATTAATTATTATTAGGAGAGATACACAGGAGAAGGGAAATGTACAGTGAAATGTGGTTTCATAATTTATCTTTGGAAAGATTCACCGGGAACAGCAATGATGGCGAGGACAGGGAATGAAATCACTTGAATGATCAGTAGAAAATTCATTATACGAATATCTAATGCTCATCTGAAAAATTAGGTCCAACAATCCAGAAGACATTTTTCCCATTTCCTGTTACATTCCAAGCTGTCCTTCCCGGATTCTGATTCATGACAGAGCAAGCCAGTCTGTCCTTACTTTCCCTCTTTGTGCCTCTCCGGATCTTAGCCTGTAGCAGGAGAAGCTAGGCCCGCATGTGTGTTTCATTGGATTTCCAGCATCTACAGGAATCCATGTGTTTAAGATATTGAAATGTACATATATTTTGAAAATCGGAAAAAGACGGAGACACATGGATGAGTGAATCCATAAGACCATCAGATATAGGAGCAGAAATAGGCCATTTGAGCCATCCAGTCTGCTCCACCATTCAACCGTGGGCTGATCAAATTCTTCTAGTCATCTCCACTCCCCTGAATCACCCCATACCCTTTGATGCCCTGACTAATCAAGAACCTTTCTATCTCTTCCTTAAATACAAGCACTGACTTGGCCTCCATGGCTGCCCGTAGCAACAAATTCCAGAGATTTACCATCCTCTGACTAGAGTGATTTGTCCGCATTTCAGTTCCAAATGGACGTCCTCAAATTCTGAAGTCGTGCCCTCTTGTCCAAGAATCCCTTACCATGGGAAATTAATTAATCCCCTACCATGCAGATGATACTAAGGTAGGTGGCGTTGTGGATAATGAAGTAGGTTTTCAAAGCTTGCAGAGAGATTTAGGCCAGTTATAAGAGTGGGCTAAACGATGACGGATGGAGTTTAATGCTGATAATTGCGAAGTGCTGTATTTTGGTAGGAATAATCCAAATAGGACATACATGGTAAATGGTAGAGCTTTGAAGAATGCAGTAGAACAGAGTGATCTAGGAATAATGGTGCATAGTTCCCTGACGGTGGTATCTCATGTGGATAGGGTGGTGAAGAAAGCTTTTGGTATGCTAGCCTTTATAAATCAGAGCATTGAGTATAGGAGTTGTGATGTAATGTTAAAATTGTACAAAGCATTGCTAAGGCCGAATTCGGAGTAATGTGTACCGTTCTGGTCAACGAATTATAGGAAAGATGTCAACAAAATAGACAGAGTACTGAGAAGATTTACTAGAATGTTCCTTGGGTTTCAGCACCTAAGATACAGAGAAAGGTTGAACAAGTTAGGTCTTTATTCTTTGGAGCGCAGAAGGTTGAGGGGAACTTGATAGAGGTATTTATAATTATGAAGGGAATAAATCGACTTGCCATGGATAGGCGTTTTCCATTGAGAGTAGGGGAGATTCAAATAAGAGGACATGATTTGAAAAGTTTAAGGGTAACAGTAGGGGAATTTCTTTACTCAGAAAGTGGTAGCTGTGCGGAACACACAGTAGAAGTGGTAGAGGCAGGTTCGATATTGGCATTTAAAGTTAAATTAGATAGTTATATGGACAGGGAAGGAATGGAGGGTTATGGGCTGAGTGCGGGTCGGTGGGAGTAGGTGAGAGTAAGCGTTCGGCACGGACTAGAAGGACAGAGATGGCCTGCTTTCGTGCCGTAATTGTTATATGGTTATGGTTATTAACTTTACCATATCTAATCTGTTCAGGACTTTTAACATTCTGAATGCCTCTATGAGACTCCCCTTCATTCTCTTGAACTCCAGAGAATACAGTCCAAAAGCTGTCAGACGCTCCTCATACGGTAACCCTTTCATTCCTGGAATCATTCTTGTGAATCTCCTCTGAACCTCTCCAATATCAGTATATCGTTTCTAAAATAAGGATCCTAAAACTGCACACAATTCTCGAAGTGTTGTCTCCCGAGTGTCTTGTAGAGCCTCAACATCACATCCCTGCTCTTATAGCCTGTAAGTCGGGTAATGAACGCCAACATTGCATTTGCTGCCTTCACCACCGACTCAAACTGGAAATTAACTTTAAGGGTATCCTGCACAAGGACTCCCAAGTCCATTTGCCTCTCTGTATTTTGAAGAATCTCCCCATCTAAATAATACTCTGCCCGTTTATTTCTTCCACCAGAGTGCATGACCATCCACTTTCCAACTTTATATTTCATTTGCCATTTCTTTGCTCGTTCCCCTAAACTAGCTGAGTCTCTCTGCAATCTTTATGTTTCCTCAACACTACCCGCTCCTCCACCTATCTTTGTATCATCGGCAATTTTATCCACAAATCCATTAATACTGTAGTCCAAGTCATAGACATACATCGTAAAAAGCAGCGATCCCAAAATTGATCCCTGTGGAACTCCACTGGTAACTGGCAACCAGTCAGAAAACGATATATTTATTCCCACTCTTCTGCTGACCTAGCAATGTTCAACCACGCCAGTAACTTCCCTGTAATTCCATGACCTCTTATTGCTAAGCGGCCTCATGTGCAGCACCTTGTCAAAGGATTTCTGAAAATCCAAGTACACTATATCTATTTCATGTCATTTGTCTACCTGGCTTGTAATTTTCTTGAAAAATTGCAGTAGTTTTCTCAGGCATGGTTTTCCTTTCAGGAATCCATGCTGGCTTTGGCATCTCTTGTCATGTGTCTCAGATACTCCATAATCTCATCCCTAAAAATCGCTTCCAACAACTTCCCAACCACCGATGCCAGGCTAACAGGACTATAGGTTCCTTTCTTCTGCCTCCCTCTCTTCTGAAATTGCGGATAACATTTGCAATTTACCAGTCATCCGGTACAATGCCAGAATCTGACGTTTCTTGAAAGATCATCGTTAAGGCCTCTGCAGTCTTTCCAGTTACTTCCTTCAGGACCCGAGGGTGTATTCCATCAGGTCCAGGAGATTTATCTACACTCAGACCATTATCTTCCTCAGCACCTTCTCAGTCGTAATTGTAACTGCACGGACTTCACTTCCCTAATACTCTTGAATGTCTGATATACTGTAGACATCTTCCACTGTGAAGACTGATGCAAACTACTCATTCAGTTCCACTGCCATCTCTGCATTTCTCATTACAATATCTCCAGCATCATTCTGTATTGGTCCTATATCTACCCTTGACTCTCTTTTACCTTTTATATACTTAAAAAAAGCTTTTAGTATCCTCTTTGAAATTAGTCCCATGCTTCATCGCATCATTCATCAGTTCCTTCTGAATGACCTTCCTGGATTTCTTCTGCATGTTTTTAAAAGCCTCCAATCCTCTATCTTCCCACTAGCTCTGACTTCCTTGTACACCGTCTTTTGTTTTTACTTTGGCTCTGACTTCACTTATCAGCCTTGCTCTTTTCAATGTTTTGGGTGATTTTCACTAACTTCAAAGGACTGTGCCTTAGACAGCTGAGTTGGTGCAATTCACCTCTCAAGTCTGACAGCAGAGTAAGGAGTGAATCTTCGATGGAGCAGAATCAGAAACCAAAGGGTTGCCAGCATGATTCATGGCTTTCTGGCTCAAGAAAGAGATGGGGCCTGGAGTTTACAAAGAGGAGGAAGACGAGGAATCAGACCAACAGGATGTGGCTACAAATGATAGATCAGAAACATTTAGAAACTGGTTGATTGAAAAAAAGGTGGTTTATTTCTGAAAAATACTGGTGGAAATCAACAGATCAGGAAGCAAATATGGAGAAGAATAAATAGACAAAATTTTGGACAAGTCCCTTCAGCATGCCTGGACTATGCTTAGCTGCTGCACGAATTGCAGATTTCCTCCTGCATTTTATGTGTATGTGTCTACATTTCCAGCAACAGCAGAATGTCTTGTGTTTCATATCTGCATTTTTAAGAAGGTTCTACTTTGGCAATAAACACGCGGAAAGTTTGCTGATATTAATTGTATTCTTTATGGGAGCTGTTTTCTGTGTTAAAGGAGCTGCTGAGTTTTCTACACCAAAAAAAAATGATATGGGATGTAACTGGTGTCTGCTGAAACTTTTAATGGCACCGTGATGACCCAGAAAGCGCTGCAATAATAAATTCGCCAGCTCTGAAGCCTTGATTGAATGCGCAGGCGTCTAAGATGCGAATGTTGCGCATGCGCAGTTTACAAAAGGCCTCGGGATCTCGGCGCAGGTAAGAACGATTCTCCGGTTCAGCCTTAAAAACACCAACTGAGGGACAATTGCAGTGAGTCTAGTCACTCTGACCCTTATTCCCGGCACAGTCCTGCTCTCGTCCCTCTTTCTCAGCCCCACGATCCGTACTCGGGCCCCGGGGAGCTTCCAGCTGATGAGGGAATGGGAACCGATGGATCTCTCAAACAGAGCTGAGCTCCAGCTATCTGAATGTGAGGATTGGGAACTCGGAGATAGGGCACAACAATCTTTTACATCAGCTCTTGAGAAAATCACATTTGTTTACCTCCAATCCCAAACAGGAGAAAATCTGCAGATGCTGGAAATCCAAGCAACACACACAAAATGCCGGAGGAACTCAGCATTAGTACTCTTTTCCATAGATGGTGCCTGGCCTGCTGAGTTCCTCCAGCATTTTGTGTGTGTTGCTTTGTTCCACCTCCTCCTGGTCTGAACTTTTCTACCCGTGAGAACATGTTTTGACTCATTCTCTCTGGGAAGGTAATTATATCAAACAGCTTTTTGCCCTTCATCACAAATGTGCCAGATGTCTCCAATGAGACAGTCTACTCCCCTTCCATTCAGATTCATAGGCATTGCCATCAATGAGTTCACCTAGGGGAGGGTTTGGGGAAATATTTATGTACAATACATAAACTGGTATTATCTGTGTCTATTGTGGAGATGCAAAAGTTGCTGGAGAATTTACAAGTGGGAAAAAGTGGAGTGATACTTGGAAATGTTACTTTTTGAATTGTAATTTAGCAAGCAATCCACATATGGACAAAGTGCAAAAGCTCTGGTGAGAAAATCCTTCATTACCTGTTACAGGCCTGTTACATAGGTTGTGTGACAGTGCAGCTGAACTTGATTAGACCCAGAGGAGATCAAAGTTGTTATCGACAGTGATTTGCTTGCTGTGAAAATGAATACCTCTCTATATGAAATTCACTGTGCACATGTTGACACTGGATTAACAAACATGCACAATAAAGGCTTCATGTGCACACTGGTCATTACAAGTTAGAGGGGACATTGGTGGGTAGGTGGGGAGACCTCCAGTGTTCCTGACACCCTCACCTACAAGATGCACATCCAGCTGCAGCTTGTAACCCTGCACTTAAGGAGTTGGAGCTGGAAATGGATGAATTCTGGATCATCCAGGAATTGGAGGAGGTGATTAATATAACATGAAGAGAGGTATTACACCCAAGGTGCAGGACACAGGAAACTGGGTGAGAGTCAGGAAGGGAAATGAGGTTAAACAGCCCTCACAGAGTACGCTTGTGGTCAACCCCACAACAACAGGTAGACCACTTTAGAAACTGTTTGGGATTACCTGGCAGAGGTAATTCAAAGGGTTGATAGAAGATTCGTTAGTTAGGGGAACAGAACAAGAAGGTAAAGCTTACTACAGCTAGTGTCGGGGGGTGGGGATGATCTGTTTTAAATAAGTTGTAGGGGGAATGGGAGCCAGAATGAGAGAGCAGATAGTGGAAAGGGTAAATTGAATTGATTTTATTACATACATCCTTCATATACATGAGGAGTAGATATCTTTTGTTTACGTCTCCATCTAAATGTGCAATCTGTAATTCATATAAATAGTTTGCACTTAGGACAGTCTATATAACATAGAAATCAATTAATCAGACTGATGGCCTGGTGGAACATGATGTCCTGGAGCCTGCTGGTCCTTTTGCTGCGGCACCGTTTCCTGGACGGCAGCAGCAGGAACAGTTTGTGGTTGTGGTGAATTGGGTCCTCAATATCCTTTGGGCCCTTCTTCGTCGGTACAGCTGCTCACCCTCTCAACAGCAAAGGGGATTACCCTGTCTCCATTCCTTCTGTAATCCACAACCAGCTCTTTTGTTTTTTCGACATTGAGGGAGAGGTTGTTTTCTTGACACCAGACAGATGTTGTTCAGACCTGTTAGTTTGTAAAAGCTTCCCAATATTTTTCGCTCAATTATTTAACCTCTCTTTGGCTTTTATGTTGGCTTTGGCTTCTCATTTCAGCCATTGTTCTGTCCTCCTGCCATTCTAATGCTTCATTGGGATGTATCTACCATGCAGCTCCCGAATTGTTCCCCGAAACTCCAGCCATTGCTGCTCCATCGACATTCCTACCGGTTTCCCTTTCCAATCAATTTTGTCCAGCTTCTCTGTCATAGAAACCTGGAGAAGTTCAGTGCAGAAACAGACCATATGTCCCATTGAGACAATGCTGAAAACATTTAAGCTGTCTGATGCAATGACCTGCACTGGGACAATAGCCCTCCATACCCCTACCATCCAGGTTCCTATCCAAACTTCTCTTAAATGGTGAAATCGAGCTCACATGCACCAGTGTGCTGGCATCTCATTCCACACTCTCACAATTGATTCAGTGAAGAGGTTTTCCACATGTTCCCGTTAAATTTTCACCTTCCCCACTTACCCATCACCTCTGGTTGTCATCACACCCAACCTCAGTGGAAAAAACCTCCTTGCATTTACCCTATCTGTACCCTCATAATTTTGCATACTTCCAACAAACCCTCAAAACAATGTATAGTTTGTTTGTTTATGCTTAGAGCCTTGTTTAGGTGAATAAGATGGTGAGGGGCTTTGATTGTGTGGATATTCAGAGGCTTTTCCCAGGGCTGAAATGGCTAACAGGAGGGGGCTTGGAAATAGATACCGAGGGAAAGTCAGGGGTAAGTCTTTATACAGAGAGTGGTGGGTGTGTGGAATGTACTGCCAGTAGCGGTGGTCGAGGCAGATACAGTAGGGTCTTTTAACATCCTCTTATACAGGTACATGGAGCAAAGTAAAATAGAGGGCTATGCGCTAGGGAAACTCTAGGCAGTTTCTAGAGTAAGTTGCATGGTTGGCACAACATTGTGGGCTGAATGGCTTGGAATATGCTGTGGATTTCAATGTTTTATGTTGAACAGTGAAATAACTTTGGCTATCCTACAATCCTCTAATAACCAACCCCGGTTCACCAAGGATGATTTGGTTATCTCTGCCAGGGGCCCGACAACTTCTGCACTTGCCTCCTGTAGGGTCCGAGGGGGTGCCAAGTCATGTCCTTTTCCACGCTCCCATAGACCCTGTGTCCATCTCCTGAGAAAATAGAGATGAAAAGATATTTAACATCTCCCCATCTGCTTTGGTTCCACACGTGGATTGCCATTCCGGTCTTCCAGAGGACCAACTTTGTGCCTTGCAATCCTTTTGCTATAAATCTATCTCCAGAATCCCTGAGGATTATCCTTCATTTTTTCTGCCATGGCAACCTCATGCCTTCTTTTAGTCATCCTGATTTATTTCTTATTTGTTCTCTTGCATTGCTTATACTCCAGAAGAACCTACCTGCCTATCCCTGTTTTATAACTCCGTTTTGTGCTTCACCAGGGTCTCAATATTTCTTGAAATCCAAGGTTCTCTACAGTTTCTATCTGTACCATTTATTCTAAGAAGCACATACCCACTTTGTACTTTCAAAATTTCACTTTGAAGGACCCCCACTGACCAAGCACACCTTTGCCATAAAGCAGCCTGTCCCAGTCCACAGGTGCCAGATACTGGTGTCAGAATTTGAGGTGTTGATCCATCCCTGAACACATCAGCCTTTCCTACGCTGCTCCTTGTATTGAAATATATAGTGTTCAGCATATTCACTGCACCATGCTCACCGTTTTTCATTCCTGACTTTGTCTGAGGTCTGTTCCACAACCCCTCCACTATCTGTTCTGTTATTCAGGCTCCCATTTGCCCTGCAACTTTAGTTTAAACACTCCCCTTACACCCACCTCCCACGATGCAGCACTATCACCGCTTTGGCTTTCCTCTCCCAGATCAATAAAAAGGAGGTGCATACCAAGTTCAGGCAGATAGGTACAAATGGGGTATGAAGTACAGGAAATTCAACTGAACACTTATGAAAGAAATAAAAGAAGGCATGAGGTTGACCCATCAGAGAACCTGAAGGGGAATCCTCAGGGATTCTGCAGATATGTTAAGAGCAAAAAGATTGCAAGCAAAAAAAAAAATAATGCTATAGAAGATCAGAATGGTAATCCATATGAGGAGACAAAATATATGGGGGAGATTTAAAAAATTTTTTTTGCATCCGTATTTACTCAGGAGATGGTCACAGAGTATAGAATTGAGGCAAAGCAGCATGAACTTCATGGACCCTGTACAGATTACAGAGGTGGAGATGTTTGTTGTCCGAAGGCAAATTAGCATGGCTAAATCCCCAGGGTCTGACAAGTTGTTCCCTGGGACTCCGTGGAGGATGTGCAGAAATTGTCGGGTCCCAAGCACAGATATTTAAATCATCATCAGTGACAGGTGAGGTACTGGAGGATTGGAGGACAGTCAATGTTGTTCCGCTGTTCAAGAATGGCTCTAAAAATGAACAAGAAAATTGTACATTGGTGAGCTTGTCATCAGTGGTGGGAAAGTTATTGGAACGTATGCGCAGGAACCAGATGTATAAGTATTTGGATAGATGTGGACTGATTAAGTATAGGCAGCATGGGGTTGTGCATGGTAGGTCATGTCTAACCAGTCTTATAGAGTCTCTCGAGGAACTTAACAGGAAAGTGGATGAAGACAAGGCAATGGATGTTGTCTACATGGACTTCAGCAAAGTCGTACATGGGGGTGGGTCAGAAAGGTTCAGTTACTCAGCTTTCAGGATGAGATAGTAAACTGGATGAGACACTGTCTTTGGGAGAAGCCAGAGTGTGGTTGCAGATGGTTGCCTGTCTGACCAGAGGCCTGTGTCTAGTGGTGTGTCATAGGGATCACTGCTGGATCTGTTGTTTTTGTCATCTATATCAGTAATCTGGATGATAACATGGTTAACTGAATCAGCAAATTTGTGGATGACACCAAGACTGGAGGTGTAGTGGACAGCGAGGAAGACTGTCATGGCTTGCCGTGTGATCTGGACTAGCTGGAAAAATGGGTTGAGAAACGGAAAATGGAATTTATTGGAGACAAGAGGGAAGTGTTGTATTTGGTAGAACCTATGTCTTACACAGTGACTGGTCGGGCTCTGAGGAGTGCTCGAGACAAAAGTGATTTGGGAATACAGGTCCATAATTCACTGAAAATGGTGTCACAGTTCAATGGGAATAGAAAGAAAGATTTGCCACTTTGGCCTTCATAAACCAAAGTACAGAGTACAGTAGATGGATGTTATGTTGACATTGGTGAGGCCTAATTTGGAGTGTTGTGTGCAGTTTTGGTCACCAATCTACAGGAAAGTAAAAGAGGCTGAAAGAGTTCAGAGAAAATTCAGAAGGCTGTTGTCAGGTCTGGAGAACTTGGGCCATAAGGAGCGATTGAACAGGTCTGAGCTTTATTCCTTGTAATGGAGAAGATTGAGGGGAGATTTGATAAAGGTATACCAAAATTATGAGGGGTATAGATCGGGTAAATACAAGCTGGCTTTTACCACTGAGATGGGTTGGGACTACAACTGGAGGCCATAGGTTTTGGGTGAAAGGTGAAACATTAAGGGGAACATGAGGAGAAACTTCTTCACACAGATCGTCATCTGGGTGTGGAATGAGCCAACAACCCAACTGGTGCAGGCAAGCTCGATTTAAACATTTAAGAGGTTTGTATAGGTACCTGGATGGGAGTAGACAGTTTAAATAGTTCAACACAAACTAGATGGGCCAAGAAGTCTGTTTCTGTGATGTACTTTTCTATGACTGTGACAAGAACCTGAAATAAGGAATTAGAGCAAATATTAGTATTTTAACAGCTGTTGTAACGTTCTCCTTTGGGTGTAACGAAACGCCGAATTTAACGTCCGGATAAACCACAGTTAATAAGAACCAGATCGCAGTAAGATTAACCATTTACTGTTCACTCTTCACATTAACATATGGTGAAAACTGTTGATAAAACAATACAAGATTGATACAGTATTTGTTCCTTCCTTAATATCACATTTCAAGTGTAAATACTTGCAAAGGTGACTATAACTACATTACACTAAGGTGCAGTATACAGGGAGAGTTTACCTGCTCCATTGACTACTTTAAATACACTTCCATGCAAACTATCCGCGACTCTTTAACTAACGAAAGCATAAACATTATCTACCGTCGTTACCTCTAACAGGATCAGCATTAACATCTTAGTTCAATATATCGATTATCTATTAACTTACAGCGTTGCTCTCACTGTGATTTCTCATGCCTGCAAAACTGCTTGTGCTCAGGTGAGCCTCGTGGAAAGCCCCCACCCTCGCGCTAATTTCAAACCGGTATTTTCCCACAAGACGCGGCGAAACCGGATGTGACGTCATCGCATGCCGATATATTTTACATGCAATGAATACACTTTAAACACTTCTAATTCTAACTAGAAAATACTATTGAATGAATTACTAAGCGAAAATATTATAAACTAAATAACTGTCGTAAAGACAGCACACTCCCCGCTTGACCTTCGTAAGGTCACAATGAGCAGAGTACAAAACTTAGTCTCTTAATCAGTCATTGGGTAGAAGTAGAATAACTTCTGTAACTGGCCCTTGGTAAATTTTCACATCGCCTTGGTCGGTAGTCTTCAATTCGATCTTCCTGACATGTCCATCCTCGCTAGGGAATGTAGCAGTGATTCTGGCCGTTGGCCAGATTCCTGTGGGGTCCTGTCCACTTTTGTCTCTGTTGCAACAAAGGTAGATATTTTTGTCTCCAGCGAGGCCAGAACTGATTTGCCAGAGCCTGGACTTGTCTCCATTGCTTTGTGTACAGATCCCTGTCTGAAAAGTCTCCTGGTGGAGGAGGTGCTCCTGCCTTCTGCATAAGGAGCGTTGATGGCGAAAGTATAAAGGGGTTTTCTGGGTCAGAAGACACAGGTAGGAATGATTGTGCGTTTATAATGGCTGTGACCTCTGCCATTAGGGTGCACAGTACCTCGTGGGCCAATCGGGTGCGTTGCTGTATCTCAGGTTTCCTTTTCCAGATTTTCCGTAAGGACGTGAACCGTTTGACTGCCTGCTCTTTGTTATCTGGTGAGCGCTGGCGTGGTTCTCTGATTGGCAATGGGGCAACCCCATTATTTGCTTCATCTCTGAAGACCTTGGTGTCTTTGGGTTTTAAAGAAATGGTATCTTGAGCTGATTGTGCAAGTTTGTTGTCATACTTCGTTTGAACGAAAACTGACTGACCTAGCGTCTCGTCGGTTACTTTATACTTGGTAATGTCTTGTTGTGCTTCTTTAGGGTACACCTCAGTGAGGCAGATCTCGGAACAAGAACGGCTTGACTGAGTTTGACCGCAAACTTCTGTACAGTTCGAGCTGACAATTGTTGTCCTGGAGTGAACCTCTCCCTCCCCGCCGTCCTGTTGTGGGGGTGAAGGAGCGTTGTCGGTTCTTTCATTCTTGACTTCGTCACGGAGCCGTGAGGGTAAATTTCCTTCCTCGTATGGATGTGATGCAATCGTGACTCTCTGAGGTTCCTCGTAGCTGGGGAAGTTATCGAATACGTATGGAGAGGGAAGACGAGCCTGCCTGTCTATTTGAGATTGTACATAGTCGTTTGTGCGTTCCAGTCTGGTCCTTTCTAAAGTAGATCTTGCTTCGGTCAGATCACGCGACCCTTCAGCTTCTTCTATGTACTTTGCTTCCGCCATGGCAGCTTCTTCTTCTCTTTCTCGCTGCAGCACTTGCAACTCTGTCGATATTTTTGCCATTTCCAACTGGGTTTCGGCTTCTCTGGCGGCCCTTTCTTTCTGGATTTCGGCTTCTCTGGCAGCCTCTTCTCTTTGTCTGGCGACCCTTTCGGCTTCTCTGGCGGCCCTTTCTTTCTGGATTTCGGCTTCTCTGGTGGCCAGTTTCATTTTCAAAACTGCTTCTTGTCTGGCGTAACGCAGTAGCACCTTGGCGGCTTCTGCCTTTCTGGCGGCCCTTTCGGCTTCTCTGGCAGCCAGTTTAATTTTCAAAACTGCTTCTTGTTTGGCGTAATGCAGTCGCACCTTGGCGGCTTCTGCCTTGGCTCTTGCCTGTGCGGACTTACTTGATGTCGTTCTACTGCCCTTGTCGCTGGGTGCCATCGACTTGATCCCAGATCGAGCTGACATTGCAGCACTTGGAACACCTGATAACGCCTGGGTGGGCTTACTTGATGTCGGTTTACTGCCCTTGTCGCTGGGCGGCGTCGACTTGATGCTGGATTGAGCTGACATTGCAGCACTTGAAACACCTGATAATGCCGCTTTTTCACTGTAACGTTCTCCTTCGGGTGTAACGAAACGCCGAATTTAACGTCCGGATAAACCACAGTTAATAAGAACCAGATCGCAGTAAGATTAACCATTTACTGTTCACTCTTCACATTAACATATGGTGAAAACTGTTGATAAAACAATACAAGATTGATACAGTATTTGTTCCTTCCTTAATATCACATTTCAAGTGTAAATACTTGCAAAGGTGACTATAACTACATTACACTAAGGTGCAGTATACAGGGAGAGTTTACCTGCTCCATTGACTACTTTAAATACACTTCCATGCAAACTATCCGCGACTCTTTAACTAACGAAAGCATAAACATTATCTACCGTCGCTACCTCTAACAGGATCAGCATTAACATCTTAGTTCAATATATCGATTATCTATTAACTTACAGCGTTGCTCTCACTGTGATTTCTCATGCCTGCAAAACTGCTTGTGCTCAGGTGAGCCTCGTGGAAAGCCCCCACCCTCGCGCTAATTTCAAACCGGTATTTTCCCACAAGACGCGGCGAAACCGGATGTGACGTCATCGCATGCCGATATATTTTACATGCAATGAATACACTTTAAACACTTCTAATTCTAACTAGAAAATACTATTGAATGAATTACTAAGCGAAAATATTATAAACTAAATAACTGTCGTAAAGACAGCACAGCTGTGCAGAGCAACTATGCATCTGAGTAGGAGATATTTACATGGCATTAAACTGTGGTACTTTAAATTAACAGTACATAAAAGAAAATCCCAGCTGCAGGTTAACAATGCTATTTGTGTGAGTGTTTCATTTACTGTGGGGCCAGGCCCCCATGCAGCTCAGTGGGAACAGGGAATAATACCAATGGAGACAGTCAAACTGAGCCAGGTCACAGATTGGAGATGACAGAAATGCCCCATTCTCATAGAGACAGGAAGGGCATCAGAGAGTTTGATGGTCATTCCAGACACCAGCTCTGTGCCCAGTTAGAAGATGATTTCTCTCTCCAGCTTGGGTTGCACCTCACTGTAACAGTGTGATTATCAGATCACACCTTGGCAGCTAAAGTGATCTCATCTGAAATGTTCTTCACCCATTGATGGATTTTGTAAATCTTTTTTACAGGTTAAAAATGACAAGGAATTTGTTAATGGAAATTCAAACACAACAGACCAGTTTTGTCTAGATATTTAAGAAGTGCAACAAGGGATTCAATCAACAATCCTTCCTGCTCAGACTGTGGGGAGGAATTCACTCAGTCATCTAACCGACTGGCACGCCTGTTATTTTACACGGGGGAGAGGCCATTCACTTGCTCAGACAGTGGGAGTGGATTCAGTTGGTCATCACAACTGAAGGTACATCAGCAAATTCACACTGGGACAAGGCTATTCACCTATTCTGTGGGTGAGAAGGGATTCAGTCGGTCATCCCACCTGTGGACACACCAGTCAGTTCACACTGGGCAGAGGCTGGTCATCTGCTGAATTTGCGGGGAAGGATTCTCTCGGTCATCTGACCTAATGGCTCATCAGCGAGTTGACACCGGGGAGCGGCCGTTCACCTGCTTGGACTACGGGAAGAGATTCTCTGAATCATCTAAGTTGAAGGTACATCAAGGAGTTCATACTGGGGAGAGGCCATTCACCTGCTCAGACTGTGGAAAGAGATTCACTCGGTCATCTCACCTACTGCTACATCGGTTAGTTCACACTGCAGAGAGGGATTTCACCTGCTCAGATTGTGGGAAGAGATTCACTCACTCTTCCACCCTACAGAGACACCAGTCAGTTCACACCAGGGAGAGGCCATTCACTTGCTCAGTCTGTGGGAAGAGATTCACACAGTCATCACACCTACAGAGACACCAGCAAGTTCACACTGGGGAGAAGCCTTTCACCTGCTCAGACTGTGGGAAGAGATTCACACAGTCATCCACCCTACAGAGACACCAGTCAGTTCACACTGGGGAGTGGCGGTTCACCTGCTCAGAATGTGGGAAGGGATTCACACAGTTATCCAAACTACTGGCACACCAGTCAGTTCACAGTGGGGAGTGGCCATTCACCTGCTCAGACTGTGGGAAGGGATTCACTCGGTCATCTGATCTGCTGACACACGGGCGAGTTCACACCGGGGAGAGGCCATTCACCTGCTGTGAATGTGGGAAGGGATTCGCTCGGTCATCTGATCTACAGATACACCAGCGAGTTCACACTGGCGAGAGGCCGTTTACCTGCTCAGTCTGTGGGAAGGGATTCCATCAATCATCCAACTTTCATAGACACCAGCAATTTCACACTGGGGTGAAGCAGTTCACCTGCTCAGACTGTGGGAAGGGATTCAGTCGGTCATCCTCACTATTGGCACACCAGTCAGTTCACACTGGGGAGTGGCCATTCACCTGCACAGAATGTGGGAAAGGATTCACTCAGTCATCTGAACTACTGGTACACCAGTCAGTTCACAGTGGGGTGTGGCCGTTCACCTGCTCAGAATGTGGGAAGGGATTCACTCAGTCATCCAACCTACAGAGACACCAGTCAGTTCACACTGGGGAGAAGCCGTTCACCTGCTGTGAATGTGGGAAGGGATTCACTCGGTCATCCTCACTATTAGCACATCAGCGAGTTCACACTGGGGAGAGGCCGTTCATCTGCTGTGAATGTGGGAAGGGATTCACTCAGTCATCTCATCTGCTGGCACACCAGCGAGTTCACAGTGGGTAGAGACCGTTCACCTGCTCAGAACGTGGGAAGGGATTCACTCAGTCATCCAATCTACAAAGACACCAGCAAGTTCACTTCGGGTAAAGGCCGATCACCTGCTGAGACGTTGGGAAGTGTTTTCTCAGCCATCTCCATCAAATGTGCATCATTGGGTTCACACTGTGGAGAGGCCGTTCACCTGCTGTGAATGTGGGAAGGGATTCACTCAGTAATCTAACCTTGTGACACAGTACCGGGTTCACACTGGGGAGAAAGTTTCAATAAGCTGCATGCTGGATATTTGTCCATCATTGTTGCAGAATGCAATTTCGAGAGTGACTGTCGGTGCTGAACTCTGCAATTATTGCTGCTATTCACCACACACAGTTCTGCACCCTGGTCACTGGGCATGGGAGGAGTTTCTACTGCTGCCTAGTCACCTTTAATGAAACTGGATCTGAGACAAATAAATCAGTTCTATTTTAAACTCTGTCTCTGGTACTTAGTGCATTTATAACACGCCTAGTGTACAGTAGAGAGTCAACTCAGGCCAGCTGGACCCTGCCAGTTATTCATTTCCATGACAGTCTATTTAAATCCCACCCCCCCCCCCCCCATTGCTCATCTCTCACTCTCCCTCTGGTGATGGGTTCCAAACAGTCATCATCTGTGGGTGAAAACGTTTTGCTTGAATTTTCTGCAGACTGAAGAAGTCGAGCTGATTGCAGTTCTGTCTGAGATGTTCTTCACCCCTCAAATCTCTGGGCTGAGGAAGAATGACATTGGTTGTTAATCTCCATAATCACGACTAATTTCCACATAATGGATCATTTTCCCTGCTGCTAAAGGGTTTTTAGAGAACATCACTGTCCCCTAAAGGCCGAAAACACAATGGGAAACCATCAGTTGGATGTTTAACTTAGCAGGGTCAGATACCAGAGGTGGGTCTGCACAGGGCAGAATTTGGGGCTCTGGACGATGGTCGGGTTAAGAACTTATGATGAGGAGAAGGGAATCAGCAGTGGGGTGTGGCAACAAATGTCAGAGTAGCAACATTTGGAAGCTGATTGACAGAGACAATCATTCGATTGACTGATGACACAAACAATGCCTGTGGTGAGGTTCTCCACTGGTTGAGGTACATGTGTGTTGGGAATGGTTTTATCCATTGAGGGATTTGTTCCTGCTTGTTTATCCAGTAATATTATATCCAGATGGTTATCATGGATTATCCTCTCTGAAATAATGTATTGATTATCAAATAATTTGTACAAACGTTTGTAAGATCTTGACTCTAAAACTGGGTCAGGCTTGAATTCATGGTGCCTTTATTAAGTTATGGTGGGCATTGATGAGTTTGTATTTTAAAGCAAGATTTTGATGAATGATATTTGCCACTTGATTGTACCTTTGTAGGTAATCAGATTGAGTTAAACTGCTGCGGGATCCTGGAATGTGTTGGATTGTGTCTGGTTTCTCTTGTCATTTTCTGCACTTACTGCCTTGTTTGTTTTTATGTCATGTATTTTTGTTTTTTTTTCCTTTTGTTAACCACCTTGCCCTGTATTTCTGCAAGAAACCCTTGGGTTTCTGTGAAGAGGTCTCCAACTCTCAGTCAGGTGCATGGTGCTTCCTTGTCACCATCTCATCTGCTCAGATCGTTGAGATGTCTCCCATGGAGGGTCATACTCATTCCACTGTTTAATGTTTTCTTCCAGAGTGATGATTTATTTTTCTGATTTGGCCTCTCATTGAAGTTTTCTGGTCTGTATTTCTTATCATGATTGCATATACACACATGGAGTGCTAAATCCTGTTCATTTTTGATGAAAGTATATACTTAGAAGTTTTACCTGACTGTTGTCTGACTTTTTTTCATGTGTGTTTTTCTTCTTCCTCCTTGTATCCAAGGTGGTGTTAACCTGAATGTGTCACTCCTGGTGAAGGGGTTCAGCCCGAATCATTGTCACTACCTCCTCCCATAGATGCTGTCTGGCCTGCTGAGTTCTGCCAGCATTTTGTGCTTTTATTTATTTCCAGCATCTGCAGATTCACTGGTGTCTGAGTGTGAATAGACTTTTCTAAAGTTCTTATTTATCTTTGTAAACTCTACTGATTGAAATTGGGCCAAGATGTTTTTATTAAAAAATGTCAGTGTCGGTATTGATGAAAGTGTTTATTACCTTTGTTGTATTTGTTAACTATTGAGCTCTGTTTGCCAAGATTTTTAAGTCTTGAACTAAATTCTGTCAAAGGCTTTCTCTATTTCGCACTACTTGCTTGTTGATATTCCAGATACGTGGGTATCAAGAGTCTCGATAAACTGTCTTGGCCCAAAATGTTGATTCCCATCCATAGATGTTGCCTGACATGCTGAGTTCCTCCAACACTTTGTGTGTAGTTCTCTAGATTTCTAGCATCTGCAGGTCGTCTTGTTTCACAGTTAATTATGTATCTTGAAAGAACAAGCTGGTAGTGGGGTTGTGTGGCTGTGTTGGTAAAATTTAATATTGGCATAGGGTTGGAAGGTGTAGAATCTGTGGGTAGAATAAAGGAACTGGAAACATAAAAAAAAAGATCCCTAATGGGAATTGTATAGAGACCTCCAAACAGTAGTAAGGATGTGGTCCACAAGTTACAATGGGAGATAGAAAATGTGTGCCAAAAGGGCAACGGTACAACAGGGGCTGTCATGCAAGTGATAAGGAAAATTAGGATGGTGTTGGTCTCAAGAGGAGGAACTCCCAGAATGCCTATAGGATGCTTTTTTAGAACAGCTCGTGGTTGAGCCCACTTGGGGATCAGTTATTCTGGATTGGGTGTTGTCATGATCCAAAAATTATTAGGTCTCTTAAGTTCAAAGAACACTAAGGGGCAAGTGATCGTAATGTGATCAAATTCACCCTGACATCAGAGAAGTAGAAGTTAAAGTCTGATGTGGAATAAAGAGAATTAGAGAGACTTGAGAGAATATATGGTCAAAATTGATTTGAGAAGAACACAGGCAAGGATGAAAACAGAGCAGCAATGGCTGGAATTTCTGGAAGTAATTTGGAAGGAACAGGATATATACACTGGCATGCAGAAGTTTGAGCACCCATGGTCAAAATTTCTTTTACTGTGAATAGCTAAACGAGTAAAAGATGACCTGATTTCCAAAAGGCATAAAGTTAAAGATGAGACATTTCTTTAATGGTTTAAGCAAGGATGTTTTTTTTTTAATTTCCATCTTTTACAATTTCAAAATATCAAAAAAGAAAAAGGGCCAGAAGCAAATGTTTGGGCAGCCTGCATGGTCAGTACTTAGTAACACCCACTTTAGCGAGTGTCATAGCATGTAAGCGCTTACTGTAGCCAGTTAAATGTCTTTCAATTCTTTTGTGTAAATTTCTGGGTTCAGTCATTAGCAGCAAAACACTGACAGTGGAAATTACGGATCAGAATATTATAAGAGTCACAAACCCCAGCAGTACCAAAACAGGCCCTTTGACCCTTCTCATCAATGCTGACCTGCTTTTATTTTTACTGCCTGGTTCCAACTACCTGCCCCAGAGCCTCCATACACCTACCATCCATGTCCTCACTCAGATTTCTCTCTTGTGTCTAAATCGAACCCACATCCAACACTTCCACTGGCAGCTCATTCCGCTCTCACCAAACTGTGAGTGAAGAATTCCCCGTCAGGTTCCCCAAAAATAATTCACTTTCACCCTGAACTTATGTCCAATGTCAGGGTGACAGGGCAGACAGTAAGGGCAGGGGGTGGTCAAGTGCGGAGAGGGAAACAGAGCTGAGAATTTATACTTAATATCTTTCAGAAAAACTAATTGTTTGTATCTACTGGCTATAAACCTACTATCCATGCCCTGTACGTCCTCAACCTAATTCTTGATCCAGATGACAAGTAGCAATGTTCAAAGTTCAAAGTATATCTTGTTATCAGAGTACACATTTGTTACCACATATGACCCTGAGATTTTTTTCTTCCCTAAAGGAACACTTTGCAAATCTATAGAATAGTAACTGGATGGCACAATGAAAGATCAAGTAGAGCATAGAATTCAACTAACTGTGAAAATGCAAATATAATTAAATATCAATGAATAATGAAAGCAATGGCTGTAACTCTGGGGAACCTCACTAGTCTGGGCCCTGAGTCCAATAAACTCTCTGCTTACTACCATCAAGACAACTGTGCATCCAGTTCTCCCTGGATCCCATGTGATCTGACTTTCCACAGCAACTTACCGTGCTGAACCTTAGCAAAGGCCTCACTGATGCCCATATTGGCCTCGATCCTGGGACAGAGGTGTCACAGCTCAGAGAGCATAGATGTAAGCAGAGGATGAAGAGGTTTCGACGGATCTGAGGAAGAGATTTTTCACTCAGAGGGTAGTTGAAATCTGGAACACACTGTCCGAGGTGGTGATGGAGGCAGGTCCCTTCACAATATTTACAAAGTTGATGAGCATTGAAACTGCTGAGGTACAGTTGGCTATGAACCAAGTGCTGATAAATGGTACCAGTGTAGACAGTGAGTGGATGGTCAGGACAGGTATGGCCGTCCAAAGGTCTGTTTCCGTGCTGTGTGACCCTCAACTCTGGATACACTAAATTAACAATCGTGGCATCAGAAGGGATTGGTTTCAAAACTCCACACCCCTGTCCAACCTGAAATAAACCAGATTGCACCCCTTTGTCGTCACTGCAAGTATCTGTTTCTCTCAAGTTAACATAGATTGGTCACTTCTGCTGATCAACTGGCAATTGATGAAGTTCCTGTGTCTTCTTCCATTAATATTGCTTCCTTACAGCAAAACTAACCCTCTCACTGTGACAGAATCAGTGATTAAATCTGCCCCTAAACACTGCTTTCATCCCTGCACATTGTAAGATGAACCATTTCACTGAGTGTCTGATGGACACACAACGCCTGCCCCTGCTTCTGACATTTTAAATACCCACAGAATGGTTCTCTGATACAGTCTGAAGGTTATGGCACATTCAGCTCGTCGTCAGACCTGACAAATCGTGCCTTCCCGCCGCTGGTCCTCCTGTTGGTGTGTCCTCTTTCCTCCACCTCCAGGGAAGCAGCATCTCCACACAAATTCCTCACTTCAGTCGATTGTCAATACCCTTGACACAGGAAATCACATCACTGTCACTAATCCAGCTACCACCATCCAGTAAGCGGAACCGCAACATAAAAGGCAGGACCAACAGGCTCTGGGACAGCTTCTTCCACCAGGACATCAGACTGATGAACTGACACTGATTTGAGTGTACTCTATATTACATTGTCGGTTTTATTTATTATAAACTATTATAAATTACTAAGATTGCACATTTCGATGGAAACGTAACGTAAAGATTTTTACTCTTCTTGGATGTAAGAAATAAAGTCAATTCAATTCAGTTCAATTCCTGATTCTGTATCTGACCTACTCGCCTCTGGGTATCCTCCGTCAACAAGCTTCTTCCTCAGTCACCACCTGTGAGGTTACACACAAAAAAAATCAAAACGATCTATTAGTCAGCTCCGGTATCCCTCCACCCTTGAACAGGTTCCCCTGTTAAAACTCTCTCCTCAGCCCCTTCTCTCTTACCTTTCCATTTCAGACTCCCGATGTGCCAGCAGATATCACAGGAGACTGGACAAACCCGTGACTTTCTCTGATGCACAGGTCAGTGACATCTTACCCTATCTGCACTCGCAGCCCATGGCGGCTGTCCTAGATTCTGGGGCTCTGTAACACACAATGTTGGAGAACGTAATCTTCTTAGCAGCAAGATTAGACAGTCATTAATATGAAGAGAGAATTGTTTCCTGAAAGGACATGCGAGCTAAGCTGTCTGATCCAATTCACGAGATCCTCCCTTGTTTACGACTAAATTCGTCTCGGGACCCGGACCCACATTCCACTCATAACCTCTACCCACACACAGACTGAGCCGCCTCTTCACCCCTTACCCCTCGGAGAACCATAAGGAATTGATTCCACAGTCGGGGCTCGGTCGCAAAGTGAAAACCGGGGCTGAGGAGAGCCTGGAGCCTCCAGTCGAGACAAAACCGCGCTGCCCACTCAGTCAACAACTGGGCACCGCCTGACCCAGGACTTTACGTCACACAGCACCGGATTCAGTGCTGAAACCGAAGTTTAATTTTGTTGTTCCAAATCGTACGGAACGAAAGGTGTTTTAAAATTGAAGCGCCCCCCTCACGTGACGTCACACAGGAGCACCTACGCGCCTGACGTCACCCAGGGTCTCCTCATATCTGCATCTGCTGTCATGACCACGGTGCTTCCCGTCACGCGCGCTGCTGAGCTCGAGCTGTTTCGGTTTCAGGGCTGAGCAATTAAGCACGAGCCAACGCCCACCCCCCCTCCCCGAACAGTCAACCGAGGAATTGAATTGACCGCAGAGCTGCGCTATTCCCATTGGTGCGAAATGACGTCAATCACTGGTTTCACCCAGTAATGAAGGCGGACCAGCTGAGAGGGGTTGAGCCGTCTCCCACTGCAGCTCGAACAGCACGTTAAAGCGGAACAAATTTCAAAGAAAATGTCCCGCTTTTTGATTTATATCTATTTCCATCCAAGGAAAGTTGGGGGCGTTTGTGAAGCGTCTGAGGAGGGAGTAGGAGACCATACGATCCATCGCTTGATGCCGCTTCCCCGTGGAGGGATCACGACATAAAATGTGAGGAGAGGGGGAATTTTATTGAAAGGATGAAGATGGTGTGAGAGGGGGCGGACAGGATGTTTGTCCCGGTGGGGACAGGAGGTGCTCATATGTGGAAATGCCTGAGCCCACGGTGGTGGTGAGCAGAGGGATTCACCACATTGGGGGAGGGGGGGGCAAACACCGGCAGACTGTTGCCATGCAAGCGGGGCCAATGGTCCGGACAAAGTGACAATTATGTGGGATTTGTTGAGATTGTACTTGGAATACGGTGAAAAATCCCGCTCCACATACTAACACGAGTTATACAGACCAAAGAACAAACTGCCGGAGGAACTCAGTAGGTCGGGCAGCATCTGTGGAGGGAAATGGGCCTTCAACATTTCGGGCCAAGACCCTCCCTCTGGACTGAGATTGGACGGGACGTAGTCAGAGAAAAGAGGTGAGGGGTGGGGATGGGCAAGAACTGGGCAAGAGGTGGATCCAGCTGAGGGGGGAAGTGGGGTTGTAAATAGTGGCAGGGGTGGGAGTTGAGCGTTTGGCGAAACACGGGGCTACAGAAGATGGAAATTAATTCCATATAGGATTAGCAAAGTTTTTAGAGAGTATTTGTTATAGAGAGTGCAAGAAGTTTCACCAGACTGACCCCTGGAGTGGTGGGTCATTATATGAAGAAAGATCAAATGTGCTAACCCTTTCATTTAGAGAATCGAGGACTGAGAGATGAACACATTGAAATGCACAGCATCATTACCAGTTGAACCAGGGATCCCAGTCTTTGGAAAAATGGGTGGACTGTCTGGGACTGAAATGAGGGGAAATGTCTCCAGTCCGCGGGATGTGAATGCCTGTAAATCCCCACCATAGAGGGCGGTGAAGACTTGGTGACTGTCCTCACATAAAACAGCGGCCGGCAGATGTGTGGAGACCAAAGGGATCGAGGAAATGAGGATCGAGGAGGAACATGTGGCTGAGATGCGAGAGCAGCCTGGGATGTCTGGACTGCTTACGCAGAGAGGTTAGAGAGACTGGGCTTGTTCCCGCTGGAATTAAGGAGATTCAGATGGGATCTGATTGAAACATATAAGATTATTAAGGGATTGGACAAGATAGAGACAGGAAATATATTTTCCAGATGCTGGGAGAGTCCAGTACCAGATGACATGGTTTGAGAATAAGGGGTAGGTCATTTAGGACAGAGTTAAGGAAATACTTCTGCCAGAGAGTTGTGGGGGTCTGGAATGCACGGCCTCAGAAGGTAGTTGAGGACAATTCTCTGGATGCTTTCCAGAAGAGGCTAGATAGGTATCTTATGGATAGGGGAAGCAAGGGATATGGGGACAAGGCAGGAACCCGGTATTGATAGTAGTTGATTAGCCATGATCTCAATATGGCGGTGCAGGCTCGAAGGGCCGAATGGTCTACTTCTGCAGCTATTGTCTATTGTCTATTATCTTGTTGATAGTTAGAATGTCCCACCTGTTTCTCACTTGATGTGTCAGTGTTCCTGTCCAGTGAGGCCAGAGGAATGTGAATAGAAATTAGTGTTTATAAGCATAGACTGATTTAAATGAAACCAGCACATTTCCTGTGTGGGTCTGAGCACGTTTCACCGCGGATCCGCAACACCTGTGGGTTCGTTTCTGAGGCCCCGCCCACTGCCTGATGACGCTATTACAGATCGCGCATGCTCAGGCCAGGTTGTGTAGTTTTTTTCATTCTTTGTGGAAGCGGGTCGGCGGAGGGACCGGGATCGGGAGGGTTCCTCCCCCCTGGGGCCGAGATCCAGGAACGGATTATTCTCTGTGGGGCAACACCGACAATTTCCCTTCGTTGAGTACTGAAGCTGGTCCCGAGCGGGACGTCAGGTAGTGAATTAAACTCAAACAAGAGAAACTCTGCAAATGCTGGAATTGCGAGCAGCGCGCACAAAATGCTAGAGGAACTCAGCCGGCCGGGTAATAGCTAGGAAAAGAGTATAGTCAACATTACCGGCCGAAACCCTTCGGCGGGACTGGAGAATAAAAGGTGGTGGGGTGGGGAGAGATTCACAAGGCAATCGGCGAAACCTGAAGGGGGAGGGGATGAACTTCCCCGAACTGGCGGCCTCGCCTCGCTTCCTTCACAGAGTCTGCCGGGGTCGGTCCGGGTTGTGAGACCTTCACACCGAACCGTCTGTGATGCGCCACCGGCCCCTATTGTTCTGGTCCGATTAGCAAGATGACGTAAAACATGTTTCTATATTGTTACTGACAGAGAGTTGTATAATTTATGTTCCGTGTGTTCTCTGAATGTACTTGCCTGTGATGCTATTACAAGTCAGTGTTTCTCCGTACGTGCACTTGACATCAAGTTCAGCAGGATCTGAAAAATTTCAGTGAGATTTGATCAGTGATGATCATCTTGGCAGCTCGGTAGGTCGAATGTATAAGACAGTACACTGTTTAATGCAAAACCCTGAACAGTGTTGAGGATCAGAGGGATCTCAGACTCCAAGTTCATCGCTCCCTGAAAGAGACTGCACAGATTGATCCGGTGGTTAAGAAGGCAAATGGCCTGGTTGTCTTTATTAGTTGAAGCATTGAGTTCAAAAGTCGGAAAGTTGTGATGCAGCTTTATAAAACTAGTTAGACCACACCTAGAGTGCCCTCATTTTCGGAAGGATGTCGGGGCTTTGGAGGGGATGCGGAAGAGGTTTACCAGGATATTGCCTGGATTAGAGGGCATGAGATGTAACGAGAGGTTGGACAAAATTGTTTTGTTTTCTCCGGAGCCGTGCCGGCAGGGGTGAGACTGGATAGACGTTTATAAGATTACCAGAGGATGAGAAAGGCAGCGTCCATTATTAAGGCCTTCCAGCACCCAGGGTTTGCCCTTTTCTTAATGTTACTATCAGATAGAGAGGTACAGAAGCTTGAAGGCACACACTCAGTGATTCAGGAACAGTTTTTTTTCTCCTCTGCCATCCAATAGCTAAATGGACATTGAACCCCTAAACACTACCTCACTTTTAAAATATATAGTTTTTCTGTTTCTTGCACGATTTTTAATCTATTCACAGAAACAAAGAAAACCAACAGCACAATACAGGCACTTTGGCCCACAAAGTTGTGCTGACATGTCCCGACCTTAGAACTTTCTAAGGGTACCAATCGCCCTCTAGTTTTCTAAGCTAGTTTCTCTCTTTTTTTTTTCTCTGATGTCTCCAGGTACCTATCCAAAAGTCTCTTGAATGACCCTATCATATCCGGCTCCTCCACTGTTTCAGGCAGCCCATTCCACACGCTCATCACTCTCTGAGAAAAAGACATCTCCCTGACATCTCCTCTGTACCTACTCCCCAGCACCTTAAACCTGTGTCCTCTTGTGGCAACAATTTCAGCCCTGGGAAAAAGCCCTTGACTATCCACACGATCAATACCACTCATTCCCTTATGCGCTTCTGTCAGGTCAGCTCTCATCCTCTGTTGCTCCAAGGAGAAAAGGTCCAGTTTACTCAACATTTTTCCATCAGGATGCTCCCCAATCCAGGCAACATCCTTGTAAATCTCTGCACCCTTTCGAAGGTTTCCACATCAGTCCTGTAGTGAGGCGACCAGAACTGAGCACAGTGGGGTGTGACAAGGGTCCTATATAGTTGCGACTTTACCTCTCAGCTCCTGAATTCAATCCCATGATTGATGAAGGTCGATACACTGTATACCGCCTTAACCACAGTGTCAACCTGCGTAGCAGCTTTGAGTGTCCTATGGACTCAGACCCCAAGATCCTTCTGATCCTCCGCACTGCCAAGTCTTACAATTGATGCTATATTCTGCCATCATGTAGATAGCCATATCAGTATATGAAAATCTACCCCTGCCCTTCCCCTCTCACCCTCCCTGAGATGACAGGTTGCAACTAGTCACCACTCTATGTGATGGGAGATTTGTTACATACCCCGTAACTGGGTGTTTAAAACAGCAGAGAAACAAGAATTCGTTGGAGTCTGGTGGTACCAAACTAAAGCTGTTTATTAATAAAAATAAGCAAAACCATATCAATAATGCAAAGATACATATAAAATAAGTTAGCAGTAATAAGCCTGAAAGTGTAGGAATAATAATAAGCAATAATAAACAAACTCTATTGATGTCTAGGGGTAAATGAATTGTCATAGAAAAGTATAAAGTTCAGTTCAGTTCATGAGTACTGATGTAGTTATGGTTGTTGTATTGTAATCGTTGGAGAGAGAGAGAGAGAGAGAGAGAGAGAGAGAGAGAGAGAGAGAGAGAGAGAGAGAGAGAGAGAGAGAGAGAGAGAGAGAGAGAGAGAGAGAGAGAGAGAGAGAGAGAGAGAGAGAGAGAGAGAGAGAGAGTGAGAGAGAGAGAGAGAGAGAGAGAGAGAGAGAGAGAGAGAGAGAGAGAGAGGAGAGAGAGAGAGAGAGAGAGAGAGAGAGAGAGAGAGAGAGAGAGAGAGAGAGAGAGAGAGAGAGAGAGAGAGAGAGAGAGAGAGAGAGAGAGAGACCTTCCTTTGCTTTCTTAATCCGTCCTACCGTTGTGGTCATGCAGTTATGACCCCTCTGGTCTTCAGCCAGAGCGTTCTTCTGTGGAGGACTCGTCACTCTGGCATGAGTGGACACACACACGTCCCCAGCGCTCCTGCTTTTACACTGATAGCCTTAATGAACGACTTCCGGGTTCGGTCTCCGAAGCCCCCACCTTTCCTTGTTGGTTCCAAAACTCATTCAGTGTCCACTGGTATGTCTGAAGGGTGTCTCTCCAGACCTGTCTTTTATCCCTACTCACGGGGACTCAGCTATCCATCATTCCAAAATGACTGAGTCCATCAAATCAGGCCACCCCTTCAGTCCACTGAGGAATGTTTATGAGCAAAATAACCCTTGCAGAAGTCATAATACAGTAAATCAACAGACTTCCTCCCCTCTCTTATCAGTAGCAAATGTTCTTGCCTGTTTTTCGTCTCTTTCTCATGGGCAGCATAGCAACAGTATTAGTTCGTGTTTCTCGGGGGGGGGGGGGGGGCGATGGTTAACTCTTCACCTGATTCTCCATCAGATCTGTTCACTCATAACAGATTTCCCTTTAATTTCATAGAATCATAGAAATCTACAACACAACACAGACGCTTTGGCCCACAATGTTGTGCCGACCATGTAACGTACTCTAGAAACTGCTTAGAAAAAACCCTGCCGCATTGCCCTCTATTTTCCTAAGCTCCATGTGCCTAACTAAGTGTCTCTTAAGAGACCCTATTGTATCCGGCTCTATCACTGTTGCTGCCAGTGCATTCCACACACCCACCACTCTTTGCTTAAAAAACTTAGCTCTGATATCTCCTCTGTACCTACTTCCAAGCAGCTTAAACCTATTCCCCCTCGTGTTAGCCGTTTCAGCCCTGGGAAAAAGCCACTGACTATCCACACGACCAATGCCTCTCATCATCTAATACACCTGCATGAATCTCCTGCATGATTTTCTCCGGGCTGAACAAGACGATGAGCTCAATGTGGTTGTGTCGTTCTTCAGGGCTCCGGACGAAATTGGTTAAACTCATTCTTCCCAGCTCTTTTCAACGTTTTGGGTCATTTTCCCCAATTTGAAAGGACTGTGCCTCAGACAGCTGGGATGTTGCAATTGTTACGTACCAGCAGCAACAGATCACTAATGGAGTCTGGCTTCCATGTTATAACCAATATCTTTATTAGTATTGTAACGGGGTCCTGAATTACCCCTATGAACTGTGTTTTTTGAAAAGAGAGTGGGAGTTGTTGTTCAACACCGATCACCTTGTTGGAGAGAGGGGGGGGGGGGGGGAGACAGAGAGAGAAAGACTGCTCAGAGATGGTGTTATGGTTTCTCTGCAAGCATGTTTACACTTTTACAAGGACACTGTCAGCATCTGTGTTCTTACAGAGAGAGAAGGGAGGAACTGTTTGATGGACAGCTGGGGCTCAGCACAATGAGATAAGTAGGAGGTCCGCTGGTAGACCTCCAGACACATGGTTTTGGACACTGAATGAGCTTTGCTGTGTTCACAGAAAAAGGTGGGTTTTGGATGATCGATCAGTGGCACTAGCAGTGTGAAAAGGCTGTGACCGGTGGGGAGATATTCGTGTGTCCAACCCTCGCCTGGGTTAATAACTCCACCACAGAAGAACGGTCACGTTTGTAGTGGTCACAGTCGGTGACTTCCAAAGGATTTCGGAGGACGACGGGACTATCGACGGCGTCAGCTTACCTGAAGACTCAAACCGTCCCTCTGTCTCTCTCCGTCACTACTCGACTCAATCCCACGAACTGAACTGAACTTCACTCATCACCGTAAGACGGTATCCATTCACCCCGAGGCGTGAAGACACATATAATCATTGCTAACCTGTTTGATATATCTGCATTTATATTGCTGTACCGCGTAGTTACTGATAAACAGCATTAGTTTACAGCAATACCAGACTCCACGGTGTTTTCTATTTCTGCTGGTTCTTTGACCCGTCACGGGGTACGTAACAGTATCTACTCCGAATATAAAAGATTAAAGGAAATAAACAGAATTTAACCGTGTAATGCGTATATATAGCTCCCAAACTATCAAGCTTGAGAAACCATGCTTAAAGTCTTCAGATGGTAAAGTGGAAAAGTTCAGTAATCCACGGAATAAGTGAGTGAGAGGAGAGATTTGTAAATCAACACGAAAATGTAGAGAGAAAGCAATTACGAAGAATTCAACACATATTCCGCGCTGTGTAAACGAAATAACAGTCGCCGAAGATCTTATCCGTCGATTAGTTCCGAAATCCTCTTCGAAATATCACCAGGTGACAGTGACAGGAATATCGTCTTCAAGTGGTTACCACAGAACACCCCGATTCCACGTAAGGGCCAACAAAACAGATACCACAGGATGCTCCAGAAAATCCACACATATGGATGATACGAAGTGACAGGCACACATCCGTTGTGCACTGCGTGCCGATGATCAGATCAACCCAACCTTTTGGGCAAGGAAGAGTTGCATCCCATAGCAGTCACACGCTGAAGTTCCAACAGCTTGTCCCCCTCTCCCTCTCCCGCTCCCGCTCCCTCAGGCTGCCGCAGCATGTGTCTGACGTCACAGCCCCGCCTCACTCAGCCACTTAAAGCGACACTCACAGTAAACGAACCTGCGGTCTCGTAACACAATGCACCTCTAAAGTCTGACAGCAGAATAGCGAGTTAATCTTCGATGATGCAGAGTCAGAAACCGAAGATTTGCCAGACTGAGTCGGGGCTCCAGAGAGAGATGGGTTCCAGAGGAGGAGGACGAATAAGACCAGCACGATGTGGTTAAAAGTGAAAGATTAGAAGCATTTGGAAACTGGTTGATCGAAAAAAAAGGTGGTTAATTTCAGCAAAACACAGGTGGAAATCAACAGATCAGGCAGAAATTTTGGAGAGCAATACATAGAAAACGTTTAGACAGAGCCCCTTCCGCATGCCTAGCCTGTGTACTCCGCTGCTTAGTTGCTCTCTGAATTGCAGAGTTCCTCCAGCGTATTGTGTGTGTGCGTCTCTGTATTTCCAGCAACTGCAGAATCTCCTATGTTTTATATCAGCATTTTACATTGGCATTAGATACACGTTGATATTGAGTATATTGTTTATGGGAGCCGCTCTCTGCGTTAAAACAGCGGCAAATTTTTTTCTATACTCACGATAAAAAAAAATGAGGTATGGACATTGAACCTGTGCTTGCAGAAAGGTTTAATGGCACCTTGATTACCCATAGGGCCCTGCGTTAAGAATTTCGCCGGTGCTGAAGCGCCGATCAAATGCGCAGGCGTCAGGCTGAGGAAGTCCCTGAGTTTCACGCATGCGCGCAGTACACAAGGCTTTGAAAATGTCGGTTGCAGGTAAGAGCGATTCTCCATGGGTTAATCTTAAACAGCGACTTCGGGACGATTCTTGTGAAATCCGGACACCGTGATCCGCAATCCCGGGACAGTCCTGCCCTCTTCCCTCTCTCTCAGCCCCACGATCCGTACACGAGCCCCGGGGAGCTACCGGCTGCTGAGTGAATGGGAACCGATGGATCTCTCAGACAGAGCTGAGCTCCAGCTATCTGAATGTAAGGATTAGGAACTCGGAGAAAGGGAACACATTCTTTTACATCAGCAGTTGAGAAAATCGGCATTAGTACTCTTTTCCATAGATGCTGCGTGGCCTGCTGAGCTCCTCCAGTATTTTGTGCGTGTTGCTTCCTCTACCTCAGGGGTGGGCAAACTTTTTGACTTGTGGGCCACAAAGGTTCTAAAATTTGACAGGGGGGCCGGACCAGGAG
The DNA here is from genome assembly GCF_030144855.1 of Hypanus sabinus. Taxonomy (NCBI): domain Eukaryota; kingdom Metazoa; phylum Chordata; class Chondrichthyes; order Myliobatiformes; family Dasyatidae; genus Hypanus; species Hypanus sabinus. Next base: position 694,252 of record NW_026781391.1, read on the forward strand.
CAGATGGACGGAGTGTTTTGGTAATACACCTCATAAGAGAAGTCCCATAGTATTTAGCTATTTATTGAAATGACTTTTAAAACACTGAAAATTAAATGAATAAAATACAGCTTTTTTAAATAGTAACAGTTAATATTTTAAAGCACAGAAAATTCTGTTATCCTTCAAGATATTATCATCAACTTGTCCTGCTCCTTCTTATTCAATTGTCCCCTGTGCCAAAACTCAACAACAACCAGCCAGTATGCGGAGCGCGTTATTTGATCTGGAGCACATTTTTTATTTTGAGAACGTACATGCACCTGCGCACTACTAAGGTCCATCACTTAACAGAAATGACATGTAACATGTAAGGCTTATTGAAAAAAATATTTTCAAATGCATTTTTTATATAACACAATGAAGAAACTTATGTTTAATTTCAGTGGGAACAGTGTTGTTGGTCTCCCTTTTTAGCCAGCACATCAAAGTCTAGATTTAGTTTTGTTGTTGCGATTCTCAGGATGGATCTGAGGTGTTGGTCAGTTAACTTGGAGCTGTGGCTGGCTTTGTTGATGTTCATGACGCTGAATGCCTGTTCACACAAATAGGTCGAGCCGAACAAAGAGTAAAGCGCAAATGTGGAGTAATATGCTGCACCTCAACAAAGTCAATGTGTAGCGGTGTGCTACATGCAGCGCTAAAATTACGACACAGAGTCGGTAACTGCAGTCGAAGAAAAAAACTTTATTCGAAATCCCCAGCCTCACTTCTAAGCCTCCCTAAACCTGCCCTCCTGCACAGAGGCTCCAAAGCTCTGTGCTCGCAAATCCCTGCAGGCTATCTCCCTTAGCCGGAACGCTGGCTAATTGTGAGCCGGTTCGGATGTGCCAGGAAATGGGTCGCCCCAAATGTATATAGAGTGCGTCATCTATTGGGAAAACACCAGAATTGCGGGGAAAAACGTTAACAAGGTTTATTAATATAATTTCATCAATTTCTGCGGGCCGGAGGCCCCCGGGACGTAGTTTGCCCATGCATGACTTAGCGACTCTGCAGTGGAACCAATTATTACAAATTAGAGGGGAGATTATTACAAATTAGAGGGGTATTAGAGGGAAGGAGGGGAGACCTCCAATGTCCTTGATGCCCTCACCTACAAGATGTGCAGCTTGTAACCCTGCACTTCAATGAGCTGCAACTTGAAATGGCTGAATTCCAGATCATCCAGTAGTTGGAGTGGTTGACAGATATGACATGAAGAGAGGTGAGTTACTCCCAAGGTGCAGGACACAGGAAACTGGATGAGAATCAGGAAGGGGAATGAGGTTAAATAGGCATTGCAGAGTACTCTAGTGGCCATCCCCCACAACAACAGGTGGACCACTTTAGAAACTGTTGGGGGGAATTACCTGGCAGAGGAAAGTCAAAGGGCTGATAGGGGATTCATTAATTAGAGGAACAGAACAAGAGGGGACAAATATTCTGGTGGTAAGGCTTGCTAGTGGTAGTGAGCAGGGGAGAGGGTGATGTGGTTAAAATAAGTTGTAGGGGGAATGGGAGCCAGAATGACAGACAGATAGTGGAGAGTGTGAATTGAATTGACTTTATTAGATACATACTTCATAAACATGAAGAGTAGAAATATTTACCTTACATCTCCATATAAATGTGCAATGTGTAATTTATATAGATAGTTTGCACATAGGACAGTCAATATAACATCGAAATGCAATTGTATCAGCATGAATTAATCATTCTGATGGCCTGTTGGAAGATGATGTCCCGGAGCCTGTTGCTCATTTTGCTGTGGTACCGTTTCCTGGACGGTAGCAGCAGGAACAGTGTGTGGTTGTGGTGAATTGGGCCTGTTTGTCCCTGGTATTCGTTCGGCCCTTTTTACACACCTGTCTGTGTAAATGTACTGAATCATGGAAAGTAGATTGTGCAATGTATAATTTCCTTGTTTATATTTAGAGACATTTTTTGGTGTATAAAATGATGAGGGGTATTGAGAGTGTGAGTGGCCAGAAGAGTGTTTTTTTTTTCCAGGGTTGAAATGGATAATGCCACGTTTCCACACTCCCATAGATCCTTTGTCCATCTCCTGAGTAAATAGAGTTTGAGAAATATTTAAGATCTCCCCCGTCTGCTTTGGTTCCACATGTGGATTGCCATTCCAGTCTTCCAGAGGACCACCTTTGTGCCTTGCAATCTTTTTGCACTTCATCTATCACTAGAATCCCTGAGGATTATCCTTCACCTTTTCTGTGACAGCAACCTCATGCCATCTGTTAGCCATCCTGATTGATTTCTTATGTGTTCTCTTGCATTTCTTATACTCCATAAGAAACTGATTGCCTATCCCTGTTATGCAATTCCATTTTGTGCTTTACCAGGGTCTCAATATCTCTTGCAATCCAAGTTTCCCTACAGTTTCTGTCTTTACCTTTTATTCTGACATACCCGCTTACTACTTTCAAAATTTTGTTTTGAAGGCCTCCCATTTACCAAGCACACCTTTGCCATAAAGCAGCCTGTCCGAATCCAAGGTTGCCAGATCCTAGTGTTGATTCCAGGTGTTGATCATGCCCTGAACACATCCAACTTTCCTACGCTGCTCCTTGTATTGAAATATACAGGGCTCCGCATATTCACTGCACCACGCTCAACTTTTTCATTCCTGACTTTGTCTGAGGCCTGAACAACAACTGTCTCCACAAACTCTCCACTATCTGTTATGTTATCCAGGCTCCCATTCCCCTGCAACTTTAGTTTAACCCCTCTTACCCCGAACCCCAACATGCAGATCTATCACCCCTTTGGCTTTCATCGCCCAGATCAATAAAAAGGAGGTGCATACCAGGTACAGGCAGATAGGAACAAATGGGGTACTTATGAAATACAGGAAATTCAAGTGAACACTTATAAAAGAAATAAGAGAAGCCATGAGGTTGCCCCAGCAGACAAGGTGAAGAAGAATCCTCAGGGATTCTGCAGATATGTTACGAGCAAACAGATTGCAAGGGAAAAAATTAATTCTCTGGAAGATCAGAATGGTAATCCATATGAAGGGATAACTTAGACTTGGGGAGGTTTTTTGCATCCGTATTTACTCAAGAGATGAGCACATAGTCTATAGAAGTGAGGCAAAGCCGCGTCAACTTCATGGACCCTGTACAGATTACAGAGATGGAGGGGTTTGCTGTCTTGAGGCAAATTAGTGTGGATCAATCCCCAGGGCCTGACAAGTTGTTCACTAGGACCCTGCAGAAGGCAAGTGCAGAAATTATTGGGGCCTTCGCACAGATACTTAAATCATCCTTAGTGACAGGTGAGCTACTGGAGGATTGGAGGACTGACAATGTTGTTCTGCTGTTCAAGAAAGACTGTAAAAATAAACTAGGAATCTATACGTTGGTGGGCTTGACATCAGAACTGGGAACGTTATTGGAATGTGTGTGCAGGAACCAGGTATATACTGTAAGTATTTGGATAGCTGTGGACTGATAAAGGATAGACAGCATGGCTCCAGCCAATCTTATAGAGTCTCTCGAGGAAGTTATCGGGAAAGTGGATGAAGGCAAGGCAGTAGATGTTGTCTGCATGGACGTTAGCAAGGCACTTGACAAAGTCTCATATGGGAGGTTGCTCAAGAAGGTTCAGTCACTCAGCATTCCAGATGATACAGTAAATTGGATGAGACACTGTCTTTGGGATAAGCCAGAGTGTGGTAGCAGATGGTTGCCTCTCTGACTGGAGGCCTGTGACTAGTGTTTGCCACAGGAATCAGTGCTGGATCTGTTATTCTTTGTCATCTATATCAGTAATCTGGATGATAGTGTGGTTAACTGAATCAGCAAATTTGTGGATGACAACAAGACTGGGGGTTTGGTCGACTGCAAGAAGACTATCATGGCCTGCAGTGTGATCTGGAACAGGTGGGAAAATGGTTTTAGAAATGGTAAATGGAATTTAATGCAGACCAGTTTGAGTTGTTGCACTTTGGTATGACCTACCAAGGGAGGTCTTTCACAGTGACTGGTCGGGCACGGAGGAGTGTTGTAGAAGAAAGGGTCAAAGGAATACAAGTCCTTAGTTCACTGAAGGTGATATCACAGGTAGATAGAGATGGAAAGAATGATTTCAGCCCATTGCCCTTCATGAACCAAAGTACTGATAACAATAGATGGATGTTGAAGACCTTGGTGAGGCCTAATTTGAAGTATTGTGTGCAGTTTTGGTCACCTGCCTACAGGAAAGATGTAAAAGAAGTTCAGAGATTTCAGAGAAAATTCACAAGGATGTTGCCAGGTCTAGAGGATTTGGGTTATAAGGAAAGATTGAACAAATCAGGACTTTATTCCTTGGAATGCAGAAGATTGAGGAGAGATTTGTTTGTGATAGAGAGGCACAGGTAGTGTTAATGCAAACTGGCTTTTTCCACGAAGATTGGGTGGGACGACAACCAGAGGCCATGGGTTAAGGGTGAAAGGCGAAATGTTAAGGAGAACATGAGGGGAAACTTCTTCACACAGACGGTCATCCGGGTGTGGAATGAGCAGCCAGCACAAGTGGTGCATGAGAGATCGATTTCAACACTTAAGAGGTTCGTGTAGGTACCTGGATGGTAAGGGTGTGGGAGTTGTCTGTTTAAATAGTTCAGCACAAACTAGATGGCCCAAAGGGCTTGTTTCTGTGTATAAATTTTCTATGATTGTGACAGGAACCTGAAATAATACAAAATTTCACTCTAACCCCTTTTGACAGCTGTGTGAACCAACCAGTCATTTCAGCAGGAATTTTTTATATGGCGTTAAAACTGTGGCACATTACGTTAATAATACATAAAAGAAAACCCCTGCTGCATGTCAAGAAAAGCTATTTGTGTGAGAGTGTTTCAGTTACTGTGGGGCCAGGCACCCATGCAGCTCAGTGGGAACAGGGAATAATACCAATGGAGAGAGTCAAACTGAGCCAGGTCACAGATTGGAGGTGGCAGAAATGCCCCTTTCTTATAGAGACAGGAAGAACATCAGAGAATTGATGGTCATTCCAGATACCAGCACTCTGCCCGGTCAGGAGATGATTTCTCTCTCCAGCTTGGGTTATACCTCACTGTAACAGTGTGATAACAGATCAAACTTTGGCAACTCAAGTAATCTCATCTGAGATGTTGTCCTACACCCATTGATGGATTTTGTAAATCTTTTTACAGGTTAAAAATGAGAAGGAATTCGTCTCCAGGAATCTCAAACACGACACACCAGTTTTGTTGTCTCTGTCTGGATATTTAAGAAGTGGAACAAGGGATCCAATTGACCACCCTTCCTGCTCAGACTGTGGGGAGGGATTCACTCGGTCATTTGACCAACTTGCACACCTGTAATTTACACAGGAGAAGGGCCTTTCACCTGCACAGACAGTGGGAATGGATTCACTTGGTTATCACAATTGAAGGTACATCAGCAAGTTCACACTGGGCAAGGCCATTCACCTGTTCTGTGTGTGAGAAGGGGTTCAGTCAGTCATCCCACCTGTGGACACACCAGTCAGTTCACACTGGGCAGAGGCTGGTCGACTGCTGAGTATCTGGGAAAGGATTCACTCAGTCATCTGATCTAATGGCACACCAGTGTGGTCACACTGGGGAGAAGCCATTCACCTGCTCAGTCTGTGGGAAAGGATTTACACAGTCATCTACCCTACTGGTACACCAGCGAGTTCACACTGGGGAGAAGCCTTTCACCTGCTCAGTCTGTGGGAAGGGATTCACTCAGTTAGCTAACCTACAGAATCACCTGCGAATTCACACTGGGGAGAAGCCGTTCACCTGCTCAGTCTGTGGGAAGGGATTCACTCAGTCAGCTAACCTACAGAATCACCTGCGAGTTCACACTGGGGAGAAGCCGTTCACCTGCTCAGTCTGTGGGAAGGGATTCACTGAGTTATCTAACCTACTGAGTCACCAGCGAGTTCACACTGAGGAGAAGCCATTCACCTGCTCAGTCTGTGGGAAGGGATTCATTCAGTTAGTTAACCTACAGAATCACCTGCGAGTTCACACTGGGGAGAAGCCGTTCACCTGCTCAGTCTGTGGGAAGGGATTCATTCAGTCATCCAACCTACAGAGACATCAGCGAGTTCACACTGGGGAGAAGCCATTCACCTGCTCAGAATGTGGGAAGAGATTCACTGAGTCATCCACCCTGCTGGTACATCAGCGAGTTCACACTGGGGAGAGGCCGTTCACCTGCTCAATCTGTGGGAAGAGATTCACTGAATCATCCACCCTACTGGATCATCAGCGAGTTCACACTGGGGAGAGGCCATTCACCTGCTCAGTCTGTGGGAAGGGATTCATTAAGTCAGCTAACCTACGGAATCACCTGCGAGTTCACACTGGGGAGAGGCCATTCACCTGCGCAGTCTATGAGAAAGCATTCACTGTGTCATCCACCCTACAGAGACATCAGCGAGTTCACACTGTGGAGAAGCCGTTCACCTGCTCAGAATGTGGGATGGGATTCACTCAGTTAGCTAACCTACAGAGACATCAGCATGTGCATACTAGGGAGAAGCCATTCACCTGCTCAGAATGTGGAAAGGGATTCACTCAGTTATCCAGCCTACAGAAACATCAGCAAATTCACACAGGGGAGAGGCAATTCACCTGCTCAGAATGTGGAAGGAGATTCGCTGACTCTTCTACCCTGCAGAGTCATCAGCGAGTTCACACTGGGGAGAGGCCATTCACCTGCTCAGTCTGTGGGAAGAGATTCACTCATTTATCCAGCCGACAGAGACATCAGCGAGTTCACACTGGGGAGAAGCCATTCACCTGCTGAGAATGTGGGAAAAGATTCACTCAGTCATCCCATCTGCTGGGACACCAGTCAGTTGTTATGAATCCCTAGGTTTTGTTTGCTGTGGACATTCATTTTAAGAGACAGAGTGATTAAGAAGGCAAATCAGTCTGGCTTGCAGCTTGTTTACATCACTCACAGCTTGTTTAGTTTTAACCGAGGACACTGACACTCAGAGTCAGACAGAGACAAAGGAGGGAAAATGGCAAGAATCGAAACCAGGGAACTAGTGGCCAAGGGTCACTGTTTGGAACTTTCCTTTGCCCACAAGGGTGGACAAATTATTGATTCACCATACATTGAATGTGTGGTTATCACCTCATTTGATCCATAGCAGTGGATCTGATTTGGGGTACCCTGCGGAGACCACTTATGTGTTAACCCTTGCCTGGCTGTGGTGTGGTAATTCATTTGAAGACAATACCACTTATGACAAGTCACTTTGGATGATAATTAGAATGTGGATTTGGAAGGATGACAGATAAAATCTACAGCGACCGTTGGTCTTGTTTTACCACCATGAAACCTGTGGAATACGACATAATTGCCTTCTCTCAACATTTACCCTGGATTACAAATATCTCTCTCTCATCACCTGTTCTGTAGTTGAACTGAACTTTCATACTTTACCATCTCAAGACTCCAAGCCTTGTTTCCCCCGAGCTCAATAGTTAGGGAATTTTATTTATACACATTTATACACATAACACTCACGAGAAAATCTGCAGATGCTGGAAATTCAAACCACACACAAAAAATGCTCGTGGAACACAGCAGGCCAGGCAGTATCTATAAGGAGAAGAACTGCTGATGTTTCAGGCCAAGACCCTTCGTCAGGACTAACTGAAAGGAAAGATACTAAGAGATATGAAAGTAGTGGGGGGAGGGTGACATGCGAAATGATAGGAGAAGACCAGAGGTGGTGGGATGAAGCTATGAGCTGGAAAGGTGATCGGCGAAAGTGATGCAAAGCCGGAGATGGGAAAGGATCATTGGACAGGAGACCTCGGGAGAAAGAAAGGTGGGGGGAAGCACCAGAGAGACATGGAAAACACGCAAACAATTGAATATGTCAGTGATGGAGTGAGAAGGGGAAGAGGGGCATTAACGGAAGTTAGAGAAGTCAATGTTCATCCCATCAGGTTGGAGGCTACCCAGCCGGTATATAAGGTGTTGTTCCTCCAACCTGAGTTTGGATTAATTTTGACAGGAGAGGAGGCCATGGATAGACATATCAGAATGGGAATGGGACGTGGAATTAAAATGTGTGGCTACTGGGAGTAGTCTGATGCTGCTGGTTCGTTTCTAAAGCGTTAGGGTTTGTAACAAAATGGGGCCTGCATCTGGGATATGAACAAATTTAAGGATTGATTTCATATCAATTTGATTGGGGAAATCCCTTTTGATTTATTTGTGTGTGGAAAATTAGCAGCAATGGATGTTGATAGATATCTGGAAGTGTGAACCTCTCAGGCATTAGAGGACACCAGAAGGATTGAGTTGTTGAGTATTGCTAAAACGTTAATACTTGCTAAGGTGAAATTGACAATGAGGATTGCACAGATGCAGAGGATAATAGCTGAACATTATGTATCTGAGCATGTGTTTAAAGTGGAGGAGGAGTTTCCTGAAAGTAAACCAAGTGAGCTTGAGATCCAGTACAAGTTAGAACAATTAAAGATGGAGGCTCCGGAAAGACAGAGACAGATTCAGGCTGGAGAGGCAGAAAAGCAGAAAGAAAATTCTCTTACAAAGTCTAATTAAGGGAAAGACTTAGCAAGCCTATTCTGCTTTGACAGTTGCTGAAGCAGCTTATTATTTATTTATTTATGCTGCCTCAATCATTGCTACTGGGCTATAAATGTGCAGGAGCTGTGTGTGGTTCAGTGCTTTGCTCAAGAACACACACGCTGCCTCGGCTGAGGCTGAAATTCATGACTTTCAGATCGCGAGTTCAACACCTTAACCACATGGCCACGCACCACACATTCTGACCCAGTGAAACAGGCTCTGCTCAAAGCTTACGAGTTGGTCCCAGAAGCAGACCGGCAAAAGTTTAGAAATTTGAAGAAATCTGTGAACCAGACATGTGGAATTTGCCTATGAGAAATTTGTGTGCATTGACCGCTGGTGCACATCTGAACATGTAAATGATTATTTTAACAGCTTGTAAGAGTTGGTTTTAATTGAAGAGTTCAGAAGGCGCGTCCCTGATGGCATAAAGACGTATTTAGATGGAAATGATGCTGCCACTATGCAGGAATCTGCTGGATTAGTAGACCAGTTTGCTTTAACTCATAAAGTTATGTTTACCCTGACTAAGAGTTTCCAAAAGGCACTTGTCAAGTTGTGGGTAAACCTACTGAGCTCACCCCAGTGGCCTATACCTGTATTCGGTTAACCATTTTCCAAAGTTGTAGTGGATTGTGTTGGCCCATTGCCAAAGACTAAAGCTGACCATCAGTATCTGCTAACTATTATGAGTACCTCATCCAGATTCCCAGAGGCAATACCTCTCAGAAATATTAAAGCTAAAACTGTGGCGAAGGCTCTTACCAAGATTTTCAGTTTATTCGGTTTGCCTAAAGAAATCCAGTCTGATCAAGGATGTAATTTTACATCTGGATTATTCCAGCAGGTAGTTTCTGAACTGGGAGCAAAACAAATTGCATCATCTGCGTACCGTACAGAATCAAAAGGGGCTTTAGATTGATTTCATTCTACCCTCAAAACAATGATTAAGACATATTGTGTTGAAAATGGAAAAGACTGGGATGAAGGAATACATTTGCTTTTGTCCACAGAAAGAGAGTCAGTACAGGAATCACTGGGCTTTACTCCATTTGAACTTGTATTTGATCGCAGAGGGACCTTTGACCTTGTTAAAAGGAACGGTGGATTGATGTTAACTCGTTAGACTATGTTTTGAAGTTCAAAAATAAACTACAACAAGCCTGTAGTCTAGCGAGCCAAAACTTAAAGATATCTCAAAACAAAATGAAGTGTTGGTTTGATAACAGGACTCCCGAAAGAAAATACCAGATGGGAGATAAGGTGCTTGCCTTATGTTGACGAATCCACTTCAGGTGAAATTCAATACACCGTATGAAATAGTCTCCCAAATTAATGATGTGAATTATGTTATTAAAACACCCAACTGACTTGAACTAACACAGGTGGTACACATAAATATGATAAAGCCTTTTCTGACAAGCAGGCACCATCTGTGGGTGTTGTTATCAAAACAAATGAAACTGGCAACCTTGACAATGAAACACTTGACTCGTCCGAGACTTTTCAGAAGCCAAACATGGCACCAGTTAGGCTAATGAATTCGGTTGTTCCAGAAAACATTGCTAACAAGTTGTCTCATCTGCAGCCAAAGCAACAACAACAGCTGAAGGAATTAATTCTGAAGTTTAAAGATTCATTTCCCGATGTTCCCAAGCAAACAACAGTCGCAGTACATGATGTAGATGTTGGTCAAGCCAAACTGATTAAACAACACCCACTTCACATGAACATGGAAAGGTGTAAATTGGCTGACCAGGGAATTGAGTATATGCTGGAGAATGGTATTATTACGCCTTCAAAATGAGATTGGAGTCACCCTGCGTTATTGTGCCCAAACCTGATGGTAGTGTTAGATTTTGCACTGATTATGGAAAGGTAAATGCAGTAGCAAAAACAGATGCTTATCCTATCTCTAGAGTGGATGATTGCATCGATAAGGCTGGAAAGGCTAATTTCTTACAAAGATTGATCTGTTGAAAGGGTATTGGTGTGTTCCATTGACGGACAGAGGTAGAGAAATCTCTGCGTTTGCGACACCATCTGGGTTGTATGAATACAATGTTTTGCCTTGTGGAAGGAAAAATACTCCATGAACATCCCAGAGAATGATTTATTTTGTAATTCGAGGGTTAGAACACTCAGATACCTATATTGATGACTTTAGTTACAGGGAGTGGCACTTGGGAAGAGCATATCTCTGCAGTAGAAAAGCTATTTGACAGGCTTTCCTAGGACAACCTTACAGTGAATTTGGCCATGCCAGTGTGACCTGTCTTGGCTATGTTGTCGGTCAAAGCAAGTTGGCTCCTGTTCGCGCAAAAGTCCAGGCAATTTCTCAAGTTCCTATTCTGACTGCTAAGAAGGCTCTTAGAAGGTTTCTGGGAATGGATGGATGTTATCGTAAGTTCTGTAAGAACTTTGCTGCTATCGCTCTTCCTCTGACCAATCTCCTGAAGAAGTGTGAAAAGTTTGTTTGGACCGAGACTTGTCAGAAGGCATTTGATTGATTGTTATCAGTATTTGAGAGTAGGCCAATCAATGTAGTGCTGTCAGCAAATTTACTTAGCAGATTGGAGCTGTGGGTGTCAACACAAGTCATGGGTGCACAGAAAGTAAAGGAGGGGGCCAAAGAGACAACCCTGTGGGTTATGTGTGCTGAGGGTCAGAGAAACAGAGGAGATGGAGCCCACTCTTCCAACATGCTGGCGATTTGACAGGAAGTCCAGGATCCAGCGACACAAGGCAGGGTGAAGGCCGAGGTCTCTGAGCTCCATGTCGATAAATCACGACTTTCATGTGGCTACTTCTCTGCCCATGACTGCAAGGAACTGCAGAGAACTTTGGAGAGCAGAGAACATCAGAGAAACAAGCCTCCACTCCATGGACTCTTCCCACACTTGCCCTCCCTCGGAAAAGCAGGCCATGTACTCAAATAACCTCATAACCTGGACAGCCTTGCTGCAAGCCCGCTCCCCCATCGGGGAAGAGATATAAAAGCCATAAAGTGCGTAACACCAGGCTGAAGGTCGGCTTCCTGTCTGCAGTTATAAGCCAAATGAATGATAAAATAGACTCGACCTCACAATGTAACTCGACGTGACCCTGCACCATATGTCTATCTGCACTGCACTTTCTCTGCAGCCACAATGCTTTGTTACAGTGATTATTTTGTTGTACATCAGCTCAATGTACAGTTGTAATGTATCTATCTGTGCGGATGGTACATCAGGCAAGATTCTCACTGGAGCTCAGTACATGATGATAATAAACTAATTCCCCATTTTAATTCTGTGGAAATATTAGACAGACTGAGCTTCTGCTCTGGAACCGCAGAAGGAAACTGAACTGTTATCGTTTCTGTGGAAAGCAAATATATGGAAAAGGCTTCAATCTCACATTGCGATCTGTGGTAACTGCGATCAGGTGACCGGTGGTGGGTCTCCCATATCAATATCTGAATCAGGTTTAATAGCACCGGCATATGACTTGAAATCCGTTGTACCTGTAATAAACTATTTTAATTGCGTAAATGCAATAAACTTTTAATTGTGTGGTACTATTTGACTGATTGGGTTGTTGCTTTGGAAATTCTGAAGTGAAGCTGAACTAAACTTTAAACATTTATAAGAAGCTCAGAGAAATGGAAAAGGCTAAACTCTCACATAAACGGGTCAGACACCCAGAAACATCGGCTGCACTTCAGCACCTCAAAACAGTGAATAAAACATGTAGAGGCTATTGCAGAGAGAAAAAAAACATTGTCCACCCACAACGAGAGGACGTGACAGATCCGGATCTCACTGCCTTGTCTGAACGGGTGAAAGGTGAAGCTACACGTACACCGAGAGCAGTGAGCCGCAGATGCTGCAGATCTGCAGAAAATCATGAACGGGAAACGGGATCAGGTGATGGGTGGAGGGTCTCCCTCCTGAACCGGTGACTCTGCTCCTCGTCCCTCACACGCTGCCCGACCCATCCACCACATTCCCCACGTTATTCCATATTTACCCCAGATACATGTTTATTTTTCCACACCATATCTTTAAATACATGGATGGAAATTACAATGGACAATATAAGCTTCTGATAATCATAATCTGCAACAATTAGATTCATACTGGGAAAAAATGGTTTAACTACATAATGTCTCATAGGCCTGATTTGATTCTTACAAATTGATGAATATGTTCTAAAAAAACAAATTCACTCCCTACTTTTACATACTTCTTTCATTTTGCTTGCTTTTTCTTTCCACTTGTTCTATGTGTATACCTCAGATAAATACTTTGTGGAGATTTGTGATATATATGATTATATGATATATATGTACAATGTCTGAAATACATGTAACGGAAATGTTTGTTTGATGAACTTCATTAAAAAATAAATCACAAAAAAATCAAGGTGTCCGTTGGAATACGGGAAAAAGGAAATTAACTGAAATGAGGAGTCAACGGACCGCACTGTGACACGAATAGCATGCAGAATGATGTCGGGCCGAATGCATTTGTTTCCAATTAACTTAGTGTCGTTGAAGGTGCTGCTCCATACAAATGTCATCATTCATAGCTCACGATGTATGTCACAATTTTAACATAAACCAACTCCAGACTCCAGACTCTTGTTCTAAAAATAGCTTAGGGAATGCAGAATCTACTTTAAGACTACTTACCAGATCAGAGGAACAGCGGATAAGAATGAGAAAAAAAAATACACCCGCGCACATTGAATCAGAGACTCACAAGACCATGATAACACGTTTTCACACTGTAGCAAAGACTGACAGGTACAGTATGAAACCCACACTCTCACACTGTTGCAGAGACCAGCATGTACATAAAGAAATGCATACACTCATACCGAACCTGAGCGTGACACCTTCAGAACCCCACACTCTCAGTCTGTACCACTGATTTGCACAAAATGAACCCCACACTCTCACAGTGCACTGAGGCCACTGATTACAAAATGAACCACTTCTCTTCACACTATTCCCGCGGCAAGACGGTAGAAACTGATCAACACACTCGATTGAATGTCTCCAGTTTGTTGATTGCCTTTGTCTTGCGGTCGTTCTCTATCACTAACCCGCAATTTATGTGAATTTCATATCAATCGTCTCCTCAATTTCAGCTCGAAACCTACTGCATCCTGAATCCTTTTCTGTCCAGCACACTGAACTATTATTCTCTGTTCTTCCAACTCACTGTGTTATTCCTCTTGTTCCGCTATGAATGACTCTTGTTTCTGCAACCTGGTCCTGCGATAGTTTCAATGAAACTTCAGCCTAATCAGTAAGCAGACTCTGTTCAATCATGGCCAGTATTGGAAGAGAAAGACATAAACAGGGCCGTCGGCAAATAACGTAATATAGTTACCGGAGAGAGGTTGAGAGATGCTTACACACACACACACACACACACACACACACACACACACACACACACACACACACACACACACACACACACACACACTTCAACACGCTCACGGATACACATACAGATACTAAAGATGTGGGGTAGATAGATTAAGTGATGGAGGGAACCGTCACAACTCTGGACTTCGACGTATCAAAATTCAATATCATACTGGAGTAGGTGATCTAAATGAAGCAAGCATTAATGTCGTCTAGACCCTAATGTCGTCTAGGGTGAACTGGACAGAGAGTTTGTGAACACAGCGGATATGTTTTATCTCTGGTGGCACATTGTTCGACGGGGTGGGGTGGGTTTGTTGCCGGAACTATGACGCCAGATTCTCAGTAGTTAATCAATCAAATGTGAAACGTGACTTCACTCACACTCCTGCTCACAAACTCTCTCAGAACCACACGGAACAAGACTGTTACTATTTTATCAGTGAACATGAATGTCGCGATACAGGCCAGACCGATGCTGTCATCAGAAAATCGAAATGATCATTATATTACTTATCAGTGGAACTCACTCGAATAAACTCACTCTCTGGTTCACAAACAAAAGAGAGCAGAGATACACGGTGAAGGTAGCAATTTCGAATTGTTGAGAGAAAAGTATTCGTATAAATGCTGCTCGAACACGAAATGTGCTGCCTATGTGAGTTTTATTTCAATCAGATGCAGAATGAAACCCACACTCTCAAAAAGTAACAGAAAATGACAGATACAGAGTGAAACCCACACTCTCACACTGTAGCGGAAACTAACAGATACAGAATGAAACTCATATTCTCACACTGTAGCAGAGACTGACAGATACAGAATGAAACCCACACTCTCACACTATAGCAGAAACTAACAGATACAGAATGAAACTCATATTCTCACACTGTTGCAGAATCTAACAGATACAGAATGAAACCCACACTCTCACACTGTAGCAGAATCTAACAGATACAGAATGAAACTCATATTCTCACACTGTAGCAGAGACTGACAGATACAGAATGAAACTCACACTCTCACTCTGTAGCAGAGACTGACAGATCCAGAATGAACTCCACACTCTCACAGTGTAACAGAAACAGGATATATTTGCAGATAAAACCGCAGATGTGACAATGAAAATTGCCAAATATGCAGGAAAAATCGATTCCGGATTGTTTGTGGCAAGAGAACCACAGTGAAAGTTCTGGTTGGAAAATGGGAACAGTCGTGACCGCTGCCAATACAACTGTGGAACGTTGTAAACGAAGCCGCTCATGACTCACTTAATGGTTTCATTACACATTTTGATCCAATTACACAGAGGGATCAGACTGAGGCAAAGCCAATTGATAGTGACGTGTTCCTGTTACATTTCCACATTATTTGCCCCTGAGACACTGCCGATGATGCAATTTGTTTGTTCAGTAACAGTGGTCCAATGTGGGACTTGTCACTGGAGATCGATCCCCTGTATAAATCAGAGCCTGTTGCAGTACGTCAGTCCAGAGTGTCTTGCCGAGCTTTGGAATTCAGAGCAATAGCGTTCGCTGCGTCACTCAGGTGGGATATCCAGTAATCTGGCGGATAGAAGACATTTACTACCCTGTTATTTCAGCCGGTGGAATTCCCGGTATGCCGCTGTCACACCTGCAAACGGCAGAAACTGAGAGTTAATACGAATATTCTTATTCTGAAGTGTTTTTCTCGCTACTTGTTCCCATAGTCACCAGTCAAGTCCCCGCATTTCAGTCATGGGCAGAAGGCTCTGGCAATATTAATCCCTTTGCTTTCGTAGCAGGCATCGTTCCATATTGGAGCCGAGATGCTATCTGATTGAAATCCTCTCCGCTGTCCCGATACATAGAATAACGGTGAATTGAAATGTCTGCACAGGAGGGTACCGGGTTATACCGCATCTGTGAGAACCAGTCGTCCTTCTGTAGGTCTGTCCGTAGGAATTGCGTGTGAATTGTGTGACTGGATAATGGGACAACGTTAAGGGCTAATTTATTTTAGAAATGTGATCAGAGGGAACGGCAGATGCGGATTTAATTTTGTTCCTGTGATGCGGTTGTTTCATGTCCATCCTTCACTGTTTTTGCCCCCTAACTCTCAACTCTCAACTGCGGCCGAGAAAGCCTTTAAGCAGCTCCGCTCTCGTTGGTTTTGATAATTTCCCCCAGATTTAACACATTTACAAAACTCGTGGCAAGTTCCCTGTCACGCCAATAATGCACAGTCAGCGGGTTCATAAGTTCTACGTCCGGTTTTGAGACAGAAACAAATCACAAGATCTAATCTAAGTCTATCACACTGCTGCTCAATTTCCTGAACTCGTCAGTAGTTTCACTGCTTCCTTCCCTCTCTCTTGTAGTTAACCTGGTGGCGATTGTTATCCTGTTCCGTGGAAAGTGCGGTCTCTCCAAATGTATCACTCGCTGCCTACTGGGAATGGCAGCGGCCGATCTCATGGTCGCTCTCTCTGAACCTCTACTGAAGTGGACTGTTATGATATATTTCAGATTTTCTGTCTTCCGTTTGCAGGGTCGTTTATTGCCTGCTTTTAGCCAGCACCGGGACCTCTGTCTGGCTGACAGTCGCGTTCACCTGTGACAGATTTGTGGCCATTTGTTGTGCAAAGCTGAAAATAAAATATTGCACGGAAAGAACAGCGGCTGTGGTTATCGGAACAGTGAGTGTCCTGGGTTGTTTAGAAAGTATCCCTTTCTACACATTGCAACCTACGAAGATAATTAATGGAGCTTTCCATGGTTGCGTGATCAAAGCGAGCTTCTCTACGTCCCCCTCGTGGGCCGCATTTGAGATGATTCATCGCATTTTCCTGCCTTGTCTCCCGTTGTTTCTGATTTTATTGTTCAATGTTCTGACCGTTAGATGGATCTCTTTCGCCAATCAAGTCCGAATGGGGCTCCGGGGCCGGAACAACGGAAAGAATGACAAGGATCCAGAGACGGAGAGCCGAAGGAAATCGGTCGTTTTACTGTTGAGTATAACCGGGAGTTTTATATTTCTGTGGTTAACACGGGTGGTAATTGATATCTACCAGTGGATTACAAAAATCCCTCGCTACTCGGCCGTGGATCCTGTTTATATCGCAGACTCCACGGCGGCGATGCTGCAGATCCTCAGCTCCTGCACCAACACATGTACTTACGCAAGTTCAGAGCAAGTTCAGAGAGGAGCTGAAGAACGCGGTGAAATTCCTGCTGAAACTGATAACTAAATATGTTAAATCATAGAGCGACCAGTTTCGTTCTGCAGTAGACAGGACTCAAACACCACGTTCCCTCTATATCTGACTGCCGATATGTAGAACAACCGCGAACAGCTGAGCTCTCTAAAATACGCATATGTTTTATTTTTCAACTCCGGCTCCATCTCCGGACGGCTCTCTCTTTGTCCCAGCATATTTCCGTCTTTACCTCCGTTCACGTCCCAAGGCCTCGTGATATTCTGTTTTCTTACTTCGCCTTCTATTTTTTGTTTCTCTCTGTCCACTCGCCCAGTCCCTACATAACAAAATAAACCTCTTTGTTGTATGTAGTGCATATATTTACACTGATAATAGGTGTACGCTGAACTGTAATAAAATTCCAAAGCCACGGGAAAAAGTTGCTCGTTTTTGTATGATCTCTCACTCTCTCTCTCTCTCTCTCTCTCTCTCTCTCTCTCTCTCTCTCTCTCTCTCTCTCTCTCTCTCTCTCTCTCTCTCTCTCTCTCTCTCTCTCTCTCTCTCTCTCTCTCTCTCTCTCTCTCTCTCTCTCTCGATCTAACTGAGTTCTATCTGGAACTGTAATCGGTATTTGAAATCCGATTTAAACACGGAAATTACTGGATACGCTCAGCTGGGTAGGTCGAGTCGGTTGGAATGTTAATTAATATTTGATCATCTGAGCCTACCGTTCATCACAAGGAAAATGAATCAAGCACCTCGTGTCTGAGGATTGAAAGACAGCGTTTTTTACAGAATTACTTTAAATGATGCGGTACCGCTTGCTGACGGAACATTCCTCATTTTTTTTGCATTTCTAGCTCCGTCTCACTGATACACCGCCCTGCAGCCGATCAGCGTTATATAACACCGGTATAACTCATGCAGTTTGAGTGGTTTGACGACTACAACAAAACTGTCCGGCAAGATTATATGACAAGACCACCGCATTCCAGAGATGGCAATGACCTGGGCTTAATTCGGTTGTGTGAATGCACCCCATATCCTCCTGATGCTGACTGCTGTCTGAGTACAATCACAAACAAGACTAACCTGCAAATGCTGGAAATCAAGGTACTACCCACAAGATCCTGGAGGAACTCAGCAGGCCATGCAGCATCTATGTAAAAGAGACGTTTCGGGCCTCGACCCTTCAACAAAGTGATCCAGCACAATAGGATTGGACTTTTCTACCGTGATTGCAGTGTCAGCGACAGATCTTAGACAACCTGGCATGCCTCTTACAAATGGTGTAATTGTGCAGAATAATAAGGAATGGGTGGGCTGAGGCCCCCATGTCGTCGTGTTAAAATGCCGCTAGCAAACCCTTGTTGTACATTCACAAATAATTGGAAATGAGCTGGATTGTCAGATATGTCCAGAGCAGAGGAAGTTGACAACGCGGTGTTAAGAGTATTAAAGGCTGCGTTCTTTTCCTGAGTCTGTTGCATTTCGGCAGACATGCTCAGTAATGCGGCTTGTCGAAGAGGAGCCTCCATCAGTTGATATTCAGGAATCCAATGTCTACAATAATTGAAAATTCCCAAAACGGGAAGCATTTCAGTTCGGGAGCGGGGTGGTGCTTCATTAGTAAAAGCTGCAATTTGTTCTTTTGCCTGTTGCCGAGTTCCTTACGAAAGAATGTGCTCTAAAAACTGTGGAGTGTCCTGCAGTTTATTGAGGGTTACCCCGTGACCACTTTTAGGCCAGGTTTCTCAACAAAGCAATAATACTTTTTTCATGATTAACCAGGGTGGGAGAGGCAACAAGAAGATAATCAAATTTTTGGTAAGTTCTACTTCCCCTGGAAACCGGAAGGTGCATAAATCTAGTATTTACTGCGGCGGTATAAAGAGAGAGGCTGTCAGTTTACCCATGATACAACCTGGTCCAATTCACTTTCCAGTGTCACTGTAAGTAAAAATAAACAACTACTGACTATCCTTATGTAATAAGACCTGAACAGGATCCAGAACAGAATAACATTCCGATGTGACAGGAATACTGGAGTGGATGACGTTGGAATCGGCTACGATGGGAGGTATAGATATATTTGTTAATAACCATTAAGTATTGTAAAAACAAGTCACTCCTTATCACAACCTGGTTTTGGAATCATAAAACAGGAAAATTACAAGGACTACAGGTTGGTAGCAGAACTTCCTGATCAGAAAGTGCTTTTATGATAGGCTTCATGCCTTCCACTGCCTCGGATGACCGTACAGAGGTTAGAATAGCATTGGGCTTCGTGTGGTGGGGCGCAATGTACACGGTTCACATTTTTTATGCATTGCCCACGGAGAGGGAGGTACCTGCGAAACCAACCAGATTACGAAATACCCGGTCGTACCGGGCGGTGGAAAACAGGTCATGCTTTGTTTTAACGATGAAGGAAATATTATACATCCAGCCTGAATGGAATGAAGTTGTCCAATAACATTAGTATTAGGTAGAGTTAAACTGAGTGCGGTTTAACTCCTGTGAAGTCGGAAACACGAGTTCGAGTAGTTCGGGAGTTGCAGTGTGTTTGACTATAGTGACATGACTGGTTAAGGTTGGCAATTTAAATCGCTCATTCTGTTGTTCAATAAAAAACAATTCTGCCACTATTCCCTCTGGATAAGTTGAACAAGTAAGTATACTTGGAGAGCACAGGACCACACAAGATCAAAGAGTGAGTCTATGGCTGCTGCCAGAGTTAGCATGTGATATACAAAATTATTCATTTGTATTCATTGGAGTTCTCTGAGGAGAATGACATGGAGAAAAGTGAGGTCAGGGAGGGAGCATAGTGATATTTTCAGACGTACTGATACTGAGGAGGTGATGATGTCGTGTATTAAGTTGTGCATTCCTTTGGGGGATTCAGTCCACTGGGGACAAAGGCCCCATCCAGGCAAACATGCAGTATAAATTTTCATCATGGACAGTAAACAGACATTGCGTAGAGGGGGCTGTTCCTGTGCTATACTGTTCCCAGTTTATTGGTCAATGAATTGAAGCCCAGTGGGCAACGGATCAATTGGGTCTGCGACTGTGGTTCTCGAGCGGGACACAGAGCCTGCCAGGTTGGGGTGATCAAGCAATCAGCATGCTCGAAGAGGAACTGGGAACGTTATTTAGGAAAATAAACTTATCGAGCTGTCTGAAGAAAATGGGGGACGGGACGGAATGAATGTTGTTGTAGCAGGAGCTAGTATAGGTTTGATGGGCTGGATGATCTACCCCACCCACAGTGATCCCATGGCTACTAATAACATCAAACTCTTAGTCTGATCTCCAGGGGAATTGTAATCCATCTGGGCCCACAAGATCAGTTTATTAAATAAGGGCACACGTCTGTAAAGTCACTTACACTGTATTCCAAGCAGACCCAGCTGCCAGAGGATGCACCGGTCAGTAAGGACACAGACCAGTACAAGACTCCAATACAAGAGTAGATTTGTTTTCAACATTGAATACCTATATCTGGACAATCCCAGTTTGGCACTGTAGCTGTGATTAAAAAAAAAGCACCATCAGCATTGTGTTATAGTGGCATAAGCATTTGCAACACCATGCACGGTATGGGAAGGATAACCACCTCTGAAAGAGTTGGCACCAGACCGAAGACAGACATCTCTGCAATAGTCGGTGCCATTCTGTAAGACCACTGATCTTTACAACAGCTGGCTCCGCTCTGCAAGGTACACATGTTTACGACAAATGACAACGAACTGTAAGGATATAGATCTTTACGACAGCGGCATCATACTGTAAGAGTAGAGATCTTTATTACAACTAGCACCATGTCCCAAGGGCAGAGACCACGTCAAGAGCTAGCACTGGATTGTAAGGGCAGAGATCTTTGTAACTGTTGGCAGCATGCTCTGAGGAGACATTCCTTTACAACAACTAGATAGCAAAAGACCCGCACAGCCACGGATAAGTTGGGCGTACAGAGGATGTTTCCAGTGGTAATGTGTCCAGAACCAAAGGGGACAGCCTCAGAATTGAGGGGCGAACTTTTACAAAGGACATAAGGAAGATTTTTTTTCTTTATCCAGAGAGTCGAGAATGTGAGAGACAGGGGTAGAGACCAAGTCCGTAGGTAAATTTAAGGCACTGTAATATTGTCCCTGATTAGAAGTACAACTCCACGTTCTTTTACCTCCACCTCTGCGCTTTCTAAACTTATGAAATCCTTTTATAGTCATCATCCATTCTAGTCCCGCTCTCCGTCTGGTATCTGTAATGTACTCGTCGCATTAGAAGTCTGATTTCAGCCCAGCAAATAACTTAATTGAATTTTGCCTCCGCCTTTCTTCATTTTCTGATCCGGTGCTCTCGTTCCGAGCCCATAGGAAAATTAGTTTAAACCCTCGTCAAACAGTACCTAACCTTCCGGCCAGGGTATTAGTTCCCCTGACAAACACGCTGGTTGAACTCGGCAGGTCGGGTAGCATCCGCTGAAGCGAGCAGTTACCGTTTCGGGCCGAGACCATTCGTCAGGACTGAAAAGAGAGGGGGCAGGGGCCCTATAAAGAAGGTGGGGGAGGGTGGGAAGGAGAAGGCTAGTAGGTGCCAGGTAAAAACAAAAACTAATCAGAGGAAAGATCAAGGGGTGGGGAGGGAAAGCAGGGAGGGTATAGGCAGGATAGGTGAAGAAGGGATCTAAGGGGAAAGCACTATGGGTACTAGAAGAAGGCAGAGTCATGAGAGGTGATAGGCAGCTAGAAGAGGAGGCAGAGTTTAAGTGGGATGGGGCACGGGAGAGGGAGGGAATTAACGGTTGGAGAATTCGATGTTCATAACAAGGGGCTGGAGACTACCCGACTGTATATGAAGTGTTGCTCCTCCAACCTGAGTTTGGCCTTATCGTGGCAGTAGAGGATGCCATGTATGGACATATTCGAATGGGAATGAGAAGCAAAGTTGCAGTAGGTGGCGAACGGCAGGTCCTGTCTTTTGTGGCGGACGGAGAGGAGGTGCTCGACGAAGACGTCCCCCAATCTGCGTTGGGTATTGCCGATGTAGAGGAGGCCACACCGGGAGGACCGGATGTAATAGTTGACCCCAGCACACTCAAAAGTAAAATGTTGCCTCACATGGAAGGTCAGTTTGGGGCCCTGAATTGTGGTAAGAGAGAAGGTGTCGGGACTGGTGTAGCACTTACGCTTGCAGGGATAATAACCTGCTGAGTTCATCCAGCGTGTTTGTACGTGTTCACTTAACCACAGCATCTGCAGTGTACTTTGTGTTTACCATTAGTTCCCCTCCAGTTCCGATGGAATCCGACCCTCTTGTACGGATCACCCATTCCCCGAAAAAGCGTTCCAATGGCCCAAGGAGTTAAAACCCTGCAGCCTGCACTATCTTCCCTCAGACACACATTCATACCATTCCGACTTGCGCCAGCTCGATTCAGCAGAAGTAATCCGGAGACAGGTACGTATGGAGGTCCTTCTGTTCAGCCACATTCCTAACTCTACATACTCACTGCGTGAAGCTCTTCCTCATTTTGCCTGTGTCATTCATTCCAACACACTTCACAAGCTCTGACTGTTCAGCTTTCAGCTTGATGATATCCTTGAGCCACTCCGATGCATCCTGGAACCTTGCGTCCCGGAAGCAATACACCAACCTTGTGTATTTGCTGTCATAGTCTCCTGACTGTCCCCCTAACTATAGAGTCGCCTATCACTACAATACTGCCTGACCTTTCCCTTATATACAGCGCCTTAGAGCCAGCTCCGTTGCTCCGGCTGCTGTTGTGCCCTAATGGGTCATCAACCCCACCCTGTTCTATCCAAATCAGTATACTTGTTGCTGAAGGGATTAGCAATAGGAAAACTGCCAATAATGTTTAGTCAGTTTTTGAACTTAAATAAATTCGTATAGTTTGGTACAGACAAAAGTCATCGATAGTGTCATCTCACTCGGGCTGTTGTCTGAGAATCTGATTTAGAATCTGCTGTGCTCTGACACCGGAGGTCTCGGACCAATATTCGGAGCCAAATTGTGAATACTTGGAGTAACATGTGACTGCACAGCCCTCCTTCCATTGACCCAACGCGATCTGAATGGCACGTTCATTGGCAGAGGGATACCGTCCTTTGTGTGCATAGGTGACAGAAGGAGGAAAGAGGCGATGGGTGACTTGGAAATCACCGTGTTCAGTGTCAGTGCCATATCGGTAGCAGTTATGACCTTCTGAGTCTGACTCCCTGTTCACGTTCAGAATGGATCGTTTG
This sequence comes from Hypanus sabinus, assembly GCF_030144855.1. Taxonomy (NCBI): domain Eukaryota; kingdom Metazoa; phylum Chordata; class Chondrichthyes; order Myliobatiformes; family Dasyatidae; genus Hypanus; species Hypanus sabinus. Next base: position 717,763 of record NW_026781391.1, read on the forward strand.
CTCTTGGATGTGGAGCAGCAAGAGCAGGTGCCATATTCCAGGAACAACTCTCACCAGTTCCGGGACAAGGTGAATTTCTCCACTGTGGCTGGATGGGACTGGTGTACTGGGAATGCGATTTCACTCACAGTGGGTTGTTCTGCCATTCCACCCCGTGTGTCGAAAGGAGCTCGCCATGAAACGAAAATCATACCTCATTTCTGCTCAGTCCTGTAGGAATAATAAGTCTGTTCTGGAGAGTCCTGTGGGATTATGTTACATTGGAAAGACAAGTTTAGATCTCCAAAACCGTATGTACAAATTACAACAACTCGCTGCTAAGGGTAAAGTCACGGGAGCTCGTAGCTTCTGCCCACTCGCAATGCACTAGGACAAAATTCAGCCATCTTGCAAACACCGTCTGTACAGGGCAATGGACTGAGGCTGAATTACATTCTCCCCAAATGCTGATAATTCCGAATTAATATTCTGCTAGAATATGCATTAATATTCGTGTATTTGTTCCTGGAGGGGAGGAGGGTATGTTTGATGTTTGATGTTTGAAATTTAAAAAGTCATGAAGTTTACAGAGGAGATTTACCAGGGTGCTGCCTGGTTTAGAGAGTATGGATTATGATCAGGGATTGAGGGACCTAGGGCTTTACTCTTTGGAGAGATGGAGGATGATAGGAGACATGATAGATGTGTGCAAGAAATTAAGAGCAATAGACAGAGTGGACAGCCAGCGCCCTTTCCCCAGAGCACCACTGCTCAGTGCAAGAGGACATGACTTTATGATAAGGGGTGGAAAGTTAAAAGGGGATATTAGAGGAAGGTCTTTTATTCAGAGAGTGGTTCGTGCGTGGAATTCACTGCCTGAATCAGTGGTGGGGGCAGATACACTAGTGAAGTTTAAGAGACTACTAGGCAGGTAGATGGAGGAATTTAATTTGGGGTGGGGTTATGTGTGAGGCAGGGTTTGAGGGTCTGCACAACATTGTGGCTCGAAGGGCCTGTAATGTGCTGTACTATTCTAGGTTCTGTGTTCTATGTTCTAATATGAATACTTGAATACCATGCATATTCGACTATAGCATTGGCAAACAGTTCATCTACTGATGTCGGTGGCTAAAGTGAATTGGTAAATGACAGGGAGAATAAATAATTTTCCAGTAATATGAGAAACTGAGATGAGTTGTTGGCATTTGAAAAGGTATCCCATTTACTGCAAAGGAACTGCCGCAGTTTAAGCAATTGGTATGATCGGATTAAATCTGGAGGATGCATGGTAATGCACAAGTGCAGACACAATGCAGACAAAATGTCTACGTAAGGCCAGGAGATCCATATCAAATGCTGGAATGTGAATTACAACGGTGGACCAGGGGGATCCCGGAAGCACATGGACAGATCTTTGAAGGTAAACGCCCAGTTCGGTGGGAAATTTAGCAGCCGAATTGAGATCTGATTCTGTTGACTGACGGCAGTGAATGCCAGAGCAGGTAGCTCTGCTGGATCTATAGCAACACTAGTCTGCATAAAGATGTAGTGTTGTGCGCAGTCTGGCCAGTCGGCCAAAGGGACATACAGACACAGTAACATTAACATTAGGAAGATGTGATGTGCAAGCACACTTCTGCTTTCAACGTCAGGCATGAATTCTTAAGAATCCAAACTCCATATCGCGGTATAACTTCTGGAAACCTTTAGACCTTTATTTGTCACATATCTACGAACAGCAGCTTGAAAATACTCAAAACTACTCTCCTACCACAATTTCGGGGGAAAAGGTAACAAAGATACAGGAGTGAATACAACATCACCCTGAAAACGCGTGTTACGGGGCTTTATTACAATATTTATTATACTATTATAGAATGTGTTTATAATTATATGATGTATAATATAACATTGGCTTCACAATCTGTCTATTTTTGATGTTGCACCTTATCATCTATCTTTCACTACAGCGGTTATACCTCACTCCGCATTCCGTAATTCAACTACTACGACCACAGTTACATAATTGAATAACGTAGAACCGTTCCGGATCTAGAACTACTGAAGTTCATGCAATAGCGTATGTTAATAATTAGGTGTGAACATTGACATTGTCAGCCGGTTGTCCTATTCCCGCCTGAAAGAATTTTGCAGTACTATTCCAAAATAACTACTGTCGTTCGGCGGTCTGTGTGTATAATGAATTTGGAGGTGTCATCTGCAGGTAGCTTGGTATAGTTGTGCAAAATGTAGTTTGAATAAAAATGCTGCTGATTATACAGGATGATTTAATGTCAGATTTATGGGATAAAAGCAAAAAGAAAAAATATGATCCCTTCACTCTCAGGTGATATCAGAGACCGAAAGATACACAATGAACTCCAAACACTCACACTGCAGAAGAGACTGCGAGGTACAATATGAAATCCACACTGTTAAACTATACAAGAGAAAGACAGGTACTGAATGAACCCAATACTCTCACACTGTACTAGAGACAAATACGCACAGAATTAAACCGACACTCTCACTCTGCAGAAAAGTCAGCGAGATGCAGAATGAAATCCACACTCTCGCACTGTAGAAGAGACACAGAGATACAGTATGAAATCCACACTCTCACTCTCTAAAATGCACCAGCAGGAACAGATGAAACCTACACTATCATACTGTACCAGAGACATGACCTGATGTCCATTGTTTGGCTCCTTCTTGGCGACTTTGTAACTCCCCAGAACCATCTCTGATGATCGCTGTTTCGTTGGTCTTATGCCTGCTTTTTTCATCCTCGGGAATGGATATTCCACATCTTGTCACAGACATGACCACTTCGAGTTACCATCCTTTCCCTACCTCAGTGGGGCAAACCAACCCAGAACGCCAAGCACTAAACAACTTACACATTTCTGTTGGGCTTTTCCCTGAACACATCAGTTCCTAGTTTTCATCCCCAGGTTCCTGCCTCATAGCATCATAATGGGAACTCCCCCCCAAATTAAACACTTCCCAATATATTCTGCTCATGTCTTTGTCCGTGGCTATGTAAGAGTTCAGGGGGTTGTCGTCAGTATCAGCAAAACTCACGCTAAGCCTCGTATAACTTAGTTGAGCTTATTCTCTTCAAGCATCAACTTTCTAAATTATTTCTAAACTTTTCTAAATTAAAAAAAAACTACGTCACTGTTTGAGTTCTTTTTGCGCCACCTCACTTGTTTATTTATTTTTTATTGTTTATTTTAGCGCCGATTTTGGACGTATTGTACTATACACACATTTCACGACATTTACTGGAGATAGTAAACGTGATGCTGGTTCCGAGTCTGGTGATGGAAATGAGGAGCCAATGATGATCCATAATATGCACCACCATTTATTGAGACCTTATTCGGAGCCATGGAAGTTCCCGCTGTACGACAGTGTTAAAGTACCCCCGCTTGTTATCATTGAAGGCTAAAGATCTCTATAATAACCTCAGTGACAAATATTACCAATACCGAATGGGCATCGGCTTTTCTGGCTCCGAATAAGGTCTCAGTAAATGGTGGTGCATATTATGGATCATCATTGGCTCCTCATTTCCATCACGAGACTCGGAACCAGCATCACGTTTACTATCGTTGTCAATCATGCCTGCGCAAAGGACTGCTGAGATCATTGTGACTGAAGAAGTATGGATAAAGTTGGAATAAAATGACGGAATCCGTACGGTCCACAATTACTTCAGGCAAATAACTCAGACTGTTCAAGCTCGCTGTAATGTTCATATGATGTGGGATTGGTTTCAGGATAAATCGTGAGCTAACAAAGCTATAATTTGCTTTGAGAGATATGCAGGGAGATGTAATACTATTAAGAACAAATGAAATTGATATGAAGGCAACAATAGAAATAGGTGCTGGGTCGTGACTGGCATTTCAATTTGGAATGCGCGGAACAGCTTTAAAAAGTTTCTGATTGTCTACTTTTCCAGACGGTGTTATGGACTGAGCTTTCCGTATTCCCTGTGGCGCCGTGAGAACACAGAAGTAGAAACGGCGCATTGTTTGTTAACTGACCGTAACTAACTCGAGTTATGTGCAACCATTGTTGTTGTTGTTGTTTTTTTTTTTAACCGGGGTATAGATTAATGCATAAAAGGGCAGCGAGATCAGAACACAGCGGAGTGGCGCTTAGTGCAAGAAGTGCGGCACATTTTGTACAATATCCGAAAAATGGCTCTACTGACAATCCGGCATGTGGCGATTGTATTTTACCCTATTCTGGCAGCTTTCGGTGTTCCGGGTAAGTGTACACATCCTCTGTCTGAAATGTTATGACGCTCTTCTGTTAACAGTCATTTCACTGGGTATTCCTTATCGCCGAAACCAACCCAGCGCGGAGACACGGCAGACTATTGCTGCTGAACGGTTCGTCGCCGCTCTCTACGCTGATGCAGGATCAGGTTCACTGCTCCCACTCCCCCCGCCGCCTCCAAAGTTCAACGTAGGCGATGGTGCTCAAATTCAGAGAGACCAATCCTCCCCGAAGTTGACCACTGTCAGCGTAAATTTGATACCGCGGATTGAAATGTATTTTGTGATCTAACATTTGGTGAAGGAGCAGTACAACAGTATGAACTGTGGGAACGTTGCAGATTGTACCAACTGCCACCGTTGCTGATCTCTCTCTCTCTCTCTCTCTCTCCCTCTCTCTCTCTCTCCCTCTCTCTCTCTCTCCCTCCCTCCCCCCCCCCTCTCTCTCTCTCTCTCTCTCTCTCTCTCTCTCTCTCTCTCTCTCTCTCTCTCTCTCTCTCTCTCTCTCTCTCACTCTCTCACTCTCTCCCTCCCCCTCTCTCTCTCTCTCTCTCTCTCTCTCCCCTTTGATAATATGTCTCACTCTTACCAGTTGGGAATTATAGTAAATATAGCCATCACAAGAATGGAGTGTCCAGCTGGATATTTGAATTAATTTCTCCCTATCACACCTTGAAGGTGATAATAAATTTGATCAAAAATGGCAGATATATCGAAGTGTAAGAGCTATAAAAGTGTAACACTTCTCCTCGCCCTATTTGTAATTCACACTTTGTATCTCTTTCCCTAGCGAACCTACTGACAATAGTGGTCCTCTTCCGAGGGAATTGCGGCCTTTCCAAATGTATATCCCACTACATGGTTGCCATGGCAACGGCAGATCTCATGGTGATTATGTTCTGTGTAATCGGGTATCATATCGTCATGTACCAGTATCCAATATCCTTCCTGTCCTACACATCCGCCTGTAAGGTTGGTATGTACATCAATGTAACCAGCCTGCAATCTTCGGTCTGGTTCACTGTCCTGTTCACGGTCGATCGATTTGTAGCGATCTGTTGTCAGAAGCTGAAAGCGAAATATTGCACAGTGCGGACAGCTGTTTCCGGCATTATAACCGTGGCGCTCCTGTTGCATTTACAGAACGTCCCGTTTCTATTTGAGTTTAAACCCGTCAGTGTAGTTAACGGTATTCAATGGGGCTGTAAGCGGAGCTCGTGGTTCAAGACGTCTCTTGTGGGAGCCTCAGTCTCCATTCTGCAGAGTATTTTAACTGTTATATTACCTTTTGTTCTGATAGCCCTGTTTAACTGTGTGACAGTAAGGCGCATTTTATTAGCCAGTAAAGCTCGCCGCGGACTGCGCGGTCACAGCAGTCAAACACAGAAAGATCCGGAGATGGAAAGCCGCCGGAAATCCATCATTTTACTCTTTAGTGTGTCCGGCAGTTTCATTCTGTTGTGGCTGACGGCCGCCGTGACCATTCCTACCACCCGACTCACAGGAACCGCGCATTACGACGGCAATTACACCGACTCTGCCTACGTCGCCACTGAAGCCGGCTACATGCTGATGTACCTGAGCTCCTGCACGAACACCTGCATTTATACAACGACCCAGGCTAAGTTTAGAGAAGAAATGCGGCGGGTGTTAAAATCTCCTTGGACTTTGTTTTCAATATTGTTTAAAGAGCACAAGGAACGCAAAGCACATGTTCCTAAAGGTCGAACGTTCATTAACCGCTAATTCTCCGCATCGGGCACCCGCCATTGGGTCGCGATGTGCATTGGAGTTTTATGTGTTTAAGTATAATGGGTCTGGCTATTGACTTGGAACAAAATAACACTCAAGAAGCGTCCTTGACGGCCGTGACGTCATCAACGTTCCCCGTATCTGATCACTCAGTTGATTTCATTCACTCTTTCCGTTTCACAGCTGCGTTGACACTCAGGGCTTATCTGGCCGCAGGGTAACTCGGGTAAATTTGGAGCAATCGCAATGACTTTTATACTGGTAATGTAGATTCGCTGCTGTCAGCGCTGTGACAGAGCCACCTTCTTATAGATTGCAGCGGGGGATCAATATTGCATAGATTCTGCCCCAGCTCGACTATGGCGAACTATGCCAATCCCCAGAGCTATAATACAGCCCGTATCCCTCTCTGCATTTGTAACCAAAGGCTATACAAACACTTTTCCAATATTTTATTATCACCTACATAGAGCACGTCTGCTGTAGATATAACCACGCACACGGGGCGAAAAAAGAATGTCTTCAGGTCTGTGTATGCACGTGCCTGTAGGTTTAGCCACTGCTGACGTAGGAAAAGACAAAGCTGTTGGCTATCTGTACAATATACACCTCCTCTTAATTGAAAAACTTCTACAAGGACCATTCACATCATTTTCTATTTGAAACAAACACACTTCTCCGTATAATTTATCCCCTTCCCCACAGTCCAGAAACAAACGTGAATTTTGATCTACCATTATTCAGTTCTTACAAAATCCTTCACATGGCGTGGGAATCAGAATTGCACCCGTTGTTGTCACCCTGCTCTGACCATTGCTCCGTACAGCTGTAAGATCGAGTCGGAATTCTTCCACTCAAAGTTTCGGCGTACAATGCACGTATAACAAAAAAACACATGTACTGTTCACTTGTCCCACTGCATTCAGAGAGGTATGTCCTAGCATTGCAAGGTTACAACTAAAATCGTCCCTGCCAAGGTCTATATGTCCTCCCAGAAGTTTTTTTTCACAAAGTGCATTAAGTCACTTTTTGATTCACATACGGTTTTGTGAACAATAAAGGACCCAGCAGTAAATCTACACTCGCCGCTTATAGCCGGCGTCCGGGAAGAGAGAGACACACGCACACGACCATTTGCATCCATTTACCGAGCTGATATTGTGACTAGTTTGCCAATTCATCTCGGCGTCCCCGTATCTGTCATCGGAGTCTTCTTAGAAACCTTACTGAAGTCCTTCCAAACTCCCTCTCTCTTCCTGCTTTGTTAAATCGTCGAGATTATTCCTTTAAAATCACAGTCACATTTGTGAGACATGCCGTCCCCGTCACAAGACCAAACTGATTCTGTATTCGCTGAGATGAACTACTTTCCGGGCTGTCTATAGATCAATTTTGTTAATCGGAATTTTCCCCCATGGCATTCCTATACCGATAGAAAGGGAAGTAATCTCAATATTCAAGAAAGGAAACGATAAGGGGAGCGATGTGGAATCGGTGAAGGGAGAAAAATACATTTAAGAGCCACAAACGATAAACGGAGTTAGGGGAATAAATTGAAGACAGATCTTTACATGTCTAACGACAGCTGAATCCAGAACGCTGGGTGTATAATTTCATGCACTTGTATGGAAATCACTCCAAAGTCCCATCTGAATCAGTCCCATGATCTCAGTCATTCCCGCATGGCATTCCCTCCACCGTAGACGTCCATCCTTCGGCTACCTGAGGTGAAAATTCAGCAGTAACATCCGTCCGTAGCCTGTCCATTCCTTCGACTCTTGAGCATTGTCTCAGTGGAAAACTGGGCGAGATACGCTCCCGACAAAAACTCATGTACCAAAATTCCCCAAATGATAAAGGACACGTAACTGAAAGCGTTCCAGCAGAACGAATAGAGCATATCCTCCTGGGTAATAACTGGGGAACAGCGATCACACTGCGAAAATTCGCGGAAATCCGGATGGACGTATGAAATACATGCAAAAGCTATTCCTTAATGAGACATTATCACTGCTAATATTTTCCCACGAAGTTTTTCCTTTTTCCGCATCTAATCTCATCGATTTATATTAAAAATGAATATTCTGAAGTATTTGAAAGACTGCGCCTCCGCGGAATCTCGGGTGTAATGTTGCAATCGTGCACTACATGGGCTGAAGGGTATTTTCCACGTCACAGTTCCAGATTATCCCATTTCCTAACCCCTCACCTGGGGGAAAGTCTCTCTGTTTCCTTTCTATTGTATCCTGTCTTAAGTGTGGAAGTTTGATTCAGTTCATTTCTGTTTCTTGTATTCACTCCATGGTTCTCTTCAGCTCTGCCCTCCTGCATCCATTCTCCACCATCATACTCCTCATTTGAAGCTTTATTCCATTCTCTCAGTTTCCATGTCGCCGCTGTACTTTTCCAATATTGGAAGCTTCTCAACGCGGGTTTCTCTGAAGTTCTGTCCCTCTGCCAATGGAGAGAAATCGCTTTCTAAATCTCAATTATTTCCTCTCCTTCTTCTCCCAACACCTCTTCCGAATTCAGCACAGTGAGATTGACCGGCTCTTCATGCTCTTCAATTTCTATTAGTCAACAAGATTCTACCAACCTTCATAACTCTTTTTATTTTCTCTGCCACTCCACATCTTTCAGCATTTTGAAGGGAACATTTCTACGTGATTTTCTGAGCTATTTGGCCCTCGCCATCATTATGTCCTGGCCCTGGATGAGGCACGTCCACTGTGATTCAAGTACACGGAGCTGAGCAAAATAGCGGGCGAAGCGCCAGCGAAATTCTTGGCAGTGTCTAGAGTAGGTCTCTCTGTTGTGGGCCGAAGGGCCTGTAATGAGCTGTAAATATCTATGTTCGATGTTCATACAGTTTTTTTTTCACACCACGCAGAGAAACAGTGATGGAGTGGTACATCTGTTAATTCTGTGTGCTTCATGGAACGTTTAAAGGCACGTCGCCTGTGCTTTGGACTAACGACAGGCGAATGAGAAACAGCGCCTGCATATCGTCGACGATTTAGTTCCTGCCACTTTAATTCCCTATTCCGTTAAATTCTGATCTTTATGTGTCTGGCCACATGCACTGATATACGGGTGAAACACCCCGGTTTCCTTGGCTGCGTAAGTCTAAGGAAAGCACACTTAATTCCCACCGAACTCGTGAGTTTGAGACCTCGAGTCCACCTCAAACCCTTGTTTGCGTGGATGCTGTGTAATCTGCTATCCTGTTACAAATAACAGAGTGTCCGCTGCACATGATTAAAGGAGATATACTTATGAATCTTGACTTAACTGAAAGGCTGGTAAAGAATAATAAAAATAAAAAAGCCCAATCCAAATTAAACAGTCAAATGTGCAGAATTTGAAACTCATCTGGAACTTCTCTGTCCCGCACGCACTGGGCCCTCTGTCATCATGAAATAACATACCGCTTTCCGAACGTCGCTCGCAACCCATCTCGAACAAACGGTTCTCCCATCAGATTCTGTGCTTCGAGCGGTTCTCCACAGCGTCTTCTCTCCCCATTGCCCGCCAAAGAAAAGCCGAAGCCCAACCTTAGTGTCCCTCTCCAGAGAAACATCCCCTGAATTCTACCATCCGAATTGGATGGCGCCCAAGTCTCCTCATCTCTTGTGTTCCACCACAAGCCAAACAAGCTGAAAACAAGCTATTTTTACAGAACCCCTAAAAAGAAACACATACACCATAACAGTAAAAGTAAGAACCGGGGGATTACACTCTTCCCATACCAAAATAGTAATTTCCTGATGACTTGGAAGTAATCTGTCATCTCAGATTAATAACACCGTTTTCAGTAGAATTTCGTGATGTCAGCAACTCTAATCCACTTGTAAAGGGTAGTGACATATCTCCCCAGTGGGATATTCGTAGCACTCTGTTCCCCTGGTGCTACATAGGCAAGCCTACCTCGGGGGACTCCTATTTCTTTGAGACCTCATTGTCCCATCAACTACTCCTTCAGTTTCAGAGACCCACTGGGTCACCTCTAGTGTACATGACGAGGCTTCCCCCGGTCTATCAATCCTGTCTTCCTGCAAATCCGAACCCTCTGCTCAGCTGCATCCCCAGTTACTGTGGAGACTACACACTCTTCCTGCTCTAGCTGCAAGCCTGACTGAGCCCTGCTAATTCTACTAAACCCTCCCCCTCCTCACCCCGCCAAGTTCACCTGCCTCAGCGTGGGAAAGGATAAGAATGTCTTCCTCACGGTTTGCGGAGTTGGCTAAGGGCAGCATATACCACAGCCCCTTTTTCCTCGTTCCTCTGAGTCTCTCCACGTTGCCGCAGAGTCCTCTTTCTAGTTGTATGGTCCAGGTCAGGCTCTGGGTTAACACGCAACTCTTGCCCAAGAGGTAGAAGGTTTTTCCGATGCAGAATCGTGACAGGTCCATTCTCATCCGCTGGTATCGCCCATAACTCTGGTGCTTTCGACACCTGAGTCTCCATTACATAGGGGGTAACTCCCGGCGGTCAGAAAACGTATGCTTCCCAGGTAGCCCCAGACTTTTATGAATAATCAGTCTTCAGGCATGCGTTAGCAGGTTAACTTTTTGATCATACCTCCTCCTATTTCTTTGATTCTGCTTGGTAGCCGAGACCTCAGCTAATTCATAAGCCTTTTTCAGCTCCCTTCTCATCTCGGACACATACTGCAAATAAGTCTTCTGCGGTAAATCTTCCTTGCCAGTCTCAAAACAAAGGTTGACGGGCAAACTTTCCTCGCGCCCAAACCCTACCATAACTTCCCTGTCTCATCGGAACGTACCGAAGGAGAACTCCACACCTAACAAACACTAGCCCATCTACACCACTTGCTCTTGGGAGATGCCAAATGTCCCACCATGTCAATTGTTATTTTTATACCTTGCCACGATTTGTTTCCCTATCTGCTCCTCGGTATCCCTGTTACTACTGGGCGGCCTGTACAAAACACCCAGTGCAGTTATTGACCCTTTCCTGTTCCTCATGTCCACCACAGAGTCTCCGTAAACAGCCACTCCTTGACGTCCACCTTTTCTGCAGGCTTGACACTATCTGATCAACATTGCCACGCCCCACCTTTTTGCCCCCCTCCCTGTCCTCTCTAAAACATGTAAAACCCGGCACTTTCCTATCCCTGATCCATCCAAGTCTCTGTAATGACCACTACATTATAGCTCCAAGTTCTGATCCATGTTCTAAGCTCAACCGCTTCGTTCACAATATTCCTTGCGTTAAAACAGACACATCTCAAACCGTCGGTCTGAGTGCGTCCGTTCTCTATCACCTGCCTATCCTTTCTCACACACTGTCTCCAAGTTTCCTCTATTTGTGAGCCAACCGCCTCTTCCCCAGTTACCACACCCCAACAAGTCCAGTTTAAACTCTCCCCAGTAACGTTAGCAAGTCTCCAAAATATGATATTGGTCCCGTGGGTTTCAAGTGCAACCATTCATTTTTTTACAGATCATCCCTGCCCCAAAAGAGGTCTTAGTGCTCCAGAAATTTAAATCACTGCCCCCTGCTTCAATCCCTCAGCCACGCATTTATACTCCATCTCATTTCATTCCTATACTAACTGTCACGTGGCACAGGCAGAAAATCCCGAGATTACTACATTTGCGGTCCTGCTTCTCAACTTCCTTCTCAACTCCCTGTAGTCTGTTTTCAGGACCTTTTCCCTTTTTCTACTTATGTAATTGGTACTACTACGTACCACGACGTCTGGCTGTCCTCCCTCCCACTGCAGAATATCGTGGACGCGATCAGAAACATCCCGGACCCTGGCACCTGGGAGGCAAACACCATTCGAGTTCCATTACTGCGTCCACAGAATCGCCCATCTGACCCCCTAACTAGAGAGTCCACCACCTCTACTGCCTTCCTCTTCCCTTCCCTACCCTTCTGAGCCACAGGGCCGATCTCGGCGCCAGAGGAACGGACACAGTTGCCAGGGATACTCTCTAGTCCCTGAATGTTCTCGTTCCCTCTCGTGACTGGTACCTACTAGTCTGTCTCCCGTGGCCCCGGTGTGACTAATTCCTTTCACTCCTTATAACTCCTTTCTAGCACCTCCTCGCTCTTCATTACCAGACCAAGGTCATCGAGCTGCAACCGCAGTTCCCGAACGCGGTCCACTGGGAGCTACAGCTCCGCACAGCATGTGCAGATATGGCCGTCCGCGAAGCTGGGAGACTGACATGATCCCTACAATGCACAGGTAACTGGCTTGATCCAGGCTGGCTATACATGGACAAGTCTGCTCATTTTTCCTGGCCGTGCCCGGAAATCCCATTGCCAAAGTAGCTGGCCTAATTATCTCAGCACTGCTTATTACTCTAACCTGAAGAGTCTGCCACAGATGTCTAGTGGGTTTGCAGGTAAGGACAAAATGGACTCTGCCAAACTTAAAGGGACGGTAAGATGAAGTGAAGGCAGATTTTCAGGAAATAGAACCGATTGGACTGAGATCAGCATCAACGGTGGAGGAAGGGAAACTATTTCTGTGAAGGAAGAGACCATCTCTCATGTCCCAGAAAGGTCAAGCTCATCCTGTGAACAGATATGCCGGGGACAACGGGACTGAGAAAGCGGAATACATCTTTTCTTCAGGAGGCAATTTGGGAAGAGGCTTAATCAAGGTATCCATGTAAATCGGTATGTTTGCAAAAAGTGTGAGGGTGTTTTATAAACCATGCCATAAGGCACGGACAGTCAGCTGTCACCTGAATGCATCAGGCTGGATGATAGAAGGTTTTGCAGAGATGGCGAGTGCTGTCGGGGTCGGAGGGTTTTACAGAAATGGGAAGTGATGTAGGAGTTGGAAGAGAGTATACAGTTGATGAGGGGCGATCGGGCACTTCTCCACCACTGTGGAAATGGACTTGTAGTATCGAAATAGCATTTTTGTCTGCAACAAAATGAAATCCGTATTGAATCGGAGTGTTTTGCTAAAAATGTTCGTGCAGCGTTATGCTGACAGAACTTGCGTACCTGACATAAGACTGCAGTCCATAGAGTGTATTTCATGTGCCACCTTATTGCCTCTTCTCCAAACCTGTCTGAGTACTTCTGCAGAACCCGTTTTACTCTAAGTTACCTGCCCAGCACCTACCTTCATATCAACTGCGAAGTTGGTAACCAGGCCATCAATTCTCTCATCGAATCATCGATATCTAACAGAACCCAGCAGAACGCCATTAGCTACCGCCAGAAAACATAACAGGTTTGCATTGCTCTCAATGTTTGCCTCCCGCAAATAATCCAATCTTCGATTGATGCCAATATCTTTCCTGTAATACCCTGACCTGTGATCTTGTTAAGCAGCCCCATGTAGAGCATCTTGTAAAAGACAAACTGAAAATTAAAACAAACAACTTTCACTGATTCTCTTTTCTGTACTCTGCCTATAATTTTATCAAAGAATTCCAGCAGGTTTGTCAGGCAAGATTTCCCCTGAGGGAAACCATGCTGACGTTGGCCTAATTTATCATGCTCATCCAGGTACATCGAAAGATCATCGTTCATGGTTTTGAAGATCATCCCAACCACTAAGGTCCTTCTAACTGTCCTATGATTTCCTGTCTTCTGCCTCCTTCGCTTCTTAAAGAATGGAGTGATATTTGCAACTTTGTTGAACCATTCCCAAATCTAGTGATTCTTGAAAGATCATTACTTATTCTTTGAGAAAAATGAGGGGAGACTTATTCACTCAGAGGAGATGAGATTGTGGAATGGGCGGCCAGAGCAACTGGCAGGTTCCATTCCAACATTTCATAGAAATTTGGATGGGTTCATGGTGCGAGGTGTAAGAAGGAATATGGTCCCAGTGGAAGTTGCAGGAACTCGGAAGATAGACGGGTTGGCACAGGCTAGATTGGCCGAATGGCATTATTCTGTTTCAATAGTTCATTTCAATTATATTACCCTTCAGTTTCTGAATTCCAGTGCCACAAGTTTAGAGCCATCTAATGTTCTACATATGAGAAGACATCAAATCCTGGAGTCATTATCATAAACTCACTCCAGTGTCAGTCCATCCTTTCTCAGGGGCCAAAAACTGCTTAGAATATTCTAAGTGAAGTATCACCAATGCTTTACAAAACCTCAAAATTAAATTCCTGTTTTTCTATTCTCGTCCTCTTGAAATGTATGATAAAATCGCATTTGTCTTCGTCACCGCCGACACAACCTACAAATTGTTCTTTTGGGAATGCTGCACAAGTGCTCTGAAGTTGAGATTACTTGAAAATAGCGTACCCCGGTGTCCCTTTTTCCAATGTGTATGACTACACAATTTCCCTGCACGGTATTCCACCTGCTTCATTTACACCCATTCCTCTGATCGTCGGTCCTTTTATAGCCTCTCTGCTTCCTCAAAACTACCTGGCCGTCCAGCTATCTTGATGTATTCGGCAAACTTTGCAATAAAGCTATCGATTCTGCCATCCTAGTCCTGTGGAACATCACTAGTCACCGGCAGCCAACGAGAAAATGTCCTCATTATTACTATCCTCTGCGTCCTGCCAATCAGCCATTTTTTTTATTCTTGCAACGCACATTTTAGGCAGGATTTTCCCCTGAGGTAAATACGCTTCAAATTGCCGATTTTATCATGTGTCTTGACGTGCCCTGAAAACACATTCCCAACAGCTGACTGCAATATTTACCCAACCAATGAAGTCAGACTAACTGTCAGAAAATTTCCGTTCTTCCATCTCTCTTCCTTCTGGAAGAGTAGAGTGACGTTTCCAAATTTTCAGTCTTATGCAAAAAATAGCAGACTCCAGTGATTTTTGAAACATCAATTCTAATACCTCCACAATCTCTTCAGCCACCACTTGCTCGATGCTGGGATGTACATCATCTTGTCCAAGTTATCTACTTTCCTTCACACCTCTTTGCATCCCAGGAACCTTCTCTCGAGTTACGGCAACTTCACACATTTCTGACCACTGACATCTGGACAGCCACCATCCCGCTCCCACAATGAAGACTGATGTGAAATACATATTCAGTTCATATCCTTATCAATGCTTATCCGTCTCCTTGTCCCCCATACCCCTTCAGACATTGCTTTCCCTGGTCCAATAACCACTCTTGCCTCTGTGTTGCACTTTCCGTATCTGAGGAAACATTTCCTATCAATGTAATTAGCTAGATTGGGATTCCATCTTTTCTTTCTTAATTACTTTTTAGTTGCCTCTTGTTTGTTTAGAAAAGCTTCCCAACCATCTGACTTCTCAGCAACTTTTGCTCTGTTATATGTCCTCTCTTTGGCTTTTATGTTGGTTTGGTCTTCTCTTCAGCACGGTTGTATGATGTTGTCTTTAGAATAGATCTTCCTTTTTGGCATGCATATATCCTGTGTCTTCCGAATTGCTTCCAAAAATACAGTCATTGATTCTTGGTCGTCATCCCTGCCAGTGTTCTTTCCTATCAAGTATGGCCTCTCTCGTGACTCTGTAATTGTCCTTATTCCACGGTTGCAGTAATTCATCTTACTTCAGTTTCTCCTTCTCAAATTTCAGGACGACTTCCGTTATATTAAGATCACTTTCTCCTCCGGGTTGATTTTCCCTTAAGTGGTTTAATTACTTCTGGTCTATTGCACAACAGCAAATCCAGAATAGCTGATTCCCAGCTGGCCACAACCAGGAGATGCTCTGATAAGTTATCTAATGGACATTCTGGAGTTACAATCTCTTGAGATCCAGCGCCAAACTAAATTTACCCAATATGTCTGAATGACTATCTTCCATGACTATTGTTGCATTGCCAGTTTTGGCTAGCATTCTCTATTTCCCCTTGTAATTTGTGGAAGATATACTCCAGATAACTCGCATCAGAGCCTTTTCAACCTTTCTGTTCCTTCGTTCTTCCCAGAATGATTCAACACATTCCAATCCCAAGTCAACTTTCTGATGATTTGAATTTATTTGTCACCAACAGAGCCACAGCTACCTCTGCCTACCTCTGTAACCCAGGTGTTCCTTGCAGAAATACAGGACAAGGTGGTTATCAAAGATAAAAACAAAAACACAAATGCCAAAAAATACAAACAAACAAGGCGATAAATGCAGAGCATGCCGAGAGATACCAGACACAGTCCAACACATTCTGGGATCCTGTATCTGTTGAACTCAATCTGATTACGTACACAGATACAGTTAAATGGCATATATCTTTCACCGTAACTGCACAAAGGCACCACAAATTCAATCCTGACCCAGTTTTAGAGTCCAGACCTTATAAATTATATGATAACCATACATTATTACTAATAGGACTGTCCATAATAACTATTGAGATGTAATATGACAGGATAAACAAACAGGAACATCCCTCAATAGATATAACAGCTTCCAACACAACAGGCATTGTTTGTGTCATCAATCAGACAACCAGCTTATTTTCTCTGTTAATCAGCTTCCAAATGTTGCTACCCTGTCATTCGTTGACACGCCCTGCTGCTGATTCCCTTCTGATCATCATACGTTCTTACCCCGACCATCATCCAGAGCTCCAAACTCTGCTCTGTGCAGACCCACCTCTGGCTTCTGACTCTGCTATACTGAAAATCCAACTAATGGTTTCCCATTCTGCTTTCAGTCTTTAGAGCTCAGTGGTGTTTTCCAACAACCCTCCCAGACATATGGGAGCCTGGTCAATCCCCACTTGGAGTACAGTGCTTATTTCTGATTGCTTCACTACAGGATCGATGTGAAAACCACAGAAAGGGTGCTAAGGAGATTTACGAGGATATTGTCTGGATTGTGGAGCATGTCTCATAAAGACAGATTGAGTGAACTCGGCCTTTTCTCCTTGGAGCGCAGAAGGATGAGAGGTCACTTGATAGAGGTGTATGAGATGATGAGAGGCATTAATCGTATGGATAGTCAATGACATGACTTTTTCCCAGGGCTGAAATGGCTGCCACAACAAGGCACAGTTTTAAGGTACTTGGGAGTAGGTACAGAAGACATTTCAGGGGTTAGCTTTTTTACGCAAGGTGGTGAGTGTGTTGAATGTGATGCCGGTAACAGTGGTGGATGCGTATACGACAGGTTATTTTAAGGGACTTTTGCATCCGTACATGGAGCTTAGTGTAATGGAGGGCAATGGGGAGCCCTAGTAATTTCTAAGGTTGGGACAAGATCGACTCAACTTTGTGGACCAAAGGGCTTGTATTGCGCTGTAGATTTTCTGTGTTTATCTGTTAACAATTTAGAAGCAGAGAATATGACCCATAATGTGGAAATGAGCACCAAATAATGAGGTTAAGTCCTTAAATAATTGGTTAACTATCAATGTCATTCCTTCTCAGCACAGAGACTTCAGGGGCAAAGAACATATCAGCTGCAACTGCATTCAGCTCGACATTTTCAGTCTGCGGAAAATTCAAGAGAAGCCTATTCACCCACAGAGAAGTGACCGTTTGGAACCCATCACCACAGGGAGTGCCAGAGATGAACAACAGGGGAGGATTTAAAAGGACTGACGTGGAACTGAATCACTGGCATGGTCCAACTGGCCTGAGTTAACTCTCTACTGTGCACTATGTGTGTTATAAATTCTTTATGTACCGGAGACAGAGTTTAGCATAGAACAGAGTTATTTGACAAAGATCCAGAATATTAAACTCCGGTCCCATTAACTGTGAATATGCATCAGAAGAAACTCCTCCAATGCCCAGTGGCCAGTGTGAAGAACTGGATGTGGTGAGCAGCAGAAATAATTGCAGAGTTCAGCACCGACAGTCACTCTTCAAATTGCATTCAGCAACAGAGATGAACGAATATATACAGCATGCAGTCTATTGAATCTTTCTCCCCAGTGTGAACCCGGTAGTGTGTCACAAGGTTAGATTACAGAGTAAATCCCTTCCCACATTAACAGCAGCTAAACAGCCTCTCTCCACTGTGAACTCAATGATGCACCTTTGGTTGATTTGGCTGAGAGAATCCCTTCCCAGAGTCTGAGCCGGTGAACGCCCTCTCCGCAGTGTGAACTCGTTGGTGTGCCAGGTGATCAGATGACTGAGTGAATCCTTTCCCACATTTTGTACAGGTAAGTGGCTTTTTCCCAGTGTGAACTCGTTGGTGTCTCCATAGGTGGGATAACTGAGTGAATCCTTTCCCGCAGACCGAACAAGAGAATGGATGCTACACGGTGTGAACTCGCTAGTGTGCCATTAGGTCAGATGACCAAGTGAATCCTTCCCCACAAATTGAGCAGATGACCAGCCTCCCATATGAGACTTTGTCAAGTTCCTTGCTAAAGTCAATGTAGATAACATCCATTGTCTTGCCTTCATCCTCTTTCCTGATAACATTGACTCTATAAGAGATTCTATAAGATTGGTTAGTCATGACCTACCATGCACAAAGCCATGCTGACTATCCTTAATCAGTCTACATCTATCCAAATACTTATACATTCGGTTCCTGCGCATATGTTCCAGTAGATCTGCCCCTGCTGATGTCAAGATCACCAATGTACAATCTCTTAGTTTAATTTAGAGCCTTTCTTGAACAGCGGAACAACATTGGTTGTCCTCCAATCCCCCAGTACCTCACCTGTCACTGAGGATAATTTAAATATCTGTGTTTGTGTCCCAACAATCTCTGCACTTGTCTTCAGCAGGGTGCTAGGGACATCTGGATGCTACACCTCCCTTTTCAGGATGTTGGCCACGCTCTTCGTTGAGTATTTTCTAAATGTAGACCAATGGAAATATCGAGGCGAAAAGGGACTTGTGCGCCCTTGTGCGGGATTCCCGGAAGTTTTATTTGCAGTTCATATCTGGTGAGCAAGTCGAATGCGAAGTTTGCATACATTTTAAGGAGACAACAACGTAAAAAATGCAAGTATGTAATTTTGAGACATTATAACGCAATGGAGAGGCCTCACAATCAACAGCGGAGGCCAAATCATAAGGTAAAGGCTAAGATTCTTGATTAGTCAGGGCATGAAAAGATAGAGAGAAGGATGGAGGTGAGGTATTTGGAGTAAAAGTATCAGCCACGATGAAATGGCGGTGGAGAATCGGTTGGGCAAATGGTCAGATTCTGCCTTCACATCTTATGGTCCAATACTGTAAATTCGCTTTCAAATAAGATATCCCCTTGACCCTTTCGGGAAGTTAATTCGGACATTGCAGGCGCCTTGGCAGACGTATTTAAGATATCTGAGCCACATGTGAGGTGGCAGCGATTAGCTTCCATATTTGAAGAAAGTCTCTGACGATAAGCCGGGGAATTCGAGGAGGCAGGTGAGCCTGACGTCTGTCGTTGTTAAATTATTGGAAGATATTCTAAAGGACAGGATACATAAGTATGTGCATTTCAATGGCAATATTTCAAAGTGGGTCTGCAGATGACGCCAAGTTTCAGAGTGTGATCGGACAGCGAGGTAGCTCATCAGAACATGGGTCGTGAGTGAAGCAGTTGGATATGTGGGTTGGACACGTGGCCGATGGAGTGTCCTGCAGAGAGTTGTGAGGTGTTGCCCCTTTCCAGGAAGGACCAGGCTAGGTCTTACACCGGGAATGATAGGGAATTGTGTTCTGCAGAGACAAGCGGGACACGGGTGTGCAGTTCCATTCTTCCACGGCTGGTTTATAAGGAAAACATCTACCATAATGTCCTTCATTAAGCCAAGTACAGCGTACACAATTTCGATCAAAACATAGAAAACCTACAGCACACAAAGCTGTGCCGAACTTGCCCTTAAATGAGAAATTACCTTGTGTTACCTTGATTTTGAGCTTCATATACGTGTCTTAAAAGACCCAATCGTGTCCGCCTGCACCGCCGTCGCCTGCAGCCCATTCCATGCACTCACCACTCTCTGCGCTAAAAACTTACCCCTGACATCTCCTCTGTACCTACCACAAAGCTCCTTAAATCTGTGTCCTCTCTTGCCAGCCATATCACCCCGGGGGGGGGGGAACTCTGACTACCCACACGATCAATGCCTACCATGTTATGGTTATGTTGAAGTTGCAGAGGACGTCAGTGTGGACAATTTTGAAGCAATGCGTGCAGCTTGTGACACCTGACTACGGGGAAGATATCAAGAAGTGAAAATTAATAATGGTGTTCCTAGGAGTTGAGGACCTGTGATGGAAGGAAAGGATCAACAGCTTTTGGCTCACCAAAACTGAGGCTTTTCCCCCTCAAGTTTGGTGAAACTAGAACAAGAGGTCATGTTTAAAGGGTAAAAAGTGTAATGTTTACGGGGTCCATGCGAGAGATCTTCTTCAATCAGAGGGGACTGTGAGTGTGGAATGAGTTGCCGGAGGAAGTGGTGAATAAAGGTTTAATTGTAATACTGAGCAGAGACTTGGACAGATTCAGAAATGGGAGGAGTATGATATGCCATTGTCCTGGTCCGGCTCACAGAGGCTAGGCCGGAAAACAGGTGGTCAAAGTTTCGAAGAATCAGGTATTCTGCTTATGTGTGTGGTGTTCGATAAATCTACATCCTATCCGTAAGGACCGACTGCAGTAGCTTTCCCCCTCTGACTGGAGTCTAACCTTGCCAGGATTATCCACTCACTTTCTTAAATAATAAAATATGATTCATCACAGCTTTTCTGAGATGTTCTTCATGGTTGGAGAGAACACAAATATATCGATCAAATCCAAGTAATCTCACCTCTTGCCTCTCTCAATAATCTGCGATATATCCCGCCAGGCTCCTGGGAATAACCACGTACATCTCTTTAGGATACCAAACTCTACCTCTTTAGTGGATAAGTTCTGGATAGGAAAGGGTTAGTCATAAACACTTAACGCAGGGCAAAGAACCATCAGCATTTTCAAGCACATTCTTGCCCAAGTGTTGATGGGAGAAACGCAGGCGAGTCGGACTATTTTACAGGGCACCTGGCCGTCATGCAAAGGGGGGGGGGGGGGGGTGCTGAAGAGCCAGTGCCAATGCGGAAAGGGAACGGTCTTGTCTAAAATGTCGACTCTCTTCCTTTCAATAGATGCTGCCTTCCCTGAATAGTTTATTGAAATCTTGCATTCACATCATCATATAGAAGAAATATTTTGTGCTGGAGGTTTGCAGATGGGATTTGCAGTATTGTGACGTCTTGCGAGAATGACGTCTTGTGTGTTCTACAGCGTTGATCTACACATGGAAACTCGGAGAGGAGTTCATAACTCATGGAAATTTGCTGCACTGGATAATGGGTAGAGGTCACTAGTAGTTTAGGCACTGAATTCCATTGTGAGGTAATTACTCTGCATTTTCATGAATCTATAGTTTAATCGCACCTGAAGTGTTGCAACTAAATAATAGAGAAAAAAAAAGTTGTGGAGGTTTTGGACGGTGGTGTACAAGGATATTGCCTAGAGACCGAGATATCGGGCAGTCTTTGGATTTTCTCAGCGGCAGTTGTTGAACTGGGGATGTGGACTGGGGAGGCGCATAGCCGTCTGAGAGTTGTAGTCATATTGCGTTGGCTTCTAGTTCGCTCCTCAACACAGTTCCTTATCCACAACAAACACTGCTCGAAGAGACTAACGGTGGGCTGGCGACCACCGACTGCGGCAGATCGATTAACTCCAAAATGGCGAAGGAGCAGAAGTGGTAAGGCTGTGATTGGGGCAGATTTGCACGCGGCCTGTCGTAGCTCAGATTCATTTTTCCCCAGTTGTCCCTGGCTGAAATTCCTGTCGTCAAAAATGAATTCATACGATGGTTAGTTCATATGACCGTCCGTCAGGGAGAGTGATCTTGTACACAGTTAATCAAAACGATGATAGTCTATTTTCTCCCAATTCAGAGAAGGGACTATGAAATAAATGGATATATGTCGGCATGATAGTTCTCTTACTAATGATACTTTACAGCTGGATAAAATAAAGTTTGTGATTTTAGAACCGACCTGGTGAATTCTGTTGCTCAGTCGTCACATAAAACTGTGGAAAATGAAAGTTTTTTGAAACCTGCAGAAAAGTATCTTGCTATGATGTAACTGATGCTATGTGGGAAGATAGACAATAGACAATAGGTGCAGAAGTAGACCATTCGGCCCCTCGAGTCTGCCCCGCCAATCTGAGATCAGGGCTGATCATTCACTATCAATACCCAGTCCCTGCCTTGTCCCCATATCCCTTGATTCCCCTATCCATCAGATATCTATCTAGCTCCTTCTTGAAAGCATCCAGAGAATTGGCTTCCACCGTCTTCCGAGGCAGTGCATTCCACACCTCCACAACTCTCTGGGAGAAGAAGCTCTTCCTCAACTCTGTTTTAAATAACTGACCTCTTATTCTCAATCCATGCCCTCTGGTACTGGACTCTCCCAACATCTGGAACATATTTCCTGCCTCAATCCTATCAAATCCTTTAATTAACTTAAAAGTTTCAATTAGATCCCCTCTCAATCTCCTCAATTCCAGCGTGTACAAGCCCAATCTCTCCAATCTCTCTGCGTAAGACAGCCCTGCCATCCCAGGAATCAACCTAGTGAATCTACGCTGCACTTCCTCAATTGCCAGAATGTCCTTCCTTAAACCTGGAGAGCAAAACTGTACACAATATTCCAGGTATGGTCTCACCAGAGCCCTGTACAAATGCAAAAGGACATCCTTGCTCTTGTACTCAATTCCCCTTGTAACAAAGGCCAACATTCCATTTGCCCAATTCACTGCCTGTTGCACTTGCTCATTCACCTTCATTGACTGGTGAACTAGGACTCCTAGGTCTCTTTGCATTTCTACCTAACTCTACACCGTTCAGACAATACTCTGCCCTCTTGTTCCTGCTTCCAAAGTGCATCTGCCAAGTATCTGCCCACTCACCCAGCCTATCCAAGTCTCCCTGTATTCTCCTAACGTCCTATTCGCAGGTCACACTGCCACCCAGTTCAGAATCGTCAGCAAACTTGCTGATATAGTTTTCAATGCCCTCATCTAAATCGTTGACATAAATCGTAAAGAGCTGTGGTCCCAATACAGAGCCCTGTGGTACCCCACTAGTCACCTCCAGCCAGTCCGAGAAACACCCATTCACTGCTACCCTTTGCTTTCTATCTGCCAACCAGTTTTCTATCCATGTTGATACCCTGCCCCTAATGCCATGAGCTCTGATTTTACTCACGAATCTCCTATGTGGCACCTTATCGAATGCCTTCTGTAAATGATGTAAATGAAGCTCTGAAGCGTGCGGTGTCTGAATCCCAGTCGACATTATGGGACTAAAATATTGCAGTGAAATGCGAGAGGACTGATTTCCAATATATATATGAATATGAATTGTGAAGTCCTCCCGATTTTATATATATTTACAGGAATCCTGGTTCTCGCCACGAAATTCAATATTCTTAATAATTCTGATAGAGCTAGATACTTAGCTTTGGCTTTGAACACATTGGCTGTCGTGTGCATATTGGACGCTATGGGTGATGAAACATTGGGGAGTGACATTTGCCCGTCTTTATAAGCCGTTGTATAGATTTACATCAGTGACAAGAGGCCACAATGAGGACGTGATTTTTTGTTGAAGCAAATTGGGAGGTGTTTCAATAATTATGTGGTGAACACCTGTCAGGGCTAAAAGTTCTGTTTGATGTAAATTTTTGCAATGAAATGTAATATCACATTATTCATCCAACAGTATTGAAAGTGATTCCTATTAAAAGGGAATTTACAGGAGAGATGCTGCACCATGGTGGACTGCAGACTGCATAGAATCATTTAGGGATAGAATTAAAGAGTTTCGGCAGGTTGAGAAGTATCAGTCTCCGAGTGACCTTATCAAAAACAAAAAGGCTACAGGCTGTGGTGTGGAAAATTTTGAAGATTGCGAAAAGCGTTTACTGGAGGGCATGTTGAGGTTATTCTGGAAGGGATATTAAACTTAGAGAAGTTTAGGTAATGATTAAAGGAATTATGGGTTACGGTTCACAATGATCTTGATATTTTAGTCTTGATTGATTAGGGTAAACTGATTGTTACTCAAATAGAGAAGGTTTAGTTATTGGATGAGTCATTTGCCGCGATTCATAAACAAGATAATTTAATCGAAGAGGTTGAAATGTAGGAAAAAGGTTCTCATTGAGTATACTGATGTGTTGATAGTCAGGTGTAGCAATGATTGTATCAGTGATGTTAAGTTGTCTATGTGTGAATTTAAATGGGCTATTATTAAATCAAGTCGTGCGTCTCTAGGAAAGGATGATATATGTTAGTAATTATTAGACATAAAAAATCAAACTCTCTTGAGGTAATATTAATATTTCTGTTTAATATTTGGATGTTAGGCAATCCTTCTTCCTCGTGAAAAAAGTGGAAAAACGGCAATAGTAGGGAAATAAATTTGTGCCGAGGAAATGTACAGTACGTTTGCTGGGACTTGATGTTCGAAACACGATGGGACATTTCTTGAGGTAAACAGTGTGATAAATGTTGTACAGATAGGGCAAATGGACAGTCCTTGTCCAATGCGTTTGTGTAAGACCGGTCCTGGAGATAGAAATGAAACTACAGCTGTTTGCTAGCTGGCGTCTGACACAAAAACATTCAGATACAGTCACAGAGACACAGAAAAACAAAGACGCGCCTGCACTCAAATACACACACACACACACACACACACACACACACACACACACACACACACACACACACACACACACACACACACACACACACACACACACACACACACCAGGCAAAGTTTCCCTTGAAGTGCATTTGGACACACATTTAATCGGTAAGTCACCTCGAATGTTCGGTCACCTCAATGAGGACAAATTATGCCTCAGAAATGTTCTAAAATTAATTCACGCAATTACTTACCGTGGGGACTGCTCTTGACTGACGTAATTAGTGTGTAAATAATGTAAAACTCTCTGTTTCCAAATCTGTTGAAATCTGTCCCCGTGGAGTCGATGAATGTTATTAAAAACTTCAGGCATTCGCTGCCTCAACATGTCATTCCGACAGATCGTCTATAGGACAGGGGAATAAATGACTATACAGAGAAAATGTCTGCAATGTTGGATACGTACTTCAATGTGGAGAAAATATTGTACCTGCTCATTGCAATTTTTGCCGTTACTGGTGAGTGAGCAAAGCAATTCACGTTCGGTATTTTAGTGTACTAGCCCCTGTGAATCTATTCATGACCATTTTACACGCTGCTAAATTTCTGATCATTGTGCAAATACCCATCAGTGAATTCGTTCCTGTCAGTTCAACTTCCTGAATTTTCATATTAAATGGCAGAGCAAAACTGAATCTCTGTCTCTCCTCTGACTCACGGGGACATGGAACGACCCGGACGTTGTCCCGGCCTTTAATGGCACCATATCCAGAGTTGTCCCAGTGTTGCTGTCCGGGAAGGTGAGACAGGGCGGCTTCTAATGGGACTCTGTCTAAATTTACCATAATGATGGGGGCCAGGGAGCTCACCAGATAGTGAGACTGGGAGAGATAACATTGTTAGTTACTGTTTCTGAGTTACTGATCAGGGTGAATACAGCTCCCGTGTTTCATGTCTCCCTGTGGGGTCTTTAGAGACGGGCTCTACAGCTTGTTGGTCAATGATTGGGTCTGATTACCTGAACCCGTGTCCAGAATTAATCCATTGACGGAGCCACTCAGTCCCTCGACACGAACTGTAGCTGCTTTCGCGCTGACACACGTCGTGAATTGGAGCACGGCTTCGTCCTGAAGACGGTCTCGGCTAGAAACGAGAGTTTTTTCAATTTCATGCATGCTGCCTGACGTGCCAGCTCCTCCACTAATTTGTGTGTGGCTCCCCTGTGTATCCTTTATCGGCCCCATCAGATGCAGAGTTTCCAGAGGCCCGGTCAGTCACGGTTAAATCAGTGAAATCGGCCCCATCAACGACTGGATCCGGGAGATCACAGTTCATTGCTGTTCATGCCGCTAGGTTTTCTCGCCGCCGATTCCTCAGCTCGTCCTATCTCCATATTGAAGAAGGCACGTCAGAGACACTGTAACCCGTGCATGATTTCCAGCTTTTAAAGACTCTCGCCTCGGATCTTTAGCTGATTCTCGTTCCCGTGTTACTTCCCGGAGAATGTGTTCTGGGTGATGTTCTCTTCCTTCTCTCACTCTCTCTCTCTCTCTCTCCAGTGAATTTTCTGACAATTGAAATCCTTTCCCGCGGAAAGTGCGGCATCTCTACCTGCACCACTCGCTACCTGATAGCCATGGCAGCGGCGGATCTACTGACCATTGTCATCGAGGCGATTTTGATTCAAATGAATGTGCATTACTACCCGCGGAATTTTCTGGACATCACAGCTGTGTGCAGTGTTATCGATGTACTGAGGTTCTCAGCCACTGACTGCTCTGTCTGGTTCACCGTCACTTTCACCTTTGATCAGTTTGTCATTATTTGCTGCACGAAGTTGAAAACGAAATATTGCACCGGGAAAACTGCGTCTGTGGTTCTAATAACAACCAGCGTACTGTTCTGCCTGAAAAACCTTCCGCGATATTTCACGTGGGAGCACTGGGTGATCATCGATAATATACCCTGGCTCTGTGTTATCTTGGAGAAATACTTCACTGCCCACGGGTGGGTAGGATATGACTGGCTTGATACGTTTTTAACGCCATTACTACCTATTGCTGGGATCCTCCTGCTCAACACTCTGACGGTCAGACAAATTTTAATGGCCAGTCGGGTCCGGAAGGGTCTGAAGCGCCAGAGGAAGGGGGATAACCGCAGTGACCCGGAATTGGAGAGCAGGAGGAGGCCTGTAGTTTTACTCTTCACCATCTCCGGCAGCTTCATCCTCCTGTGGATGACGCACACTGTAAATGTCATATATTATCAGGTTTTAGGAAAAGGATTAGATTTCAATAATTCTGAATGGATCTTTCATACATCGGGGGTTTCCTGAGGGATCTCAGCTGCTGCACCAACACCATTATTTACATGGTCACACAGTCGAAATTCAGGGAGCACGTGGTCAGTGCCGTGAAATATCCGGTCACTTCGGTACTTCCGTTCATTAACAAAGCCAGGTTCTGAGCACAATCCAGAGCTTCCAAAGCGTCTCCATTCGGGGCTCCAACATATCAATTTCACCATTAGTTATAATTCCCGGGCGGGTTGTCTCATCGACGGACATCTCCGTGACATTAGTGTACTCTGTCTGTGGTTGTGATTGGGGGGGGGGGGGGTGAGTGTTGTGGTGCTTAGGTGTTGGCGGCAAACCACCGTCCTGCTGATACCCCCGTGGCCCAACCAGAAGTCAGTCAAAGAACTACTCCGGAATTCCGTCCATCTATTGGTATGTGATTATGCCAATCTTTTCCCATTCACGCCTATCAATCTAGGTCCAACCTTTTTGCACTATTCAGGTACCCTTTGCTTATCGGCTATCAATCATACTAGGTTCGGCCTTCCCGTTGAATGAGTGGTTAACGTAAAAGAAAACAGGGCGTGATTTGAATAAATGGCGGTGCAGGCTCTAACCCAAAGGCGCATTCCTGCAGCCAGCAGGACTGCTATACGTTGCTGGGAATTTGTAAATAAAACCTTCGCTGCTTATTTTCGTTTCTGATGAATAGTAAATTAATCAAAACGCCCTATAGATTATACTCAATGGAACAATATGCTGTGAATTAAATTAATATCCCTACCATAACTAAAGAAAGCTTTTTGTTAACTATTAACATTAAAAGTTGTATAGAGTCGGGAATTTGATTTAATTCTATCTGATATGCTTCACTGTGAAATAGCATGTGTGGGACGTTTTCTTAATGACAAAATCTACACGACCCAGCATGTTGTTTTCCAACATGACATAAGGAATAATTAAGCAAAGTATGACCAATTCTAAGTCGTGTCTATAAAATTCCTTTCCTTCTTGTTTAATCGCCTTTTCCCATCAAATTAACACTTTTGCATATTCTGTAATGCATTAAGTAAATTAGTAGGATATGCTAACCGTTTGTTAAGACAACTTGTTCCCATTATGCCAAAAGTCATGGCAAAAACCCATAATTGTTAAACTCACAAATCTTTATATTCTAATTTCTAAATCAAAGGTCCATATACAGAGTTGAATTGAACTGTTTTTTTCAGTTAAACAGTCAACTCGCTCCTTCCCCCCAAGACCTCTGTGTGCAACGATCCTTAAGAAGATGACATGTAAATCGATACGTTGTATATGGAATTACATTTGATGATTTTATAACAGTAAATCTGACCTCCGGCAACAAAGGCCTGTTTTAAGACTCATCAAATCCGAAAAGTAATCTGAACAAATTACAACTCCACATGTACATATTTTCCCCACCTACTGTCAGGCTAATATAACGGAAACCATTACTACAGTATATGCTGATAAATGGTTGTTAAGTTGTTGCTGTATCATACCTGTAACTCAGGTGCAAGTAGCACACCAACAATGCTAGATAAATTATCGTTTGACCCATCTGTAAAATGTAGTTAATATACCCTACTAATTTTCCTTAATATATTGATGAACCACCAGACTCTTAGGCCTAAAGGAATCCTTAGAATGTATCACACTGGGTAACCTAAAATCAAATAAACTCATGGGGATAAAAAAAAACAGTGTAGCGTTACTATCATGAACAATTTGTGACATTTACTATGCTAATAGGTAGGAATTTGGAGCACAGATTAGGAGCAGACTTTCTCAGGGAAATGCGCGGCAGAAATATGGCAGGGAACATATCCATGTCCTTCTCAATTTGCATGTTCCCTCGAGACAGGATGAATTGAAGGTGAAAGAACCATGGTGTGCAAAAGATGTGAAGAATCTCGATTCGAAGATAAGAAAACTTGCGACAGTTTCAAACAAAAAATCTAGATACTTACGGAGTTCTAGGTAATTACAAGCTTGCCGAGAAGGAGCTGAAGAAAATAATTAGGAGAGCTAGAACAATCTGAAGGTCTTGGTGTGCAGGATTAAGGAAAACCCCAAGGTAACGTAGATGAAGAGCAAGAAGATAAACCGTGTCAGAAAAGGAACAGTCAGGTGCAGTAGTGGCAGCGTGTGCATAGAGTCGGACGAGGTAGCAGAACTTAACGAGATTAAGAAAAAGGGCGTCTTGAGGCATTTGAAAGGTATTAAGTTGAATATATCACCGGGACCGGATGATATAGAGCTCCGCCTAACTTGAGAAACGAGGAAAAAGATTGTTTAGTCTCTGGTGATTATCTTTGCATCATTACTAGGGTGGAAGGAAGTCACATCTAGCTGCCTTTGACCCAGCTCTTCTGGGACTTGAACTACTTTGAATGTACCCCTAAATCGCATGGGCGCATGCGCTGGAGGGTCTTTTCCGTGCTGGAAGACTCTGTGAATAATCGTTTCCTTTGCTTTACATCAAAACAGGTTTGCTTTTTGTAAGTACGAAATCACTAAAAATATAGTGTAAAAGATCAATTCCCCAAGGCCCACTGTGTATATCGCATTTTATTCAGAGAGCGGCAGGAGTTGAGATTGCTCCGTCTTGTCCAGTGTTCACGCAGCCAAACATAAGATCCCAGAAAAGCTGAGTCAAATGTCATTCTATTATTTACGACGTGGAATATATAATTCAAGAAAATATACACTGTTGAATCTCACGTCAGAGTTTGAAAAGTTACTGGAGAGGACGCTTAGGGATAGTATGTAGAGCTATCGAACACCACACACATAAGTAGAGCGCCTGGCTCTTCTGATGTGTGACGGCCTATGGTCTGGTCTAGTACAATCGAACGACACCAGAAGCGCCGCCTTTCATGCCCTTCCCATCCATGTACCCATCAGCGGGTCTCCTGAATGTTGTTCGTCACCCTTCCCAATGAAGAAAAGTCTCAGTTAGGGTGAGACTAAATCTATCGAATCCTTCTCACTAACTCTGGCCCTCAGTTTCAGGGAACATCATTATAGATTACCTGTGTGTTCCTCCCCTCTCCCTGTGGAAACGGGGAATCCTCTCGCTCCCTGTTAGTAAGAGTGAGAGCACGAGGCATGTCGAAATTACCGGGTGAATAATAGATTTGCTGACCTGCAGTACATGGTCACTCTTCCTGGGGTTTGCTGTTACATGTCTGTTGGCGGTCAACCCTGATGCTTCCTGAAAGAGCAAGTGACGGGCTGGTGGGAGAGCAGCAGGGAGTAATTTTTTTTGGGATTTCAATCATTTCCCAGGGTATTCTTCGGTTTCGAGGATGTATGTGAAGAGTAAGTATTTCCTTGAGAATAAATGGAACCATTGGTCCTGACGAATGCTAAAAGGACTCGACCTGGACAGGACGATACTATGGTGGGGGATCTCGGACCAGAGGGCACAGTCTCACAGTATTGGTCCAAACATTTGGAATGGTGAAGAAGAGGAATACATGTAGGCCGAGACGTGAATTTGGAGAACGCATTTCTAAAGGCGGCTGAGAAAATATAAATCGAGAATATTCAAGACAAGGGTTTACAGACGTGTAAAGGATTATAGGAAGAAGGCACGAGTCTGAGGCTTGAGGTAATGGATCATCCATGAATAAATGGCGAAGCAGATTCGGTGGGCCGAATGGCCAGATTCTGATTCAATGTAGCATTGCGTTATGGTCGTATGGCATCCAGGAACACTGAGTGCCAGCCTTTCCCTTCCTGATGCCTCTCTTTGCAAGCAATATCCCAGTACCTAACTGCGGTCCATTCGGCTTATGTACGTATCCGTCGATCTATCTATCTATCTATCTATCTATCTATCTATCTATCTATCTATCTATCTATCTATCTATCTATCTATCTATCTATCTATCTATCTATCTATCTATCTATCTATCTATCTATCTATCTATCTATCTATCTATCTATCTATCTATCTATCTATCTATCTATCTATCTATCTATCTATCCAGTCATATTGTGCGGAACACCCCTCCAGACCCCGTCTGTTGTCGAAACGGAAGTAATGTGGCAGTGGAGAAGCTGAGCTTGATGATTTTAGGAAACAGTGTGGAAACCTTCAGTTTACCAGTACAATCAGATCCCCATTCAAGATTTAAAAGATGGAAATTCGGCGGATATTTTCAGATTTAGACTGCGACCTTCAGGTCCGCTCTCAAGTTTTAAGAGACGGATTTCTTTTCAGCTAGACTGCGGCCAATAACTGAGCGGGATTCATTAGAAAGGTTGAGTAAAATTAGCGTTAACACTGCGGGGCGGCCATTTTGGGTAAGGACATTGTTGTGAGTGTTGTTGGATCATCATGCTTCGGCGATATCAGGTTTAGGTGAGCTAATTATCAGGTGTGTTTCTATTTTTCTTCATAATTCTTCATTCCTCGTTCATGAACGCACAATAGTGCGGACAGAATGTCTCCGATGGCAGTGTTTTGTTCCGTGCGTCAGATGTGGTCTCGCAGATAATCACATTAGCATCAAAAGCATCGAGCTGTAGCTCTCCTGAAAACAGATTAAACAACTTGCGCTGTAGCTCGATGAATTTTGGCTCACAAAAGAGAATGGTGATAGGTAGGAGCTACAGAGATGTAGGCGTCGCTACATTGCAGGAGGGAGGTCGCCGGGTTATTGCCAGACGAAGGAAAGGAAATGGGAGCCAGAGCAGAGTAATCTGTGTCCGTTCCGCTCTGAGATAATACACTGTACATACCGTTGATGACTGCCGACAAGGGAGGGACGGGGGTCGCAGCGACCGGGTTTCTGGCACTGAATCTGGTGCTGCAGCTCAGAAATGAAGAGTAATGAAGGGGACTACAGAGTTGAAAGGAGATTAAAACGTCCGAGGAGCAGAGTAGAGATTCTGTCGGCTCGACAGAGACTCCCGGATGGTCTGTTACCTCTCAGCTGCCAGGATCAGAGATGTCTCAGATCGGATCCATGGCGTTCTGAAGTGGAAGTGTCGGCAGCCGGATGTCTTGCTACCTCTCAGTACGAATAACAGCAACAGAAAAAGATTAAGAGGTACTGAAGAGAGATTTTAGTTTGCTAGAAGCATTGATCATGTGGATAGTCATTTTTTTGTCTTTTTTCCCCAGGGCTAAAATGGTTGCCACAAGAGGACACAGCTTTAAGGTGCTGGGGAGTACGTACAGAGGAGATGTCAGGGGTAAGGTTTTTACTCAGAGCCTGGTGACTGCGTCGAATGGGCTGCCGGCGACGGTGGTGTAGGCGGATTTGATAGGGTTTTTTTAAAAGACTTTTGGACAAGCACATGGAGCTTAGAGAAATAGAGAGCCAAGGGTAAGCCTATCAATTTCTAAGGTAGGGACACATTTGGCAGAACTTTGTTGGCCCAGGGACCTGCATTATGCAGCAGGTTTTCTATGTTTCTATGTTAATATGCATGTTTCTCTGAAAGCGGAAAAAACAGGACATCCACGGTAATTATCTTTGGAGCCCTTCCCGTGCCACACTGCAGAGAGCATAAGCAAAGGATAATTCGGCAGATGAATGTGTGGCTGAGGAACCGCTGCAGGAGACAGGGTTTCAGATTTATAGGCCAATGAAATCACTTTTTAGGAGGATACAGCCTCATAATAGAGCGATGGAGTGGAGAGTGATTTTCTTTAGCCAGAACTTGGTGAAATTGTGGAATTCATTGTCATAATCAACAGTGGAGGCCAGTTAATTGAGTATATTTAAGTCTGACTTTGATATATTGTACAACGTGAACGGAAGCGGGCGAAGGTAGACAGCGATTGGGAGGGAAAATGAATTCGCCATGATTAAAAGGCGAAGCAGACACGCTGGCTCAGTTGGCTTAGTTCTACTCTTCTATCTCATGATCTTATCTGCGGAATCTTCTAACCCCCGAGCTACTGGAGGTGGTGGTAATCGGAACGGTCCATAGGGAAGAGTGAAGCATAGGGAAGCTGCGCAGACAGCTGAATATTTAAATAATCGGGGAACTGATGCCAATAGGGTACCGGAATATACAAGACCGTTAATCAGGTTTCATTATCCATCGTCCCAGAGAACGGCAGGGCAGCGCTCAGTTTTCGAGTGGCATTCTCGGCTGTGATCTACTGTAAGATTTGGGAGAACCGTGCAGGGAAGCGGTATCAGGGTACTTTGGATCACAAGCTGCCGGTTTCCTCCATGACCCTCACTGCGTTAACGGGCAGAGTGAGCACTGAATCTCCCAAATCGGCAACTCCACCCTGAACCTGCAATGATCACCCGGCAGAACGTCCGCAAAAAATAACAAAAAAAAGATGCAGAAATCTCAGCCAAGTGCATGTCGGGAACCAGCCTCTCTGGCGTCGAAGAGGGATGATTAGAAATGGGGCATCCATCAATAAGGATATTCAATCCTGTACATACGCTCTTCTCAATGCCACTATCAATGAGAACTGGACGGAGTCTGAAGACCCACATTCCCAGTTTCAGGGACGGTGTATTTCTCTCCAGCAGCAGGTTTCTTACTGGACAATAAACCCCCTCTACACTGTCACTATTTACCCTTTGCTTCAGATTCACATACTTATCTTAAAACACTTACTTTAAGAGCACAATTCAGTATTTATTTTACTGAACTGCTACTGTAAAACAGCAAACTCCAGACATAGGATTGTGATATTAAGCCGAGTTCCCCACCGTCATCCACACGTCAATCATCTCCACGCCCCAGCCGCTGGATGCTCGCTGACTGATCTCTCTGAACGCCAACCGTACCGACAAGTCACCTCTACTGTCACCTGCAGCAGTCACACCTCCCTTCCCACTCTCAACCCCACACCGCTCACTCCCTGGACATTCGCTGACCGAACACTCCGACCGCCACACAAATTCCCACAAGCAGCTCCGTATTTACGTCGAGCTCCCCTCCCCTTCCCATCGTCAAACACACGCCGCTCTCCCCCAGGCCCTTCGCTGATCGGTCTTTAGGAACGCCACCACACCCACCCAATTACCTCCATAGGCAAATCCACCCCGCACTTTCAACAGTCAACCACAACGCCACTTCTTCCCTAGACACTCGCTTACCGATCTCTCAAAACGCCCCCCCCATATACTCCAATCACTCCATAGTCACCTCTATCACCCCCACATCTCACGACCGTTACTAATTACATTTCCGAGCTTTCACCCTTACTTTGGTCCCAACCCTTTTCTCTCCCGGAGCAGTCATTTATCTCCGCCTCCCGCTCTCACTCTCAGCCTTCTTCTCGTTGTCCCGCAGTACGTGGTCCTCTCTCCACAGTGACCACTAATGACCTTGCGTTCCACACACCCACCGCCCCTGTCCTCCATCCCTGGTGTTACTGTCTCCGAGTGAGATGGGTTCGATGACTGCCCCCGTGGTGATTTCATCATGCCCCCAGGTGATATCATCATGCCGGGAGATTGTTTACCCCAACGGGTCCTTGAGAGAAATCTCACTGGAAACATTCTCCGTTTCGGTGTGCCCCTGCATTCTCACAGCCCCACACTCCAGCCGGCTTCACCAGCATGTGGTAGTTGCGTCAGAGTGGCTCGGCGTTGGCAGGGAAGCGGGATGGGCTGTTTCAGGCCACTGCTTTCTCTGCTTTGGGAGCAGGCTCCTCAATGCGCCCGGTGGGGCTCCGCAGAGCTTCCCAAAGGCTCGCCGGTACCGAAGGCAGCGAGCTTCTGTCAAGAGACGGAGACAAGTTTAATGAAAACAGCGTCAGCTTTATTGAGTCATGCAGCTGGATGGAGTAACGGTTGTACTACGGCGGGGCAGCGATCAGCGGCATATTGTATAGTCAGTACAGAGACCAGAGAATGTGAACACCGGAAAACTTTAATCCTTTCCATCATCAGAGCACAGGAGAATTATTGTAGTTGCGTCGAGACAGCGGTAGATCACATCGAACACCCGCTGCCCATTCTGCCCAGTGTGTGCACCGCTCCAACGCTGACAACCCATGCGGTCAGACAAGACGGGCCTGTGACCTTCATCTTCCCCAGTACGTTCCCCAAGGAGACACAGACATCCCTTAAAACCCAAAGCGTGAACCTGCGTGGCCCGGGTTTTTAATGTTTTCCGGATCTCACTTTTGCACCAGGAATGCAAAACACCCCGGGGCAGGACACATGTGTCTGTTCAGCGTGAGGCGGCGCCCCACGCCGACATGGACACAGTTTTGTCAGGACTGCTTCCCATATCAACGTGGGCCGATGTTCTTGTGTCAGTGGAGGACCATGGTGTCAGGAAGTCCTCGAAAAGGTCTCCTAATCTCGGCACATTGCGGTTACTGTGAGAGTAGGTAATGATCCGTCACGTGTTAGTTACCGGATGCCTTGGCCAGGCTGGGTGAACAGGCCATTGCTGTGATTACTGAATAGCGGTATGGGAACACGTTGTTAGCGGAGAGCGGGACCGAAAGCGGTGATTGATACGAAGCAAGGCGGGCGATCCAGGGCTCGTCCTCACATGAGTGGGCAATCCATTTCGTCAGTGGCAACGAACCAGACCTCGTTACTGAAAGGTGAAACAGAGAGAGCTGAGGGGAAAGTTCTGTGCCTTTATTGACAGGATTGTTTTGGTCAGCAAATAACCGGTCTCAGAAAGCGGCAGTGCTTGGCCGAGTGAGTGTGGAGAGCCGGCGGCACAGAAGAGCTGCGCAACGCATTCCTAGTGCTGGAGCGCAAGGAATCTACGATCAGAAAGGGTTAAAATATCGCTAGGAAGGAGATTAAATGCCCAAGGCGTTTTCGACGTATGTGGGAACTGAAGGATCACGTGTGTCACGACAGGACAGATCAGGAATCACAGAGGAAATATGGGTCTGGTTTCGGAGAGGTAGGAAAAGTCCTTAATGAATACTTTTTCTCAGTATTCACGATTAAGAAAGATCTTGATAAATGTGAGCACAACTAGAGCAGGCTGATATGCCTGAACAGGTCGACATAAAGTAGGATGAGTGCACGCAGCATGAGGAATAAAATGGACGATCTGAAAATTCAGCTGCAGATTGGCAAATATGACGTTGTGGCTATCTCTGAAACTTGGCTAAGGGATGGCTGCCATCGGGAGCTAGACGTCGAAGGATATACGTTACATCGGAAAGATAGGTTAGTAGGCAGAAGGGGTGCTGTGGGTCTGTGTATAAGAAATAATATTGAACCATTGGAAACAGGTGACATAGGATTGGAAAGTGTTGAGTTAAGAAATGGCAAGGGTAAAGGGACCCTTACGGCAGTTATATACGGGCGTCCAAACTGCAGCCGGGGTGTTACAGCCGGGCAGCCAGTTACAGCAGGAGATAGAAGAGGCGTGTCATGAAAGCGGATTGGGAAAACCAGGTCAGTACTGGACCTCAAGGGAGAGAATTTGTAGAATGTTTAAGGATTTTTTTTTTCAGAACAGCTTGTTATTGAGCCCACCAGCGAATCGGCTATGTTGGTTTGGGTGTTGTGCAATGATCGGAGCTCGTAAGACAGCTCAAGTTTAAGGAGCACTGAGGGAACAGAGATCACATTACTATCAAGTTCATATTGATATTTGAGAGGGAAAAATAAAATCCAATGTGTCGGTATGTCAGTGGAATAAAGGACATTACAATGGCATGGGAGGGAAACTGGCCGAAGTTGAGTGGAAAGGGACATTTGCAGGAAAGAAAAAAAAAAATGATATATTTTGAAAGGGGAGAAGGACACTACCGTGGCTGACACGTGAAGTCAGAGCCGAAGTAAAAGCAAAAGAGGGGGCATAAAAGGAAGCCACAGCTAGTGGGAAGATAGAACATTGGGGAGCTTGTAAGAACTTGCGGAAGCAAACAAAGTAGGTCATTTGGAAGGAAACGATGAATTACAAGAGGAAGCCGGTGACTATTATCAATGAAGATACTAATCTGTTTTAAGTAAATTAAGGGTAAAAGAGAATAGAGGGTAGATATAGGATTAATAGAAAATGACGCGGGAGATATTGCAATTAGAGATGCAGAGATGACAGAGGAAGTTAATGCATATTTTGCATCAGTGTTCACAGTGGAAGACGTCTGCAGTATACCGGACATTCAAGAGCGGCAGGGAGTGAAGTTTGTGCAGGAAAAATTACGACTGAGAAGTTGCTCAGGAAGCTACCTGCTCTGAGGGTCTCCTGGACCTGATGGAATGCAAGCTTGGGTTCTGACGAAAGTAGCGGGGGAGATTAATCATATAACCATAAAACAATTAGAGCACGGCAAAAGGCCATCTGGGCCCTTCTAGTCTGTGCCGAACGTTTCTTTCTTGTACATATATCTATCCATTTTTTAAAGGACAATATCGAACCTGCCTCTACGACTTCTACTGGAAGCTCGATCCACATAGTTGCCACTCTCTGAGTAAAGAATATTCCCCTCGTGTTACTCCTAAGCTTTTGCTCCTCAACTCTCAACTCATGTCCTCTTGGTTGAATCTCTCCCACTCTCAATGGAAAAAGCCTATCCACGTCAACTGTATTTATCCCCCTCATAATTTTAAATACCTCTATCAAGCCCCGCCTCAACCTTCTATGCTCCAAATTATAAAGACCTAACTTGTTCAGCCTTTCCCAGTAACTAAGTGCTGAAACCCAGGTAACATTCTGGTAAATCTCTTCTGTTCTCTCTCTAATTTGTTGACATCTTTCCTATAACTCGTTGACCAGAACAGTACACAATACTCCAATTTTGGCCTCACCAATGTCTTGTACAATTTTAACATTACATCTCAATTCTCAATATACTCAATTTTCTAATTTATAAAGGCCAGCATACCAAAAGCTTTTTTCACCACCCTATCCAAATGAGATTCCACCTTCAGGGAACTATGCATCATTATTCGTAGATCACTGTGCTCTACTGCATTCCTCAATGCCCTATCATTTACCATGTATGGCCTATTTTGATCAGTCCAAGCAAAATTTAGCACCTCACACCTATTGCCATTAAACTTCAATAAATGAAATTACATTCTATATCATCGTTGTGGTCACTTTTTTATTTTTGAAGAGGGCACCTGGATTTGAACCAGGGACCTCTTTGTGCTCATCCAAACCTTTCTTAAGCTCTTCCAATGCCACATTGATCAGTTCCCAATTTTCGATCTATGTGTCCAATCCTGAAATCACAGTGACACTGTCAGCCCCGGGGGTAGAGATTTGGGACTGGGACTGTGTCTCTACCTATAGGACAGTGGTGCAGAATACAATGGAACTATTGACTATCAGTGGATCAGTGTAACCGTTGTATTGGTAATCTGCGTCTGGGCCTTGGGTTCAGTGTGGGACTGAATCTGAATTTCTCTGCTCTCTGAAACTGTGGAACTAGTGAGTTGTCGGTGTCTCTGTGCTCTGTAACGCAGCTTGTATGTCAGACAGGAGCGGCTGCTCTGGTTCCGAGACAGGAAGGAATATCGGAGTTGACTGAAGTTTTTCCCTGTTGGTAGGAGAAGAGAAGTCGGTCAGCGAGGGAGAGGTAAATATCAGGCGGTTGTGTTAAGCGGCCGTTGTAGCCTGTACCATTGGCAATCTGTCGGTCTGAATCTCTTTCACACAGATATATTATTGCATCTAACGCTTGCCTTTCTTTCATTCAGTTTCATCCGACCTTCGTCGATTCATCTCCCCATCTATATTCCTATGTTTAATATTTATTATTGAATATTTCCTTTGCAAACAGCATCGTGGTCATCTGAACACTGCCACTGTGTGTGTGTGTGTGTGTGTGTGTGTGTGTGTGTGTGTGTGTGTGTGTGTGTGTGTGACAACAGGAGAGAAGTTAGGGGTCGGACGTGTCTTTGAATTCTGTCTCCAAATTGATATTTAGCGGAAAAATTAAAAAATGAAATCTGTAAGTGTGGCTGCTTCGTCTGTTTGTCAATGGAGCTCCGACGTTCCTTCCACCAGTAGAGTAACTGCTGATGTAATGCCTCGGAATATTGTCTTCAATCGGCCCAATATTTACATTAGAGACAATGAATGGTGTTGAATCACCACGATTGTTCAAGTGACTGTAGTCAGTCAGCGGCATAACAGTGTCTCTGGAGACTGATCGTTTCTATAAATTAAATGCGTTTTGAATACAGTAGCACAGAGTTTCCGAAGGAGCTGTGAATGCAGGAGCAACACAATTGGCAGTTTATCACGGAAATGGGTTATCCAGCCCTTTTGCGGATAGGAGAAGTTTACTATCCTTTTATTTCAGCGTTTGGAATTCTCGGTAAGCTGTGGTATCAGTTGCCGTTGGGGGGTGGGGGACGATTTGAAATTAATGCCAATATCGTGACTGTTTCTGTCTCTGATTTCCACTGCCGTATGTCCAGTCTTAGTATTCGGCATTCTAGGAATGGAATCAAAGCCAGCGATTGTGGATTCTGATATCTGGATCTAAAAATAAACCGCTGTAAGAATTCAGCGAATCCACCAACATCGGAAGACCTCAGTGGGACAGGCAAATATCTTCCAGCGGTTTGTGTTCAATAATGTGATGCTCGGGTCTCTGTGCTATTTGTCTCGAAGCAGCTACACTGCATTTGCAAATACTGTGTTTATACTGCCGCGGAGATGATGCTAATTAATTGTCTGCATTGGTATATGAGCGGTTGTGTCAGGTAAGTGTCTTGATCAAACAATCGATTAGTGGTACCGATTCAGCAAATTTGAGGAGCTCCCTGTTGCAGCAGGAAGATTGAGGGTTTTCAGTGAAAGTGAGCTGTATGACAGAAAGTGAAGCAGTTGCTGGACAACACAATAACGTCGTTGCTGATCAATTAACAAAGCCGACTTGTATATTCAGAACTACCAACACTGTGAAATGTATTGTGTTATCCATATAAATATAAATACTGTAAAATGTATTATAATATATCCACAACACACACCGCTACAGACATCTGACTGTGTCACCGTGCCTGCTACTGGATGTTGAATTATGCTCCCGGCTTCCCTGTGATGGAGTCTGTCGGGGGCGTCAAGTATGTCTGAGAGGCTGTATCAGACTAGGCTGTGACTGCTGCCTCAGTCAAAGTTCTGCTGGAAAGCCGGCGAGCTGGCAAATGCTGGAATAGGAAACAAACACGGGAAATACTGGAAACACAAAGCCTCAGGCAGCTTGTATAGAAAGAGTAAGAGAAAGTCGTGTCATGGGTGCTCTCTGAAAACAGCTCAGAAAATACACGTTAACTGCTTTCCCACATATTGTATTTTGGTCTGGATGAGTGTTTCCGGGAATTTCTGTTTCTGTTGTGACTTTCGGCTGTTCTGTCGCTGACAGGGAGTCACAGGGAAGTTGATGATTGTTTAATGCAAGAATCCCGCCATCGGCGTCCGAATTGATTCTTTTCATTCATATCAGACGCGGATGAAGCCGATAAAAAATGTTCCATATAGTACTGACTCTGAGGGTACCTAGATTCATCTGTCCGCTGACTCTTCATACTTTTGGTCATCAGAAAGCAATCCGTATTTAAATCATTCGACTTTATTTTAATGTGTAAACTCAGCCAGCTCTTGACCCCCTCTTCCCCCTTCTACCGCTGAATGCAGCAATGAAATGGAAATATTACATGATCCCCAAAAACTGCGGCGATGGGTTTTACTCAGTATTTTCTCAATTTCCTATTTCCCCTCTCTCTTCAGCGAACTTGATGGCGATTGTGATCCTGTCCCGGGATAAGTGCGGTCTCTCCAAATGTGTAAGTCTCAACCTGGTGGGAATGGCAGCGGCCGATCTCCTGGTCGTTATCTCGCTTCCGCTCCTGATGTGGACTGCTTGGCTTTATTTTCGCCGATCATTCCTGTTCATCACTCCTGTGTGCAGTATCGCTAGATGGCTGATTCATGCGAGCACTACTGCCTCTGTCTGGTTGACTGTCTCTTTCACCGTCGATCGATTTGTGGCTATTTGCTGTGAGAAGCTGAAAACAAAATACTGCACCGAGAAAACGGCGGCTGTGGTAATTGGGACAGTGAGTATGCTGGCCTGTTTGGAGAGTGTCCCTTGGGGCTTTGTATATGAGCCTGTGATAACAATTGATGGTGTCCCCTGGTATTGTGTTCTTACACCGAGCTACAGAATCTCCCCCTCATGGGCGGCATTTGACATGCTTCACTACATTTTTACCCCTTGTGTCCCATTCTTTCTGATTTTGTTTTTCAATATTCTGACTGCCAGGAGGATTCTGGTGGTCAGTCGAGCCCGCAGGGGGCTCCGGGGACAAAAGAGTGGAGAGAATGACCAGGACCGGGAGATGGAGAACCGACGCAAATCCATCGTTTTGCTCTTCAGCATAACGGGTAGTTTCATATTGTTGTGGGGAACACGTTTGGTATTTTACATCTATCAACGGATTTCAAAGAGTTTTGTTTATTATTCTGTCACGAATCCCGTTTACATTATAGATGAGACAGCGGGAATGCTGCAGATCCTCAGTTCCTGCAACAACACGTGTATTTACGCCCTGACTCAGAGCAAATTCCGAGAGGATCTCAAGAATGTGGTGAAATACCCACTGAGTCGGATTTTGAAACTCATTAAAACATCGAAATAATTGCTATGCAGTAGTACAATTCAGCTGCCTTCACGCTCCTATTCTGTACTCCCACTTGTAATAAACGGAAACAGCATTATGAACAGAGTTTCAAACAAAGCAGGAGAAAATCTGTCGATGCTTTGAATACAGTGCAAAACACACAAAATCATGAAGGTTGTCGGCCCGAATAGTTGAATGATTACTCTTTTCCAAAGTTGCCATCCATCTGCTGAATTGCTCCAGCATTTTGTGTGTGTTGCCTTACAGTTATACAACAGATATGTACAGTTGATCGCGACGGCACCACTAGACTCAGCTTCCCAGTGAAATCCCCTTTGCATCTCACCCTCGTCCCGCTTAAGTTGTGCCTTGAAGCGAACCTGTCAACCGTTCTTCCCGATTCTGACAAAACAGCTTGATATGGAGTATACTTTCGTCGGTATTAACCACTCCTGCTCCCATCATTACCCGTCCTTTACTTCACGCTGATTTTCTCCTCTGTCCCTACCTGTATTTTATCTTTCTGTTTATCGATTTGAACAAACATCCAGTAACAGAATGTTAGCCTTCAAAGGGAAGGTGGAGTAGCGGTGTTGGGTGGACGAGGCGATGCTGTGAACCCAAGAACAAAAGACACAGCGAAGCAAAATGGGAACTGATATGATCTAATCCTACAGAATGTGCTGGCGAAAGTCTTCAGCTCAGGCAGCAGAATTGGAGAGAAAGTAAAAGAAGTGCAATTCTGATGAAAGGTCTCTGCCCAAAACGTCCACAGTTTACACTTGTCCACAGATGATGTTGCCTGGCCTGCAGAGATCCTCCAGCATTTCGGATTTCTAGAATCTGCAGATTGTGTCTTGCTTCTGACTGGTCTAATCTTAGTCAGTGTCAACTAGATATTCGACTATGCCAACGCAGAACTGACCTTGGACAAAGAACAAGTAAAGTATGGTTGAAAAGGACAGTGTGATAGAAACAGAAACTTGATAATTAATGGAACAAAGGTTCAGCTAATTTTGAATTGACGCAACTGGGAAACTGGTGGGTCTCTCTAAACAAACACGAACGCGGATAAATTATTTATACAGTTAGAAAGATGTTGGGAGTAGCGGCAGTTTGTATACAGGTTTACATTCACCGGAGAAAGCTGAATTGAGGTATCAATCTCAGTCCTTCAGGGGTTGGTCCATGATGTTTATTAATTTTAATCCTGAGCGGGTAATATCGAAGTATAAACTCTAAATATAAGTTTGGTTAAGACGGGTAATAAGTGGCAAGGATAATCCTAGGAATTGTAAAACAGTGACTACTGCCATCAATGCAGGCTAAAAGTTTATAGGGGATTCTGCATGATAGGTTTGACAAATAATTGTCGAAGCATAATCACAGGCAATCAAATGGCTTTGTGAGGGGAAGTGTCATAACTTAAGCACCTGAATGACTTTCTAAGAGAGTGACAAAATAAATTCTGAAGATGAATGATCTGTGTATGGAATTCAGTGAGGCGTTTGACAAGATCCCCCACAATAGCTCGATCGAGAACGTCGGGAGGCATGGTGAGTATGGGGCTGACAGTAGATGGGGCGTTTCCAAAAGATCTGTTCGGTAACCCTGCTTTCTCCGATATTTGTAAATGACTTGAGAGAAGAAGGGAATATATGAGTTGCTAACTCGCGGTTTGTTGGCTCCACGTAACACAACGGTTAGAATCAGACGATTCCATCTCGGAACAATGGAAAACGGAGTTCATTCCGGTGTTTTTTCTGGAAGGAATTTGTACATCCTCTCCGTGATATTTATGTGTATTCTCACATGGTAAACAAAAAAAAAAGAACAGAACTTAGCGATTAGGCTGGGGTAAAATTGAGGTTACTGGGCACCGTGGCTCATTATTCTTCGCTTCATCTCTAAATGAATTAATGACACCTATGCACTGTTGTGGACAGCGTAGAATTTCATCACAATAAAAACATCCTACTCAATAAAATTTTAAACTGGATTACAGAGTATGTATGGTGGATTTGATCGCAGTGTGGAGGAACAGGAGATTCGTGCTATGCAAGCCTATAGATCCCCCAACATTTCCAAATAAGTTAATTTAGTGATTCTGAAGGCTCATGGCCTAGCAACTCTGGGTTAGTAATCTGACGAGGGAAGAGATGCTAAGGACGTGCAGGTAAATGTGTGGCTAACGATTTTTGCAGGTGGTCATCGTATACACACATTATTCGACTGTCTTCCAGGTTTGGTGCGACTTGTGTAAGGAGCATTTGTTTTATACCTGTACCGAAAGGGATTTAATATTCTATCTGAGGAGTTTGATGCAGCTGCCCTGCCATTAATATCTCGTATGCGCAGGCCTGCTTTTGGGGAGTCGGAGATAAAACTACAGGCGAGCAAGTAGCATTGAATAAAAGGCAGAGACGAGGTCAATGAATGCCAAAATGAAG
The DNA here is from genome assembly GCF_030144855.1 of Hypanus sabinus. Classification (NCBI taxonomy): domain Eukaryota; kingdom Metazoa; phylum Chordata; class Chondrichthyes; order Myliobatiformes; family Dasyatidae; genus Hypanus; species Hypanus sabinus. The sequence goes on from NW_026781391.1 coordinate 761,678, forward strand.
GCCAGATTGGACCCAGTTAATAATCCCAATGGCTCCGAGGCCGAGGACAGATAATATCACAAAATGTGGGTAACACTTAAGACAGACGTACTTCGAACCTGAATTAATACGTAACGTAGTGAGCCAGCTATTACAGAGATCTGGTTCAGAGCAGAAAATGGCTGTCCGGACAATAAAAGCTCTCACGCCCCCTAAAATCCGTTTGCAGATCTGGTTGCCACTCAAATTCGTGTGCACCCCCATATTTAAAATGTCCTCTAAAATGCGCACATCACTAAAATCCACGTGCACCCCGCAAATCTGCGCATATTGCCCTTTGCACATTAAATAATCCAAAAGAAGATTCACTCCAAACATAAAATGGCGACTTGGAAATTAAGTTATCCGCACACATCCCAAGGTCCGACACAGCCAGATCCGTCTGAACCATCATATACACCCACAAAAACGTTGCAACGCTCATATTCGTCGACACACCCCTAAATCTGCTCAATCCCCAAATAGATCCGCAGCCCCATATCGGAGCACACAGCCCTAAATCAGCGCACGCGTGCAAATACGTGTGCAAACCCATTTTCGAGAACTCACCTAAATCCGTGCGCATCCCCGGGTTCATGCCTTCCCCAAGACACTGTATACACCCGTATTCGCCGACATAAACTAAATATGCGCAATTCCCATTCAGTGCGCACCCCAAAGATGCTGATTCTCCCACGAGCACATCAGATTTTCCCAGAGAAATAATCACTTCAAACCGTTGAGAAAATGGCTTCCTCGTCATTAATAATCTGCACACAGGCAAATAATCGTGTGCAAACCTTGATCCGCCAAATACATGTGCACGCCCACCTTTGAAAACACACCCCGAAATCTGCGCCTATCAGGAAATCAGTGAGCTCCGCAAACACGCACACACACTACATATATAACATTTTTTCCACAGCAAGAATCATGTCAAACCGTTCAGCAAACGGCTGTTTCCACATTAAAATTCCCATGTACCCCAGGATACGATTTGAACTGTAGATCGGCCGAGAGTCGCAACTATCAGCCTAACAATAAATACGTGTGCACCCCCATATTCGACAAGGCACGCCTAAATATACGCACATCGTAACATACGTGTGGACTCTAAATTCGAGAACAGATCCCTAAATCTGCCACATCCCCGGATTCATGTGCATTCCTAAAACCGTGTGAACCCTATATTCACAAAGACACCACAAAGTCTGCACAGTCCCCAAAACAGTGTGAATCACATACCCACTGGCATCCCTACATGCACATTAGAATATGCCAAATCAAAGATCATTTCAACCAGTTCACAAAATGGCAGCCTGGTCATTAAAAATCCACATGAAAACCAACATTCATTCGTCCGCAAATCCTGATCCGCCAACACAGCCAAATTCATCCCCAAGTCTGTGCACATCACTTTATCAGTCCGTACCCAAAGACGCTGACACCCCACATACAAAATAGATTATTCCAGAGCAGGAATAATTTCAAACAGTTCAAAAAATTTCTGTTTCGACAGTTAAAATTCCCACGCACACCGAAATGCGATTTCAACTGTAGATAGGGTGGCAGACACAACTCTAATGCGCAGCCCCAAATCTGTGTGTACCCTCATATGGGACAAAACACCTGGAAATCTGCGCACACCGACAAATCTGTGCCCAAGCCCATATTCAGGTAAACACTTTTAAATCTGCGCGACTCCCCAAATCCAGGTACACTCCATAATACTGTTTGCAGACTCGTATTTGCCGCCACATCCCTGAATCTGCGCATTTCCCGAGTCAGTGCGCACCCCAATAAAATACCCCTGCATCCGTGCGCATCTCCAAATCCATGGGCACCCCAAAGCAGCATGCACCTCCATATTCACCGATGCTGCCCTAAATCTGCGCAATTCCTAATTGAGTGTGCCCCCAAGCCTGCTGACACATCCACATTCACATGAGGTTAACATTTCAAACTGTTCAGAAAATGACCACCTTTTTTTCACTAAGTGCGATCGTAACCAATAGCCAGATCCGAAATGTTGATCAAGTCAACTATTTCCCAAAGAGAACTCTGATAGGCCAATCAGATGGTTCACTGCTGCGAGGCGAGAAAACATAATTTTAAAAAATCACATGTACATTTAGGAAACATTAAAGAAAATAGTAGAAATTCTGGAGTCATGATGATCATGATGAAGTCTGCTGGAGGGAGACATTTATACACCTGCTGTCCTCCATAATTCAAAGCGTTTGAAGGATAAGGTTGCAGTGTGACTAAACGTGAGAGGAGCACTTGGCACTAAAAAGTAATCCATACCGGGAGAAAACAGTATTTGTTCTTTCCGCGCTCACTCCAGCAAGTTAAGGACTAAGTCCAGCCGGAACATAACTGGGTAAGGATAAGGGCCTCAACATTAAACATTAAACATTAAACGTTACCCAGAATGCGTGTGCATCCCCAAATCCGCTGAGACACAGTAATCTGTGTTCGGCTACTAATCTATGTGCTTTCCCAAATCCAAGCGGACCATATGTGGAACAAGAGTTATTTCAAATGGGTCACAAAGCAGTTTGCAGCATAAAATAACAAGATTACTGTTGATAGTGCATTTATTTTTATATTATCTATAAATGAAACAACCTTCTGATGCGTCGCAACTCCAAATCGATAAAAAATTACAAATCTGTGAGAAGCCCGAGATCGGTAAACACCCCTAAATATATGCACATCCCCAAATAAGTGTGGGCCCCTGTATTCGACAACACATCGCTGAATCTGTATACATCGTCAAATCAGAGTACATCCCCAATCCTCAGGCACTCCCATATTCCTGTGCACCCCAAATCCATACGGCCGTCTAAACTCTGTGCAACCATATTGGCTGATACATCCCTAAGCCAGTGCAACCTCCCAATCAGAAAGCACCACCAAATACGTATGTGTTCCCAAATCCATCCACACACCCATACAATCACTGTGCACACGTACTCGCTGAAACTATCCGAAAGCTGTGCACACCACCAAATCTGTATGCACCCCCAAATCCTCTGAAACACTCACATGTACATTACATTATTCTGGAGGAAGAATCATTACCAATAGTTTCACCAAGTAGCTGGCTCATATGTTAATAATAGCTAGAACAAAGGCCAAGGTTCAAAGTGCATTTCGTATCCGGTTGCTATAAATGAGATTTGTCCCACCCGCAGCCCAAATCAGTGTCCGCCAGCAAGCTCACTGGCGATCCCACATGCTCATCAGAATTTATTTGAGCAGGAATAATTTCAACCAGTTCACAAAATCGTCCTTAACCAATCAATAAGGATAAAATATTAACTTACAAGTGCATTTCTTAATAAAGTATGGTTAAACATCCGGCGACAAGCCAGGTCCCTATGAACAACTACATTCTTGTTCGACCACAAATCCGCAGCATCTCTCGACTTTGTGTTCATGCTTTAAATCGTTTGCACCCCCAGATACATGTGTTTCACAAGTCTGCGCACATTCCAAGTGTGCACTCACAAATCAAAGCGCACTCCAAACGCGCTGACACCCCTGTAGGCGCAGCAGAGTATGTCAGAGCAAGAATTATTTCAAACAGTTCACGGAATGGCTGCCTCTAGCATGAATATCGTCGAAAGTAACTGTAGCTAAAACAAGCTTCAGATACGTCACACTCCAAATCCGCAGACACCACAGATCTCTGAGAATCCCGAACAGCTCGAAATCAGTGTGCACCTCTATATTGACCGTTTTCACTGAATCTGTTCACATCGCAAATCAGTTGCCACCCATATATGCCGAAGCAGGCATAAATCTGCGCAATCCCGAAGTCGGTGACACCCCAGATGCATAATGGATGATTCCAGACCAGCAAACTTTCCAAACAATTCATCAAATGACGGTCTTGACGTTAGAAAGCCACATGTGCACAAACATCCTTTTTAAAGATCGGCGTGACACCCAAATCTGCGTGTCAACCCAAATCCGTGTGCAGCCCCATATTCAAGACTACACCCCTAACTAAAATCACTAAAACCGGTCTGTACCCCCAAATCTGCTGACAACGCCACAGGCATAATAGATGACACATTGCAAATACAAAATGGCGGTCTTACCAGTAAAAACCAATACGGACGTCACCAAATCGATATGCACCAAGAAAAACTCACATATTCGCAAACTACCCTAAATCTGTTATCCACAAGTAGGTGCGCTCCCCTATATCGGAACACACCCCTACATCAGTGCACAATACCAAATCAGTCTGCAACCCTTTATTAGAAAACGCTCCTAAATCCATGCACAACCCCAGATCCATATGAACCCCGTGCAACCCATATGCGACGACAAAAACGAAAGTTGTGCAATCGCCAATTCAGAGCGCACCCTGAACCTGCGGACTCCGCCACATGTACATCAGATTTTCCTGGCGCAACAATCATTAAAAACAATTGAAAAATTGCAGCCTCAACATTAATAATCCGCACGCAAACTCACCATCCGCCAACTCACACATCTCCAAATAAGCCCATGACCTCACACAATTTGCATGTGTGTGGTGTCCACGGTTTCGAAGTTCTCTAAAGATATGGGGATGCATTTGCATTTGGAGATGCACACGGATTTCTCACGTATTTGGTGTGTCTGCGGATTTGGAGGTGTGCCGAATCCCAAAGTTATTTCATTTAGATCACGAGAATAATAAATTTAATTTCAAATCTGACGTGAACTATTTTAAACGATTCTTCCTTATTTCACTTATTTCAGGAGTGCGTACATGAAGGGCTGGCGGCAAATATGCACACGGATTTGGGGATACGTCTGTAGTCAATTGGGGGGGGGCGTAATTAGGTTTTGTGATGTTTGTATATTTCCGGGGGCTGTTGCAATCGCATTTTGGGGTCCATGCGAATTTGAAATGTCGAAACAGCCATTTTCCGAAATGTTGGACATAAGTTCTGCTTTGGAATAATCTATTATGTTTGTGGTGTGTCACCGTGTTTGGAGTGCGGACTGATTTGCTGATGTGCACAGGTTTTGTGGATTCATGGCGGGCAGTTTTAATTTATCAATGCAAAGCCCATGCTAAAGTAATGTCCGATAATCCGGAGAGCTGCGTAACTTTACGGACTATTTGTCTAATTATCAATACTGTAACACACTTTAAATTCACATTTAAAGATACTGCGCTGTGCGTTTTAGAAATTACTGTAAGTTGAAGGGAATGCGAGAAGAGAACCGCCGGTGAGATTTCGGGAAGAAACTTAGAAATCACTCGAAATTTAGTCTCCATCATGACCGTGCACACATATTTGGGGATAAACAGAGATTTAGGTGTATTGCCGGAATAAGATTTGCACCCGAATCTGCTGAGTGCGGATTATTAATGTCGACGCTGCCAATTTCTCAACTGTTTCAAATGTATCTTGCGGGGGACGTCACGTGATGACATAGGGTCGAAACGTTGGGATTCCAGCTCCCTCGCCAAAAGTAATGAAATAAGGTTTAAATGAAGAGTTAACTATTAGAAACTACTTATAAGTACCTCAGGATTATCTTTTGATATGGCTGCTGAACTGAAACAGAAGAAAGCTACTACTTCGAAGACTGCGCAAATCGGCGGGGAAAAAGGCCTAGCCGACTTAGCGAAGCCTCGGACTCAAGTTGGATCTTCTCCCGACGAAGTGCATGGCACTTTTGATGTTGCGGGAAAAGAAGTTGCAGCCATGTCGGCGGTCTCTAAGAAGAAACGGCAAGAACAACGCATCCATGAACAGGTGTTACAAAAATAAAAGCTTTAACTATGGTTGGAAGTGAAATTGAAAGTGAGTCGGAAGGTGAAACAGACTCTTTGGGAAATCCAGAAGAAAAAGTAAGGAAGGGAGAGATTAAAGGAGACACAAAAGATATCCTGATATTTATAATCAATAAATCAAAAGTTATAAGAACAGATATGGCGAATGAATTTAAAACGACAAGAATAAATATGGCGAATGAATTTAAAGCTATAAGAACAGATATAAGAAGCATACAGAATATACTTGACAATGTGGTGGAAGAACAAAAGAAGATGGATAATAAAGTTAAAGAGATGGAAGTAAAAATAAAAGAAAACACGGGAAGAATAGAAAAGATAGAATACGATAAGCTTGCCTGCACAGCAGGAAGAAAACGGATGATGAAAAAAATGGATGTGCTTGAGAACTCTAGAAGACGAAATAGTATTAAAATTGTTGGTCTTATGGAAGGTACAGAGGGAGAAAATCCAATAAAATTCTTTCAAGAATGGATTCCGGAAATTTTGGAAATGAAAGAAGGAAGTCAAGTAATTGAAATTGAAAGAGCACACAGAAATTTAAGACCACGACCTCAACAAGATCAAAAACCGAGATCAATTTTGATAAAATGTTTAAGGAATCAAGATAAAGAAATGATCTTGAAGGCAGCTACTCAAGGTGATAAAAAGAGAAATGGGCCATTGATAGTAGAAGGGAAAACAGTTTTTTTTTATCCAGACATAAGCTACGATCTGTTGAATAGGCGGAAGGAATTTAATCCATTGAAAAAAATCTTTATGGGAAAAGGGCTATAAATTTTTATTGAGCTCACCAGCAAAATTTATAATTTACCTGGATAATGGAGAAAGAAGATTCTTCGTTGACTACTGGAAAGCGGAGGAATTTGTACAAGAATTACCTGATGCCCATGAAGAGGACTGAAGAATTATAGAAATGAAATGGACAAATGATGAAGAATGCAATAAGGTTGGACCTGATGGACATTTATAGGAAAGAAAAACGGTCGAGGAGTATTAATTGAGAGTAGAGACATTAATTATTTTTTTTTTCTTTTCTTTATTGATATATTTTTCTTTTTTTTTTTGCGCGGGATCTCGGGGAGCTCCTGATCGATAGCTGTGAGTTTCACGTGTACAAGCATGGCGATTGCCATGACCCGTAAAATGGGGGTTAATGTTGTATTCTTTTTATTCGCAACATTAGTGGGGGGGTATTTTGTTTTTTTTTTCTTATATATTAGTTATCTTTTTTCTATTTTTCTTCTTCTTTGCCTGGATGATTGGGGAGAGACTCATAGCAACATGGGGAATTTTAAAGAATTCCTAAGGTACTATGAATGATTAATTTACTTATTTTTTTAAGTTTTAATGTTAATGGAATTAATGGACCTGTGAAAAGAAAAAAGAGTTTTAATATATATTAAGAAAATGAAAGGAGATTTTTTTTTTACAAGAAATACATTTAACTGAAACAGAACATAAGAAATTAAAGAGAGATTGGGTTACAAAAGATAGGACTAAATACATAGGTCCTTTGAAGATAAAATTATAGTAATTGGGGAAAGTAAAAAATATATATCAAAATTATTTTGAACTCCGTGTAGCAAGTGGAGATACTTCGATATCCAGGCAATCTTTCTCTTCTTTATTTTTTTCTTTCTTTAGATAAGGGTTAAGGGGGGGGTGGTTAAGGGGAGGGGGAGGGTTAATATTATCTTTCTTACTATTTTACTACTACATTTATTCTTGTAATTTCTAAAATTTAATAAATAAATATTTTTTAAAAATTGTATCTTGCTCGGAAAAATATCATGGACAAGTGGGTGTTTCAGTGGGTTTAGTGTACGCGCTGCATTGGTGATTGAGCAGAAATTAGGCGTGTCAGCGAAAATGGGTTGCAGAGTGTGCACGTATTTGGGGAGAGCATATTTAAGGGTGTGTCATCGAATATAGAGTCACCTCTTTCTGTGGGTGGTGGTGGATCTGGGAGTTCATGAGGATTTCGGGTCATCTGTGTGTGTCATCCGATTTGGTGAGGTACTCAAAACCTTTGGGATGTGTGCGGCTTTTACTGTCAAGGCAGCCATTCAGTGTTTGAAATGATTCTTCGTCTGGGTCATCAAATATGCGGATTAGTGTGCACATACATTTTGGGGTGCGCTTTTACTTGGGGATGTGCGCAGATTTTGGGGCTCACACGGATTTTAGAGATACGTGCCTGCTGTTGAGGATGAGGGTGCACAGGAATTGGAGATGACGAGCAAATCCGGATGTGTCTACTGATCTGCAAACGTGCCACGTGAGGATCTTTAATGCCGAGGCAACCCTGTTCTGAACAGTTTGAAATGATTCCAGCTTTGCGATAATGCATTAGGGGAGTGCCAGCGTGTTTGGGGTGCACGCTTATTTGCAGATTGCGCGGATTTCGGACAGTACCGGCAAAAATGTGTAGCACACTGATTTAGGGTTTTGCGCGTGCCAACATGGGGATGTTTACGGAATTCAGGGTACTCACAGATTTTTGCTGTCTGTGCATTTGTGGGGTTTACGTATTGGAATTTGTTTCATTTCCAGATACATTCATAATAAATCCTTTATTCATTTGGTGAGTGTCATCGTGAATGGGGTGCGCGCCGATTTGGGATTTGCGCAGAATTAGGACAGTGTCAACATATTTGGTTTTGCATCTGAACAGATTTATTCATCTGACCGCCATTATCTTCGGGATGCTCGTTAAGGGTGTTTAGGCCGGTATTCAGATGTTCGCGGATTTCGGGGTTCTCGGAGATCTGTGGCGTCTGCGGATTGAGACGTATCTGCAGGTTGTTTCATTTACCGATATTTTCAAAACGAATGTTCATTGAACTTTCGACGGTATTGCTGTTATTTTATGGTGGAGGGTAACCATTTTGTGAATCGCTTAAAATAATTCTTGCTCGGAGATACTCTGTTGTGCATCTGGGGTTGTCAGTGGGTAGGTAGTGCACTTCGATTTTTGTCTGCGCCTTCTGATGTTCGCATATTTCTCTGTACACGCTTTTATTGGTGCACGCGGATTTAGGATGCGCGCAGTTTTAAGGGTTTACTCTGGAATATGGGGAGATAAGCAGAATATTAGACGAGCACAGATTCAGGTATCTCGGCATACTTAGGTTTGCACAGGAACTTGGGTGTGCATGCGGATTCGAGGTGTCTGTGTATTGCGGACATATTTGCGGTAGCTGCAGATTAGGAGGTTTGACAAAGCTCGAGGTTGTTTCATTAATGAAGCTATTTTGTGAGCACTCTGAAATAATTCTTGACCAGGAATACCCTAATGTCAATGGCGAAGTGTTTGGGGGAGGCGAATTTGTGGTTTCATGTCGATTCAGGGGAGCACACGCTTTCTGCTGTCTGTGGATGTGGTGTTCACGCTGATGTGGGGCTTGCTTCCGGGTTTGGAGGTGCGCACAGACTTGGGGGATAATCATGAAATTGGTGCACACGGAAGTGGGGATGCGCATAGAGTTAAGAAAGTGTCGGCCAATTTGGGCTGCACCGTAATTTAGAAATTTGCAAAGATTTAGGGATAAGTATCCCAAATCTGGGGTGCACGGAGGTTTGGGAATGTGCAGATTTCAGGTTGTTGTGTCGAATAATTTTATGCGCTTAGACTGGGGTTGCGTGCAGATTAGTGTCCGTCAGGTATGGGAGGGGCCAGGCTGGGTGAAACTGCACAGGATCGAACGAAGCTGAAGAGGGTGGGAAGTTTAGTTAATTCAATCTTGGATTCTACCGTACATAACACCCAGGACATCTTCAAGGATCAGTGGCTCAGAACTACAGCGTCCGTTATTAAAGACCTCCCGAGCCCTGTGCATGCCGCATTCCCACTGTTACCATCAGGTAGGAGGTATAGAAGCCTGAAGCGACATACTCCGAGATTCAGGAACAGCGTCTTCACCTCTGACATCCGACTCCGAATTGGACAGATTCTGATTCTGATTCAATGGAAATGTTTTTTTTTGCAATCCATAACTCCACCATGTTTTCTATCATTTGCAAACTTGCGAGTGTCCACACTTTACTCCAAGTCATTTATATACACTCAGTATGGCCAACTTATAAGGCACCTGACGTCGCCAATGAAGGGACCACAGAGTATATTATACGTTCATGGTTCTTCTGCTCCACCACATCCTCTTTAAGTTTATATGTGTTATATATACAGAGATGCTCTCCTTGCCAACACTATTGCAACATATTGTTATTTTAGCTAACATTTCCTTGCTGTCCACTTCAATCAGTCCGGCCATTCGCTTTTGATCTCTCTCATCAATAAGAGATTTTCGCCTACAGAACTGCCACTCACTCGGATTTTGTTCGTAGGTTTTTCGTACCTAGAAACTGTTGTGAGTGAAACTCCCAGGAATCATCTGTTCCTGAGATCTTCAAGCCACTTAAAATCAACGTCACCTAAATGACCTTATTTCTACATGCACAACGAAACAACAACTTCACCACGTCTCCAGCCTGTATGCATTCAGTAGTGACTACGGCATTGACTGGATTGATATCTGTACTGTGTGTTTCTGGCCAGACTCTGGAGATTTTGTGGCCTTTATTTTAAGATATGAATCACCATATCATTGCTAATTCTCTCTGGATTGGTACTCTATGAATCTTGATTTATTTCCCGACCGTTAAAATACAAGAAAAAATATTCACACTGAAGACTGTGCCCACCCGCGATGGCCCCATGCTTAAAAGATCACATAGATGTTTGATTACATAGAGGGCTTGTCTCCTCTCAACTAAACATTCCAAAATACACTTATGATTTACCTTTAAACGTCAAAGGTAAAGATCTCATCATCAATTATGCAAATCAGATTTCCATCTTGAGAAGGCAGCAGCTTCTGCCTTCAGTATTCGTCTTCAGTGTTTCCCATCATCCCAGCTGCCTGTAACAGACCTTCGGATCTCCATGTTTCTTTTTTCCAGGCTTCGACCTCGATAACTCGTGCCATCCAATGTTCCATACTCCTGCCTGGTTGCTGTCAGTTCGCAAGAGACAGAATTTGTTGAATGCAGTTTATTCTGAATGGCACGAGTTATTCACGTACTTTGACAATTTAAAGCCGACTTCCAACTAGCGTTTATCGCGGGGTCCTTGAGTTTCTAAACTGATTTGTCTCGGGCTGCCGATGTTCTGTTGGAACATTTTTGTTTCTGTTCCAACATTGCAATCTATCGCTCCTCCGCAATTGTGTTTGCTGTTGTTGTTCTGTCAGTGCACATGTGACAAACAGATTGGTTATCTAACCTCTAGGCGCAATTAATTTAATGCTGCTGACACCCTCCATCTCTGTTTCTCCGATTCACGATTACCTGTGAATGATTCGGTTTTCCTGCTTCCCAAGGCTTGGAAAATATGAAGTATTAACAATACTGCAATGCATTCCCTTTTTACTTACCTAAGGTGCAAACACCTCCCAGATTTTCACAATCTCGATTTACAATCTTTCCCGTATTTTACCTTTAAAAAAATCCGCGTGTCTGCCTCCGCCATATTTAGAGTATTTCCCGCGGAATCCAGAGCAGTGTATGTCAATCACTACAGTAAAACTAGCCGTGCGTCCCCCTTTCCAATCTCTCGAGATTAAATTTTGTTTAGATACTCTGTACAATTTACATATTTTGGCACAGCCTGGAGGCTTATTCCACGCCAGCTGGGAATCGGAGTTTAGTCAACTGCAATAGTTTACAGATGTCTATGTCTCGGTACCAGGATAGAGTAAGACCTCTAGTACCAGGCCTACTCACATTGAATACATCTAAAACACATTACACAACAAAGAACAAGGAACTGTTGACATTGCAATCATTGTGTCATCAGTTGTTGGCGACTCTACAATGGGTAAGGTGCACTCAGTAGGAATATTCCAACACTTATCTGATACTTCCCTAAATTCAGCTCTTACCCGTCCTGCTTCGTCCTAAGAGATCTAGTGGTTTCATTTGTTTTTCTCTCTCCCGTTGTCTCGGACTTGGCTGGGGCAATTACAATAACTGCTTTGCATAACTGACACCTTCTGATTCTGAATATCAGGTGAACAATTTAAGCTTCCAGATGAAACCTGTGGGAGCTTGCTAAAACCACTAGAATGTTCCTTCCTTCTAATCATCCTCAATTTCTTTAAAAATACCAGAACTTCATCATCTCCATCCAGAGCATCAGAAGCTTTTGGACCACAGTTACGAGAGGACGTTAACGTACTCTGAAGCGTTTCAGTTTGGTCTCTATTACACCATCCGAACCTATTATGAGCAATCTGGATTGGATAGGCTGACGGACTGGCTCTATCAATGACACCATATGGCCCTGCAGATCTCGAAGATATTGACAGACATGGCTAATGTCCTGAGATCAGAACCTTATTTTTGTACCATTTTCAAACTCTTACGTCCTTTTCGCACGATGAACACACTTTGTTCTAGTTTTATCGGTCTGATGCTATGGTCGGCGATACACATGAGATTCTTTAACACTGCAAATGATTTCCTGTACGCTTCCTCTTTTACAACAGCATCTTTCTCAGGCTCTGATAAATCCGGCCAATCAGGAAATCTAACGCTCCCATTTCACTCACGGTAAACAACCTAAAAATGATCAATCCAGTAGAGAAGTTTTGTTGGTCCGCTTTAGCAGAAGGACATAAGGTAGCCGGTGTGATACACTGCTGTTCAGCCACTTTAACTAGCATTTCTTCAATGTTCCATCCATGTGTTCAACCATTCCCCTGCATTGGGGTTCACAAGGAATGCGGAACCAGTGCTTCCTACTTTACAAAACCTTTGCAGTGAGGTGCAGACGATGATCTGAAAATTTACCCATTTTGAAATTCTAAAGGGTATAACGTCTCTCTTGCAAATTGTTGGCTGCAACGGAAGCGGAGTTATTCTCAGCGCCAAAAGCCTCTGAATACTCAGTGGACGTATGCTCTATCAATAGGAAATGTTCCAGTACAGTAGGGGATGGAAACAAACGTTCATGCACAGTCGATCTGCAAGTTGAAACATTTTCCTTCCACAGAGCACCTACGTTATCAAACAGAGTTTTGCAGCCGATTTATCACACTTGGCACAGAGCAAACAATTCCGACAGTAATATTTCACCTGCTCGCATTCATGGGCAGCAGGACAGATTAATCACCTGTTCCCTTGTTCTTTCTCATTTTTGATGCACACAATTACAATGGTACGAATATACCATATGTTTCATTCCACCATCTGGAAACACACAATGACAATTATTAATTACAATCCTTTTCTGTATCTGTGTTCCCGAACATTTCCCATATTCCTCATAATTCATCCCTCTCTGCGCCTTTGCGAATTCCTGATTCTGCTGTTTAACTTGAACAAGTGCATTAGTACAAATTATCTTGGTTTCTCTGACATCGCTGTGGATTCCATTTGTTACACCAACCATACCCCAACCCTTCACCCCACACCTTGTTCTTATTCAGACCAACTCATCCATCTTCCTTTTCTCACCCAGGGTTGTTATTGCTTTTTTTTGTGTGAGCGCTCACTTTTCTTTTTACTCCAGATGTGTTTCAAATACATACCGCATGCGGGGTGCTGCTGATAAAGCTTTACCCACGGCTAAAACGTAAGATCTGGCTTCCCATAATGGAAATTATTCAGCCAAACTATCACAGACACACATACTGTGTATAATACCATCCCTGAAGGATTTTCGTCTGGGCTGCTGGCAATAAAAGCCGTTAAAGCACGTTCTGGCACTTGTGCACACATTATTTAGGCAGATTGCTCGTAACACTTTCTATCTGTAGTCATACCCCATCCATATCTATATAACAGATCCTACAAAACATTCTTCGTCCTGAACTAATCTCCATCGTCAGTAAATATCCATAAATATGAACATTGCATTCACATGACCCTATTGACCTCTCTTGATTTTAATTTAAGATGAGAATGGATGGTCCTTTCCTTTGTTGAACTACTGCCGCCGGGCACTCATGAGTTTCATCCCGATAAGTTCAATTCCCAACGAGCGTGACAGCACTGTTAACTCTTTCAACTACGACGTTACAGCCCTGTAATAACAATTTCAAACTGACTAGTGGAATTTGACTGACAGTTGCATCTTTCTTACTGTCATCCAGATGAATCGGAGTATGATCAGGTAAATGATCATTGGATTAAAAGCCTGAATATCAATAAAATATTTAACTGTTCAAATCATCGATAATGACCTTGGGATGTTAGATAACTCGTTTCGTCCGGATAAACATTCGATCTGCAAATGTTACTGGCGTCAGTCGGTCATCTTTGGAGTTACAGAGTTGACACTGTTTTACTGGCGGCAGCGACCTCGAAAGAGAATGACTCGGAAAGGCCTGGGTCTCAATCGAAGGTGCTTTTGCAAGATCTATTTTAAGATCTGATTCTGCATTGTTCTGGTTTCCGTTCCCATGGGACGCCGACACTCTAGAATTCCATGAGTGGGTACGCATTGTTGATACTGCTAGCTGTTTGATCTCTGCAAGAAGCTGATAGGTGAAGTCTGGTGGCTGGGAATGGTAACGGTCTGCAGAGGGAGGAATCTAATACGCAAAGGGAACGGACGTTAGGAAAAAGCGAAGGGGGAAGGGTCCAAGTAGCAAGTGATAATTGTGAGAACAGAAAAGAGGTTAGAGTATGGAACAGACAAAAGGTGTTTTTTTTAATATTTAAGAAGATTTAAACTTTTTCCCGTGTAGACATCCCTCGAACTTAATTTGCAGTGGAGTAGCAAATGAAGAACACAAGGAATGCTGAAGATGCTGGAAATGAAAGCATCACATACAAAATGGTAGATGAACACGACAGATTAGTCAGCGTCTATGGAAATAAATAAACTGTTAAAGTTTAGGATGAAGTCCCTTATTTAAGGACGTGCCTTCCAGCATATGACTGAAGTTGGGTAATATTCACTGGGAGTCCAGTATGCCGAATCTACTGATATGTTACAAACGTAAATTTCTTCCTTTGTAGAGGTACTGGGACAGTCACAAACACCCAGTGACGTCCATCATGTTCATTTCCACGAGTAGTCTTAGACCCATGCAAGAAAATGTGATGAAGAGCAGAGTCACATTTCTTCGTCCGTCATCACTCAACTGTTCTCTCCATCGTTAGGACAGGAATTGGGGCATAATTATATGAATATTTGAAGACCATGCATACTCGACTATAGCATTGGTGTACAGTTCATCCACCCATTCTGGTGTCTAAAGTGAATTTATAAATGATCAGAAGATTAAAAAAAAATCCAGCAACATGAGAAACTGAGATGAGCTGTTGGCATTTGAAAACGTGTCCCATTTACTACAAAGGAGCCGCTGCAGTTTAAGCCATTGGTCTGATAGGATTAAGTGTTGTGGGTCTGCTCATTCAATCTCAGAGATTTACAAAATCTGCCACGTCGGGAATGTAACTGAGATGGCGTTATCTGTTTGCTACCATTTCCAGAATCCAATGGTAGTTGTTGTGAACCATTGTCCCAGGGGAGATCATAAAGGATATAAACTGCATCGATGAAAACATGCAATCAAAAAGAATGCCTGTAACGTAAACGGACCGGCTAATTGCGTGAAAAGAAAATGCTTGAAGAGTATTACCGTACCGAGAAAATATTTTATGTTTTCATTGCCCTGATTGGCGTTCCAGGTAAGCGAATCCAAGAACACAACGACTCTGTAAGTGAGACGTGCAGGAAACTGGGAGTTTGTTTGTTTGTTTTTTGTTACTATATCGGCGACCTGCGTCCAAAGCCTCGTGCGGTGATAATCCTTTGCTGATTTACACAGTTTTCATCCGGTAGTTTGCCTATTACTTGCAGCCACGTGACTGAGAAAACTCTATGAAACGTATGGTAAAGCTGTAAATGTAAGCAGGCTTCACGGACACTATCTAGGTTGGTGTGCCAGCGCTGAGCAAAGGAAACTCATCGGAAGGCTATACTAAGACGGTTTCAGTTGGTAAGTTCGCTTACCGGGCACATAATAGCAGGACATGTCACAGCGGAAAAAAATGAATTGTACTCATTGCAACAGTAGTCCTGTAACGAAACCGTTTTCTCCTGAACAACGGACTAGCTTTGTCTGCCCTCTGAACGTCTTCTTGCTTCCCTTCGGTGTCCAGTTGCTTTGATTAAACGCTCTGTACGGGATAAAAATGGAGAACCGTTTGGGTTATCCATTCTTTCTGCGACCATTTCACCCTTAACTTTACTTGCTGGTATCCAAATCACGGGTACTCTCAGTATCCACTCTTTCGGTGCAAAGGTTTTGGTTTGATTTCGTTGATTAAATATATCAGCCACTTTTCTTGTAAAGGTATTTATTGTAATCTATAATGCCTCTTAACTCTGTTTCTCCAGTGAATTTATTGGCGATTACAGTCCTGTCCCAGAGGAAGTGCGGTTTGTCCACCTGCACCACTCGCTACTTGGTGGCCATGGCAACGGCAGACATGATGGTCATCATCACCGAGGTAATTTTGTATCGGATCAGCAATCATTACTTCCCAGTCAGTGTCCTGAACATTAATCCCGTGGGGAGTGTTAGAACTGTTTTGACTCGTGCAGTCGAGGACTATTCTGTATGGTTCACTGTCGCTTTCACATTTGATCGCTTTATCGCCATTTGTTGCCACAGCCTGAAAGCAAAATATTGCACCGGAAAAACAGCAGCCTTGGTACTGGTAGCAGCTGGCGTGTTGTTCTGTTTGAAAAATATTCCCTTCTACTTCACGCTTGAACCGGGAGAAATTATTAACAACGTACCGTAGTACATTGTTATAAAACTAAGTTACTACACTGATCCGGGATGGATTGGATTTGACTGGTTTGATACGGTATTAACCCCTTTACTGCCTTTCGCTGCAATTCTGCTCCTCAACGCTCTGACGGTCAGACACACCTTAGTGGCCAGTCGGGTCCGAAAGGGGCTGAGGAGTCAGAGCAAAGGGGAGCGTCGCAGTGACCCGGAGATGGAGAGCAGGAGGAGGTCGGTGGTTTTACTCTTCACCCTCTCCGGCAGCTTCATCCTCCTGTGGCTGACAGCTGTTTTACAGTTCCTCTATTATCAGATAACAGGAACAGGAGGCGAGTGGAATGATTCTGAATACTTATTTTATAAAGTCGCATTTTTGCTGAGAACTTTAAGCTGCTGCACCAACACATTTATTTACGTGGCGACTCAGTCCAAGTTCAGGGAGCGAGTGAAAAATACCGTTACCTCAGTTTTTGAGTTCATTAAGAAAACCAGCTATTGAGCGAAGTTCGGAGACCTCTGCAATGTTTTGTGTTCAGTCTCCCGTTACTGAAATCCCGGCTAAAATCGAAAAGACTACATTTTTGCATACTTAATCAGGGAGCAGTTCCCAAATACCGATCCGATGAGAACAAGTACTTGCAAAGAACAGTGCTACAGCCAATTGCCTAGATTGACCGCTGAAAATTGTTCCCACTCTCACTACGTAGGCATTTCTCTGATATGCAATGTCTGGGTGTCACATGTTTGCTTACCAACCACTGATATCATTCTCCGAAGCTACACCAATAGTGATGCAGATCTTCCGTAATTCCATTGTAGCAGTCGTTAGATTAATTCTTTTAATCTATGGCATTGATAGTGACGACAGAGACCATAGAGGTGCGTCAACATCTAACAACGATGCGTTTGAATGCAGACGGAGAAACTGAATGCTGACTCATACGGATTGCAAACACTATCTGGTGGCAGGCCGGCGTTCCTTTCAAAGAACGATTTACTTGTTTCAGTGTTTAACCAAGTGTGGTTTATTGTAATGTAAGAAAACTCTCTGCAACAGTTCTGTTGAGGCCTGTACACGTCTTGCATAACTTGGGGAGACCATATTCTATTGTTCCTGCTGTCCGGCGATTGAAGCCGTGCCTACTCAGTCCTTCTTGAAATGACTGAGCCAATGTGCTAGCAAGGAATCTGCTGAAACTAAGCTGACCCTGTCCATTTTCAGCGTATTATGAGACTGCGGATGTGAGCTCAACATATCCAGATTTCCTTTCATAGAGATGTTCTTCTCGTTTAATAAAATATCCAACAGTCGTTAGCTCGCATTTCATTTTTGTGAATGCATGCTGCATCTACATGTTAACCGAATAATACATGCCAATTGCCTACTTTTACTAAAATAATCACTGATTTTGCGACTTTCCGGAATATCTGACCACATTCAGACACTCTCATGTCGATTCCAGCTTAATATTGCAGATTAAATGAAATTGGATTTAATTTCACGCTCTGCTGCAATGTTGACTCTCACCGAAATCACTAATATAAATTTGAAAGTTGGAACGGAGGCGCTGCACCAGATGATGCTAACCGCTGTTGAACTATCGTCAACTGATCGAGATTTGGCAATTCTCTGCGCAAGGTTTGAATAATTCCATAGTTGTACTTTATTATCTCTATATAAAGATAACCGGAACTATGGTTAACATAGGGTAACAAATAAAATTCAGAATTTTACCGTTCCTATTGTACCAATACTGACTCCGAATACCTTTACAAACTCCAGACGCTGAAATAGCGGACTGTCCGTTGGCTGAACGATTCTTTCTTTTGACTACAGGTGGCGGAATGTGCCCCCTTGTTAGTTTATTGCCATTTGAAAGCATAAATGGGTGAGTCGCAAGTGAATTCCAAGCTCCTTCTTGACGCTTCCCCACAATACAGTGGGCGTGTTCGGTTTTAACTATGGTTACAAAATATAAAGACCTGATCCAACATTAAGTGCTCCCGACATATTCCTATAATATACACAGAGGAGTTCGTTCAGGTAAATTCCCTAATGTGACAACATGTGAGGTTGTATTTACCTGCACTGTCCACCTGACATCTAGGTCGTTGTGCATACGAAATTTGGACCTCCAGAAAGTGACCACAGATGGCTGATTGATAAGTCAGTGGCCTGATTCATAGGGATCAGTTATACAGCTCTCTTTACATGTACATGCAGCTCAACCTTTGTGTGATTATGCAGAAGGGTTGAACTTAATAACTCACCTCCCGCTAACAGGCCACGAACTTGTCAATCACCCCGACGAGTTAATAACTGATGAGTCCTTAACTTCAAACTTTCTGCATAATCACTCAAAGAGCTGCACAACATGTGCATGTAACGAGAGCTGTGTAAATAATCTCCTTCTACCTTCGGCCACGAACTTAGCAATCACCCCTCGTGTTATGAACTTTGTCAATAATTCAGTTCGTCGTATCCTCAATTTTTCTGAATAATGGAGCATTTCCGAAAGTGCAGTCGCTTGTTGCTGATCTAACTTTAAGCTCCTCCCATATCGTCATAACCTCAATTTACAAATTATTTCAACCACTGAACGGTTGCTGAGGCCAAATAATTGGCTTCTTTAAGCGGAAGTTTATAGGAGTGTAATTCACAGGGCCATCGAAGTTTATATAGAGAACAACATGTGTACTGGTCACATTGCCTCACTAATATTCTAATAATTGGAAATCTGATAAAACTTGCATAAAATTGTTGCACACAGCGGTCAGTCACTGAAACAATAACAGATTACATTTTTAATCCGCTCTCATTCCCCTTTCCATCAGCCGTATCCTGGACTCGGGAATATCTGCGGTGAATCCAGTTGCTTCCCCACTTGAGATTCCCTTGCAAATGAACTGTTTTCCAAACGCCAGTGATCCCTAAGTTAATCGCTGACCGTCAGCTACACCCCAAGGCGTTGCGGAACATTAACCAGGTCACTCTGCTTTTAAGACTTCAGACGTGCGCACCATATTATCAAAGGGAATATTCGCATTTCTGTTCCAAACGGAACTATCTCCCTCTGAAAAGCTCTCGGGATGTTCTCGGAGCCCAGCGTTCATTTTTCATGTTTCCACTTTGCGTCTCTCCATCATAACATGTCCACGTTCTCTTATTGTGAACAGTTATCTTAACCCTTCCTCTTCTGCCTATGTTTGCGTTCCCCTGCTCAGTTTCCACCTACGTGAGCAGTCTTCCCATAAAAAAGTAAGATTACTGTGATCACTCATACTGCATTTCTCCCTGATCATTTTAACTAAACATCGGTCGGAATACAAACTTAGTACTTTTGTAAACGCCTTTCCATCTTCCGTATGGTGCCAGAGTTCCCGCTGAAGCAAAATAAGGATTGTCTCTGCGAATGTAATCACGAGCTCCCTCTTCGGGATATGGCTATCCTCCCCACTGTGTTCAAAAATGCATTTTCCGATTGGGACCCAAACATTATGAAATACAAAGTTCCTGAAAGTACATTTTCACGCCTGCTGCATTTGGCGGTGCTCGAAACCTAAGCAACCTAGACCACTGGAAGTCCTTGAAATACCGATCATGACGTATTGTGCTGGTGGCAAATCCACGTCAATGTTGAAGAAAAAAATAATAAACAGCATTCGAATATTTGCCAAATGTGTCCAGTGAAGGAGACGGTGAGACTCGTCGTATAACTTGAAGCTAATATTCACTTCCTCAAGGGAAACAGGAAGAGAGGTGCAGTAACTGGGATTTGGGCTGCTACTCCATTTGGAAAACGCGGTGCCGGGGTGACGATCAGTGGCGGGAAGCTGCTCTTCATCTAAAGCTGGTGGCTGTCAAGGACACTCAGTTCACAGCAGTTGAGATGCCGCAGATTTAATCGCCGATACTCCATTCAGCTCATCACGTTTGCCTCATCACGAACGGAGTTTCCCAGTCATCAGCACTGGTTACCTGTGTTCTTCACTCTCTGGTTCTTTGCTGATATTCGGTCCAAACAGATTGTATTGAGTTCACTCTCACTTGCAAGACTGTTTAAATTTTTATTGTATAATAGTTGCCACGATTATATTTTTCCCTCAAGTGCACTCATTTCTAACATTGTCATACACAGAAAAGAGCCTATGTTATATGTTTGCTTTGAGATAATCGTTCGTTGTGCGCTGCACTGACCATTTCATTTTTCGCGGTGAACATGGTAACCGTATTCATCCTGTCTCGGGGAAGTTGCGGCCTCTCTGGGTTGTCACTTGCTACCTGGTTGCCATGGCAGCGGGGGATTATCTGGTTATTATTCTGGACAAGCTGCTGAGCAAGATTCCTCTTACGTACATGACATTCCAAGTTCTCCTCCAATCAGTGGCGAGGGGGTGTAATACCCACGCTATTCTGCTTCACACCGTCACCGACTGTTCGGTCTGGTTCACCGTCACGTTCACCATTGATCGGGTTATCGACATTTGTTGCCAGAAGATGAAAACAAAATATTGTAGGGTAAAAACTGCGGGTGGAGATTTGGGGTCTGTGAATGTGATCAGATGCTTAAGGAATATTTAGTGGAATTTTCGGCTCTTAGAAAAATATACGTGGATCATTGACCTATTCGCTTCCAGGGAGAGAGCTTATTATTTGCGTTTATTTGTGGCTATTAATATTATACTATTTTATAACTTCCCCACACCTCTTCTCCCAATTCTCCTGGTTCTGTTGACGAACGGCTTCACTGTCAGACACGTCTTAGTCACTGCAGACTCGCAGGAGATTCAGAATTCCCAGAAACGGGCGGAGAGCCTGAGACTCGGAGATAGAGAAAGGCAAGAAATCCCTCGTTTTCCTGCTGATCATCTCAGGCAATTTCATCCTGCTGTGGGTGCTGCGTGTTTTCTGTGTTCTCTGCGTGGAATTGGCTGTATGTTTTTACCGCGTCTGATTCGCTGAGAGAGCTGGGCGTCATTCTACAGCTTCACAGTTGTGGTACAATCACGGTCCTTTACACCGTTACGCAGATCAGTTTTTAGAGAGCAGCAAAAGGATCTGGCAGAATCTCCGTTCGCTCTCATTTTTGCGAAGACCTCGTGTTCTTACGGCCCGAGCTGTCTCCACTAAAGTTGCATACGTTCTGGACACTGTCTGTTCCTCGGGGCCTACTGCTATCCTCCTTCCTCTCACATCCCACAAGCGGCAGTTACAGCGAACGGTCCCTTATACGACCGCAGTGCTCTTTCCTCATTTGCCGTCCGATCTTCTCATCTCTGCCCTACTGATCCTTGTGTATTTTCCCCATAGTTTCACCGTGCAGTCCCTCTGGGCGGCCGGATACACTGGTCCAGCTGCAAGTTCATACTCTTGCAAGGGCATCTGTGTTTCCGAAACAACCCGTTCATCCCCGACAGTGACGACTGAATTGGTGCTGCGAATCCATTGACGACAAAACTGATGCTGCTTTCTTCACCAACGCTGAGCTCGTCCATTTCATGTACGTTCCCTACAACTTGCCGCAGCGCGCTCAGGTCAATTTGGTCCCATTCTTACACCTCTCCTATCCCTCGGTCACCCCATCCCCAATTCTAGAGACAGATTATCTAACAACATATTTTGCAATGTTAAGCTACTGACCCTCACAGTTACATTTTCGACATGTCCTGCCATATGGACACTCGCAAAAGCGCTGTTCCATTCCATTTCCTTGGATCAAACTTTCCTCTCAGGACGTTTCACAGTTAACGGAGATTCTATTCCAGCACGATCGATGCTGCCATCACCATTCTCTGTTGCATTTCCTGTCGGTGACATTACTCCATCCCTCCGAAAATAATAAAATAGACAGAGTCTCCTTGTCCTCAGGTCACACGCCAGGAGCCTCCGCCTTCAGGATATTTTCTGTAACTTCCACCAACTCCGTGGCGATTCCAACACTAGGCATGTCTTTCCTTTCCCAATCCTCGCAGCCCGAAGACCGTTGTATGTGCGACTCCATTGATAACATGCCGTTTCCCGCATGCCTCCCTTCTTCCTGTAACCGTATTCCGGGCATTGTTCCCAAACAGGCAATGTTAATTGAAGAACAACGGAGACCATATTTGTAATACACTTAATTAGTGTTGTCTGCTGCCTTGCAAGAAATAAAATGCTGACAATCCAGAAAACCTGTTGTCATCAATGATGCCATTTACAGTCCCTGTCAGAATTAGCTATCCCGATGCCGCATACATCGGAGATAGCTTGGTCTGACAGGGTGAAACCTGAAAGGGGTTTGGAGCTTGATGTTTTTCCGTTTGACGGAGATACATATATGGACAAGTGCTCCAGCGATTGACCACTCTCACAGAGGAAGACAGAGGCATTTAACATTGACTTTTGTTATACTATTCGCGATAATATCGGGAATGCCTCGGAAGCTCACAGTATTATTTTCAAACATCACATGGTTAAGTGTTTTCTTGTGAAGGGATGCGATGTAACCGAGTCTTTTCCCGAGAGTTAATTGCTTCAGTTATTGGCGAGATTTTCTTACATGAGTCTCAGATTCATTTCGGTTGGAAGTTACCATGAACAATTTCTCGTAAATTAGTGTACAACACGTCCTTATTTTGAGAAATGTACCACCTGTGTACAACGGCTGTAGGCAATATCCACCACCGTAACCTAATAATGATAGTGAAATTCCTTCGGTACGAATCGAATCCTTTCCTCAGCGGATACAATGCATAGGTATTCTAAAAATATTCTGATAAATTCACTGCATATATTTTCCTATCGCTGAAATCGTTGAGAATTAAGCTCGCTTAAACTGCTCCATCATTTTAGGTTTTACAATAACGTCGCACTTTATCCAGTCGCATCTCTAACATAGCGATAGTATCTGAATTTAAACATGTCCGTCAGCTGAACCATACTGCTAAAGATGAATCGCAGATATGACTGGCAAGAACGGCATTTGTTATCCAGTCCCAACTCAGACTGTTTTCGTTTGAATGTACTGAACCGGCAATTTCAAAACGTTGTAACATGCAGCTCAAGAAAGCCATCGCGCATGCATTCTATGAAGTCCTCTTCATACTGCTTCGACCAACTTGATTCACCAAATATTTGTGCAAAGTAAAGCCTCCAATGTTAACTGCTGTCCCATTCTTACATAACTCAGATTTTTTTTTTTTTTTGTTTGTTGCCTCTGCTACTGTGATATTATTATTTGGTGACCGATAGACAACTCCAACCAATGATGTTTTGCTTTACTATTCCTAATATCCACTCAGAAGTGTTCAACTTTCTGTTCCCTAGATCTTATATCGTCTCTCACTGTCACCCTTTCCTCATTTTTAATTAAAAGCTTTTACCCACTTCCCTTTCCTTCCTGCCCATCCTTCCGTATTGCCTGATATCGTTGAATATTTAATTCCCTGTCCTTTCCACCCTACAACCACGTCTCTGCAATGGGCACTAAACCATATACCCTTGTACTAATATGCGCCGCAGGTTCATTGGCCTTGTTTCAAATAGTGCAGACATTCAAATATAGTGTCCATACACTTTCCTCCTTCTATCTTTTGCGTTTTATATTTATTGATAATTTCATTTTTTTTCTTACTTTACTTCTCCAATCTGCTGAATACATCCCATATGATTTTTTAAAGCTTGACCCTTAGCCCTCGCTGTGCGATTCGCTGGGATCCAGGTCCCATCATGGTTCAACTGGAGCCCTTACCATTAGTACAGCTTCTTACTTCCCCAACACTGGGGCCAATCTCCATTAATTCAAACCCACTTCTCCCAGAACAGTCCTTGAGCCACGCGTTTAACTGCCTAATTTTGCAGACCTTATGCCAATTTGTAAGCTGCTGAAGCAGTAATCTAGAGATTTCCATTGTTTTGATTCTGCAGTTTAATGCAGTCCTTTGCTGCTGAAATTTCTTTAGCTGAACCTCTTTTCTCGTTCTCCCTATGTCCCCCGTGCGCTCATGGACCAGGACAACTATACCTTCCCCACTCCAACTACAAATTCCTCTGCGGAGCAGTTACGATGTCCCGAACCCAGGCACTAGGCTTCAGCATAGCCAGTCTCTGAATCTGCTGCAAGTTATACAATGATACCCAGTATACATTGCACAATCAAATATAATACTTTCAGTCCTGTATTCACCCATTTTAGTTTTTCCCGCCTATTATGCTTTGCCAGAACATCAGCCCTTCCTTACTAGTAGTCTCACTGCACAATGCATCTCTTTGTTAAACAATTGCGGCATCCTCGACAATATCACGGCGGTTCATGTCGCCGTGAAAAATTAATCGAAGTCCACCACAAAGGCTCCAGCCACTTTTCCCGGGTTTTTGTGTAACCGGCTTCTTCTGTATAGGATAGGTCGTAACTACAATCTCATTCAAATCGTTAATGTCGATGAGCAAACCGATGAACCCCGCGATAATCCACACCTTCAAAATTGTCTGTCTGGTGTCAGTGGTGGTATAACCAGGACTTGTGATATACAGCAGAGCCCCAATCGACCATCCTCCAGCAGCTCCCACGGCAGCACGTGGCCATATCGGTGGGGTTGGGGCAAGTGGTGCGCTTAGCCGTGACTGCAGCATGCTCAACTGTAACCATACAACCATATAACAATCACAGCACGGAAACAGGCCAACTTGGCCGTCATAGTCCGTGCCGAACTCTTAATCTCACCTTGTCCCACCTACCCGCACTCAGCCTATAACCCTCCGCTCCTTTTCTTTCCATATACCTATCCAATTTTACCGTAAATGACACAACTGAACTGGCCCCTACTACTTCTACAGGAAGCTCATTCCACACTGCTATCCCTCTCTGAGGAAAGAAATACCCCCTCGTGTTTCCCTTAAACTTCTGCCCCCTAACTCTCAAATCATGTCCTCTCGTTTGAATATCCCCTACTCCCAATGGCAACAGCCTATTCACGTCAACTCTATCTATCACTCTCAAAATTTTAAATACCTCGATCAAATCCCCCCTCAACCTTCTACGCTCCAAGGAATAGAGATCTAACTTGTTCAATCTTTCTCTGTAACTTAAGTGCTGAATCCCAGGGAACATCTCAGTAAATCGTCTCTGCACTCTCTCTAATTTATTGATATCTTTCCTATAATTCGTTGACCAGAACTGTACACAATATACCAAATTTGGCCTTACCAATGCCTTGTACAATTTTAACATTACATCCCAACTTCTGTACTCAATGCTTTGATTTATAAAGGCCAGCGTTCCAAAAGCCCTCTGCACCACCCTATCTACATGAGACTCCACTTTCAGGGAACTATGCACAGTTATTCCTAGGTCTCTCTGTTCCTCTGCATTCTCAATGCCCTACCATTTACCCTGTATGTTCTATTTGGATTATTCCTGCCAAAATGTAGAACCTTAAACTTCTCAGAATTATACTCCATCTGCCAACGTTCAGCCCATTCTTCTAACCGGCATAAATCTCCCTGTAAGCTTTGAAAACCCACCTCATGATCCACAACACCTCCTACCTTAGTATCATTGGTATACTTACTAATCCAATTTACCACCCCATCATCCAGATCATTTATGTATATTACAAACAACATTGGGCCCAAAACAGATTCCTGAGGCACCCCGCTAGTCACCGGCCTCCATCCCGATAAACAATTATCCACCACTACTCTCTGGCATCTCCCATCTAGACACTGTTGAATCCATTTTATTACTCCAGCATTAATACCTAACGACTGAACCTTCTTAACTAACATTCCATGTGGAACTTTGTCAAAGGTTTTGCTGAAGTCCATATAGACTACATCCACTGTCTTACCCTCGTCAAAATTCCTCGTAACTTCTTCAAAAAATTCAATAAGGTTTGTCAATGATGACCTTCCATGCACAAATCCATGCTGGCTAATCCAGTCATATCCCGTCTATCCAGATAATTACTAAAACTATCTCTAAGAATACTTTCCATTAATTTACCCACCACTGATGTCAAACTGACAGGTCTATAATTGCTAGGCTTACTTCTAGAACCATTTTAAACAATGGAACCACATGAGCAATACGCCAATCCTCCGGCACAATCCCCGTTTCTAATGACATCTTAAAGATCTCCGTCAGAGCTCCTGCTATTTCTACACAAACTTCCGTCAAGGTCCTGGGGAAAATCCTGTCAGGATCCGGAGATTTACCCACTTTTAAATTTCTTAAAAGCGCCAGTACTTCCACCTCTTTAATTGCCATAGGTTCCATAACTTCTTTACTTGTTTTCCAGACCTTGCACAATTCAATATCCATCTCCGTACTGAATACCGAAGAGAAGAAATCGTTCAAAATCTCTCCCGTCTCCCTCAGCTCCACACTTAGCTGACCACTCTGATTCTCTAAGGGGCCAATTTTATCCCTCACTATCCTCTTGCTTTTAATATAACTATAGAAACCTTTCGGATTTACTTTCACCTTATTTGCCAAACCAACCTCGTATTTTCTTTTAGCTTTTCTAATCTCTTTCTTAAGATTCCTTTTACATTCTTTATATTCCTCGAGCAATTCCTTTACTCCATGCTGCCTATATCTATTGTAGACATCCCTCTGTTTCCGAAACAAATTTCTAATATCCCTTCAAAACCATGGTGCTTTCAAACCTTTAACCTTTCCTTTCAACCTAACAGGAACATAAAGATTCTGTACCCTCATAATTTCACCCTTAAATGACCTCCATTTCTCTATTACATCCTTCCCTTAAAACAACTTGTCCCAATCCACTCTCTCTATATCCCATCGCATGTCCTCAAAGTTAGCCTTTCTCCGATTAAAAATCTCAACTCTAGGTCCTGTCCTGTCCTTCTCCATAATTATATTGAAGCTAATGCTATTGTGATCACTGGACCCGAAGTGCTCCCGAACACATACATCTGTCAGCTGACCTTTCGCTTTCACTAACAGGAGATCCAACACTGCCCCATCTCTAGTCGGTACTTCTATGTATTGTTGCAAAAAACTATCCTGCACACATTTCACAAACTCTAAACCATCCAGCCCTTTTACAGAATGAGCTTCCCAGTCTACGTGTGGAAAATTAAAATCTCCACGATCACCTCCTTGTGTTTACTACAAATATCTGCTATCTCCTTACACATTTGCTCTTCTAACTCACGCTCCCCATTAGGTTGTCTATGATACACTCCTATCAGTGTTACTGCACCTTTCCCATTCTTCAATTCCACCCAAATGGTCTCCCTAGAGGAGCTCTCTAATCTATCCTTCCAAAGCACCGCCGTAAGATTTTCTCGAACAAGCAATGCAACCCCTCCTCCTCTCGCCCCTCCTCCTCTATCACACCTGAGGCAACTAACTCCAGGAATATTTAGTTGCCAATCACACCCTTCCTGCAACCTTCCTATCAACCTTCACTCTGTTGATTTTTCTTCCTGCTTGGCAGGCCGCCACATAAGTGGCCTCCTTCACAGTCTTTGCCAATAGCTATTCTCACTTTTCGACTCAATCCCATCGACTTTGGGTCCTGATGTATTTAATCGTAAGAACTCCTCCAAACCTTTCATGTCCCTACCCATCATGAGTTTATAAGGGGTGCGCCCTGTTGAAGGAGGCACTTTTTCCTTATTATCATAAAGACATAACGCAAACATACTTGGCATGTTGTTCCACGTTGTTGTAACATTCTTGCAATAATATATTTTCAGTCTTCGCTTCATCCTTTCCACTGTTCCACTTGACTGTGGTCGATAGCGTATTTGAAGTCTTCGCTTGATCCTTAAAAGTGACATGACATCATGCATTATCTTGGCCTTGCAATGTGTGCCTTAAACGGATTCGGTACACCCCAGCAAGTGAATATCCTTTCCGAAAAGGTTTTTGAATTGGGCTTTTCTGTTTTTCTCTTAGCCTAAAAGTGTCCACGCACTTGACAAAGATGTCTATTAATACCAGAATATGTTTTTATAATCCTGCAGGTGGTGGTTAGGGATGTAAATAATCTAGCTGCAAAGTATCCGAAGCCTTTTTACCGGCCTGGAGTGTCGAATAATTTTGGAGTAATTCTGGAATAATTTTAAAGGTATACTATACCATTCAGGTACATGTACATCCTCTACATATATGTTACTCCCAGTCCTCCTCTACGCAGTCTGCACTGATGAGGAATCATCGACAAAATATTTAAAATACATTTTCTCTTTCCTTAATGCCTTTATTCTCAGTCATTACTTAGTCTGATCGTTTTCCATCTTCTCTTTTATGTGTGTTGATAGATATGGACACTTGGGATAATTTGCTACCGTAACTAGACACTCACGTTCACTTCCTTGATACAGCAGCTTATCAGCAGACATAATGTCAGGGTTTACAGGATTCATACAAGTCTTTCTTCCTTGCAGCAACAACGTCCATCTAGTAATTTTGTTATGGCTGGCTGAAGCATCCTCATGCCTTCCATATAACAGTAATTGTAAAGGGATGTGATCTGTCAGTGTTGGAAGCTGAATAAGTCCAACAATGCAAGCGAAATTATGTACCACCCCGAAAACAGCTAACAAGACATTTCTCATGTACAGTATACCCCGCTGAACTACTGAGAGCATACGCAATCCATATGCTACTGGTCTGAACTTCCCGTGCGTCTCCTGGAACGGCACAGCTGAGAGGGGGTACTTCGCCACTTCCAATGAGAACATCTCATTCTGATTTGGGGATTTTAAGCAGGCGCAATAGCCAATATTTGTCAGAGTGGTGATGTATATGTACTGGTTTTCATTCCCACGACGATTGATAACAAATTCCACTCTTCGCTCATCAGTTTCATTTTTCCCCAGTGTTCGGATCATTTCCAAATAACTAACCTCTTGTTTTATCAGCTGTCCTTTGTTAGGATATAATTTCAGTCCCACTGTCAGTAATAATTGCAGCATCTCGGTCAATAGCTGATAAATTACCTACTTAGTTTCAGTCTACGTGTTCTAACATGCAGGAGTAGATAGTCTACATGTTCTAACAAGCACTAGACTAGCTTGTTAAAAACTGTTAAACTCTTCTCCTAAACACTGGGGAAATACAGCACAGACTAGAGGGGGCGAATGGTATACTTCTGCACCTATTGTCCATTGTCTATTGAAATAATGGAACCCCTGCGGTAGGGCAGACTCTGAAAGGTAAATTCAAGCTTGTATTGTCAGGCATATTCAAGTGTGATAGATCAAAATACATTATGTATGTCTGAAACTGAACCACTGCGCTCTTTCATTCTCTTTGAACACTGTCTCCAGGACAGTGCTCCAGTTGGGGCTGTTAACGGAGTTGCTTCATTCAACTGTCGATAATCTATGGCCAACCTACAACTACCATCTTATTTCCACATTGGACATATCGGTGAGCTTTTCCTGGAGGCTACTAGCCACAGTGGCCCTTGTTGTATCAAACATTGTATTACCTTACCTTCATCTTCGACTGTATTTTTTTGTGAAACCATTACTCCTTCTGTGGTTTGTGGTCTGGACCTTGTATGCACATTCAGTCAGTCACCTTTTGGCAACTATGTCTGCACCTTGCCCATGTTCCCGAGTTCAGTGCAATAATCTGCTTCACCTTCTGCTCATTGCTTATCTCCTGAAGATTTATCTACATTTCACCCATTGTGTTCCCGATATTCTGCTGCTGGATTTCTTATGTGGTGCTGTGATATTCATGCCAACTGGCATCTTCTAAATTATACAATGAACAGGGTCAAAGCAAAGACCTGCTTTGGTCAATTAACCAATCCACACGGTATTTTGCAATTCACTGGGTAGTTCCGCCAAAACTACTGTATATTTCAAAGCTATGTCTGATATTTTAGCTTCGAATGGGACACTCACATGACCCACTTGTGAAGTCCGGTAAATCCACCGAGGATAGTTTAACTGTGAATCTTCCATATAACCATATAACAATTACAGCACGGAAGCAGGCCCTCTCGGCCCTCCTAGTCCGTGCTGAACTCTTAATCGCACCTAGTCCCACCTACCCGCACTCAGCCCATAACACTCCACTCCTTTCCTGTCCATATACCTATCCAATTTCACCTTAAATGACACAACTGAACTGGCCTCTACTACTTCTACAGGAAGCTCATTCCACACAGCTATCACTCTCTGAGTAAAGAAATACACCCTCGTGTTTCCCTTAAATTTTCCCCCCTAACTCTCAAATCATGTCCTCTCGTTTGAATCTCCCCTACTCCCAATGGAAACAGCCTATTCACGTCAACTCTATCTATCCCTCTCAATATTTTAAATACCTCGATCAACCCCCCCCCCCCTCAACCTTCTACGCTCCAATGAATAGAGACCTAACTTGTTCAACCTTTCTCTGTAACCTCAGTGCTGAAACCCAGGTAACATCCGAGTAAATCATCTCTAATTTATTGATATCTTTCCTAGAATTCCTAGAATTCGGTGACCATTACTGTACACAATATTCCAAATTTGCCTTACCAATGCCTTGTACAATTTTAACATTGCATCCCAACTTCTGTACAATGCTTTGATTTATAAAGGCCAGCGTCCCAAAAGCCTTCTTCACCATCCTATCTACATGAGACTCCACCTTCAGGGAACTATGCACTGTTATTCCTAGATCTCTCTGTTCCTCTGCATTCCTCAATGCCCTAGCATTTAACCTGTATGTTCTATCTGGATTATTCCTGCCGAAATGTAGATCCTCACACTTCTGCATCGGCCAACGTTCAGCCCATTCTTCTAACCGGCATAAATCTCCCTGCATGCTTTGAAAACCCACCTCATGATCCACAACACCTCCTACCTTAGTATCATCGGCATACTTACTAATCCAATTTACCACCCCATCATCCAGATCATTTA
This sequence comes from Hypanus sabinus, assembly GCF_030144855.1. Taxonomy (NCBI): domain Eukaryota; kingdom Metazoa; phylum Chordata; class Chondrichthyes; order Myliobatiformes; family Dasyatidae; genus Hypanus; species Hypanus sabinus. Next base: position 793,200 of record NW_026781391.1, read on the forward strand.
TGTATATTACAAACAACATTGAGCCCAATACTGATCCCTGAGGCACCCCGCTAGTTACCGGCCTCCATCCTGATAAACAATTATCCACCATTACTCTCTGGCATCTCCCATCTAGCCACTGTTGAATCCATTTTATTAATCCAGCATTAATACCTAACGACTGAACCTTCTTAACTAACCTTCCATTTGGAACGTTGTCAAAGGCTTTGCTGAAGTCCATATAGACTACATCCACTGCCTTACCCTCGACAACATTTCTCGTTACTTCTTCAAAAAATTCAATAAGGTTTGTCAATCTTGACCTTCCATGCACAAATCCATGCTGGCTACTCCTAATCATCCTGTCTATCCAGATAATTATTAATACTATCTCTAAGAATACTTTCCATTAATTTACCCACCACTGATGTCAAACTGACAGGTCTATAATTGCTAGGCTTACTTCTAGAACCATTTTTAAACAATGGACCCACATGAGCCAATCCCGCGACACAATCCCCGTTTCTGATGACATCTTAAATATCTCCGTCAGAGCTCCTGCTATTTCTACACAAACTTCCCTCAAGGTCCTGGGGAATATCCTGTTAGGATCCGGAGATTTATCCACCTTTAAATGTCCTAAAAGCGCCAGTACTTCCACCTCTTTAATTGCCATAGGTTCCATAACTTCCTTACTTGTTTCCCACACCTTACACAATTCAATATCCTCCTCCTTAGTGAATACCGAAGAGAAGAAATAGTTCAAAATCTCTCCCATCTCCCTCGGCTCCACACGGAGCTGACCACTCTGATTCTCTAAGGGGCCAATTTTATCCCTCACTATCCTCTTGCGTTTAACATAACTGTAGAAACCTTTCAGATTTACTTTCACCTTATTTGCCAAACCAACCACGTATCTTCTTTTAGCTTTTCTAATCTCTTTCTTAAGATTCCTTTTACATTCTTTACAATCCTCGAGCAATTCCTTTACTCCATGCTGCCTATGTCTATTGTAGACATCCCTCTTTTTCCGAACCAAATTTCTAATATCCCTTGAAAACCATGGTGCTTTCAGTGCTTTAACCTTTCCTTTCAACCTAACAGGAACATAAAGATTCTGTACCCTCATAATTTCACCCTTAAAAGTCCTCCATTTCTCTATTAACTCCTTCCCATAAAACGACTTGACCCAATCCACTCTCTCTAAGTCCCTTCGCATCTCCTCAAAGTTAGACTTTCTCCAACTAAAAATCTCAACTCTAGGCCCAGTCCTGTCCTTTTCCATAATTATATTGAAGCTAATGCTATTGTGATCACTGGACCCAAAGTGCTCCCCAACACATACATCTGTCAACTGACCTATCGCATTCCCTAAAAGGATATCCAACACTTCCCCATCTCTAGTCGGTACTTCTATGTATTGTTGCAAAAAATTTTTCTGCACACATTTCACAAACTCTAAACAATCCAGCCCTTTTACACAATGAGCTTCCCAGTCTACGTGTGGAAAATTAAAATCTCCCACAATCACCACCTTGTGTTTACTACATATATCTGCTATCTCCTTACACATTTGCTCTTCCAACTCACGCTCCCCATTAGGTGGCCTATAATACACTCCTATCAGTGTTACTACACCTTTCCCATTCCTCAATTCCACCCAAATAGACTCCCTAGAGGAGCTCTCTTATCATTCCTTCCAAAGCAGCGCCAAAAGAATTTCTCGGACAAGCAATGCAACGCCTCCTCCTCTGGCCCCTTCTACTCTATTACACCTGAAGCAGCTAAATCCAGGAATATTTAGTTGCCAATCACACCTTTCCTGCAACCATGTTTCACTAATAGCTACAACATCATAATTCTAAGGATCAATCCACGCTTTAGGCTTATCCACCTTTGTTACAATGCTCCTAGCATTAAAATAGATACATTTAAGATACTCTCCACCTCCTCCTCTCTTTTCATCCCTAAGAATGTATTATTCTTTTCTTTCTTCTCCCCTGCATCTACGGGCTGAGCGCATCCCTTCTCCATCACCTGCCTTTCCTCCCTCACACACTGTCTATTTACTTGCTTTACTGGTGAACTAACCTCATCTCCCATAGTTTCCTCAAATTGATTCCCGCCCCCCCCCCCCCATCTTACTAGTTTAGAGTCGGCCCTGTAGCCCTAGCAAACCTCCCCGCTAGGATATTGGTCCCCCCAGGATTCAAGTCTAACCCGTCCTTCTTGAACAGGTCACGCCTGCTCCAGAAGAGGTCCCAATGATCCAGAAACTTGAATCCCTGCCCCCTGCTCCAATCCCACAGCCACGCATTCATCCTCCACCTAATTCCATTCCTACTCTCATTGTCGCGTGGCACAGGCAGTAATCCCGAGATTACTACTTTTACGGTCCTCCTTCTTAACTGCCTTCCTAACTCCCTATACTCTCGTTTCAGGACCTCTTCCCCTTTCCTACCTATGGCATTGGTACCTACCTGTACTACGACCTCTGGCTCCTCACCCTCCCACTTCAGGATATCTTGGACACGATAAGAAACGTCCCGAACCCTGAAAACAGGGAGACAAATTACCATCCGGGACTCCCGAACACCTCCACAAAACCGCCTGTCTGAACCCCTGACTATCGAGTCCCCTATTACTATGTCCCTCTTTCTCCTATCCCTACCCTTCTGAGCTACAGGGCCGTTCTCTGTGCCGGAGGCCCGGCCACTGTCACTTCCACCAGGTAGGCTGTCCCCCCCCCCAACAGTACTCCAACATGAGTACTTATTGTCAAGGGTACAGCCACCGGGGTACTCTCTGGTACCTGCCTCTTCCCCTTCCTGACCGTGATCAACCTATCTGCCTCCCGTGGCCTCGGAGTGACCACCTGTCTGTAACTCCTCTCTATCACCTCCTCACTCTCCCTGACCAGGCGAAGGTCATCGAGCTGCAGCAACAGTTCCCTAACTAGGTCCCTCAGGACCTGCAGTTCGGTTGTACCTGGCGCAGATGTGGACGTCCGGGAGGCTCGGAGACTCCAGGACCTCCCAGATCCGATACCGAGAACAACAAGCTGCCCTCACACTCATACTTCCCGAATAACTGAAAATAACAAGAAATAAAAGATAAGCCTACTGTGCCCTCTTCCGCCTAAGCCCCCTGAGTCCAGGCCCTACACTCTGCTCCCGGCGCACTCCGCTGCCGGCATAGGAAGCTGCCCGCTTCTTAAGGCTGCGTTCATTTTATATCTTCCAATTCGCATTCTTTACATTAGTGGTGTCGCCGGTGACTCGGGATCCTCCAGTGTTCATTAAACGGTAACAGGGCGGCATCCAACGCTCCCGATTTTACCATTACTTGTGTCGCACAACCATGTTGTTGAGGCCTAACAACGTTATTGGAGCTCAGGGCACAACTCCCTAGATGGTGCTGCGTCCACCATGTTATTAGGCAATCTCGATCTACCTAGCTCTTTCAAGGGAAAACCGCTTTATTCTACTCTTTCCCGTCTCAGGATTGGACACTTAATGTATCCCTCTTGATCACAGTTCGTCGACGTCGTTGTGTCGCATCTGGATTTTTAATTTGGCGGCAATTTCCCTCCATGTCGTTCTGACATAATCTGAATCTGCATGGCCAGACTTTACACCCTGGGACAGACAGATCCCCCACCTCACCGAGGGTCGAAGACCCGTCGGCTACCCTCACCTGGATTGGACCGTCAGCCGAGACGGTTTACCGGGCTGTGGCTGCTGCGCCTGCTACAACTAATTGGAGCCACAGGCCAGAGCTGAGAACCAGAAGGGGACCAAAGATGGGGGAGCTGCCCTATAAAAAGTGCACGGTAGGCCCCCCACCGGAGCTGCTACCACTCCCTAGACACCCCATAAATCCCTGATCACAGTTAAATATTTAAATATTCCACCTGCTTTTCTTCCTGTTCCTGGTCCTGTTCCATTTTCCTTGTACTTCCTTGCCCCTTGATTGTGTGGCAAAAAGTTTGTTTGGAAGGTACTCATTTCTCCAGGTAGCTGATATACAGAGCCCAACTAAACTCCGTATCATCTTCCCATTAGGGAGTTTAGTTGGGTTTTGTATCTCCTTTTCCCACGCTCTGCACATTTTCCTCAGTACTCATGCCTCAGTATGCAATGCTTGAGAAGGATCAAATATTTCCAGTGCCATTTTAGATTATTCGGTGCAGTGAGATACCAGTGCCCTGAGTCATCTCTTTGAGGCGTCTGTTTCAACAAACAGGATGCAAATGCAGTGGAATGTCCCCTCTCATCTGGTTCTACCGGGTCTCCACTGTCAACACCTATAGCAGTTATTATAACATTATTTATTTTTGCAATTCCTTTCCCCTCTATTTCGTTGTATATCTGGCAAAACTGAGTGTATAATTGCATGTAAACTCATTCTTATTAATTTCCTTTCCATGGAGTCAAATAGGCCATGTATTGCTCTCTGACGACTATCTGATTCCTAAAGCTCGCGGGGTTGGTCACCGAGCATTAATGTCACCATACGCTTAAACTGTTGTATCCCGAATGGTGTTGTGTATGTTATGTCTGATTTCATTTGCCCTCCCCCCACACCGCTGTCCCTTCTCTGATGTTAACTAGGGGTGCCAATTGAGTAGACGGTAGAACTGCCTCCTGTTGGTATAGTGTTGGTGGAAATTCTTCAGGAAATGATACTTCATTATTATGGTAAACATAGCTATTAGCTTTATCTGCTAAATCATTCCAATCAATATCTCCATATCTACCTTCCCCCCATTTCCTTTGTTTTAAATCCAAAAGCATACATTACTCCTCTCTGTGCAGAAAGTTGGTCCTGCAGTCTTTGAATCTGCTTTAAACACTTTGCATGAGAGCCAGAGATTTCCTTCTTTCCTGTGCTGATCTCTAAATCACATTAATAATCGTCTTTAAACCACTGCACTGTTTCCGTAATCCTTCCGCTTTATCCTTCGCTAGTTTGGCTGCTTCCTCTAGCTTCCACTTTTCTTTGTCATTTCTAACAGTTCAACAGAACCTGATTCATATTCATCAAGTCTATCCCTCTGTCACCGTGTAAACCTTTCTCAAAATGTTCTCTACCTCGTTTTTAAGCATTTGTGTTCTCCTTCAAACCGGCCTCGTTCGGCTTCAGTTTTATGTTGTCACTCTATGATTTCTTGTTATAACCTACCTCGCTCGGCTTCTAGTTTATACTCACTTTCGTTCACTGATTCTAACCTGTGGTGTTCTTCCTTAGCATTTTTGTCGTAACTCTATCAAATACGGCTTGAGACAGCCAACTGCTACTGTTTTTTTTTTGTAATTGTTGAAACTTCCTGCTCGACAGCACGCTTTGGGCGATTTTCCACAAGACATCTCCGGTAGTTTTCCCTTCAGAGACAGAGTATGACAAACTCCTCATACTGCGTCAACTTCGTGGACACATGTTTCGAGATCTAACCACTCAAATGAAAATAAACAAATTCCTTCTAAAACACAGAGTTTCCTATTTTACTGCATTATTCATACTTGGTTAGTAACCGCGAAGTGGCCCGCGGCAGATCATTGTGTATCTCACACACGTGGACCGAATCCAGTTTCCCGGTGAACAAAGAGGAGTTTCATACAGATCACACCGTTCACCCACCGAGACGCCAATTCTGTTACAAGTAGCACGCATTGTAATAAAGGTCTGTGAGGCAGTTAATCTCCATTTCCCAGCAAGTAACTTTTATTCAGTCATCAAAAAGCACGTGGTTTCAAAAAGTATCTCGCTTTGTGCACACTAATAGCATGCTTGACCCTCCATGAACAGTCAATGAAGAGAAAAGCTATTGCCTGGGAAGAGAGTCCACGATTCCAACCCTGCAGGCTCAAAGTTACCCGACCGTCAGGCGTCATCTTCGCACTTGTCATTGTACAGGCCTACATGTAATATTGTTCCAACCCGCTGTTGTGCACTGAAATCAAACCAGTTAAGTGAGGTAACCCAGACAGAGACTAACGAGATTGCAGATTGCGTCTTTTGTCGATCTGTCATTTTACTCCGTCGAGTACAACTACTCCTCCAAGAATGGTCTCAGATTTAGCAGATTATTACCTGAAGTTTTCTTGTGTCCACATTTAGTTGCTATGTTTACATTGTCCCAGAGCCCGAATCAGTTCAGTTTCCACGCCCTTTACGTAACAAATATATACTTGTTATGTAATGTATTCAGATTTAGCTGGTCATTAGGTTAAAGTTTTCGTGACCACTTTAAAGTTTTGAATTGCTTATTTGCTTCTCAGGACGTGGATTTTAACGTTCCCTGCAAGGTGTGTATTACCTTTTTAAATTGAACCCCACTGATCCTCAACTGACTCAACGTCAAACGGTTCCTTTCAGTTTACCTTCTGAATACCGAGCAACATCTTCACAACTTTTACTTCATGAATTTCAGTTTATTGGCTTTGGCTTTTATTGATATACTCGGAAAAATAAAACTTGCAGTCTAACGATGTTATGATCAGTTGCTCCGAAAGGCACAATAACTTCCGTACTGATTTCAAATTTTGACAGTTCTCCCTTCCTGCCTCTTTACTAACATACTGGGTCAAAAAAGAACAATAATTCAATGACTCAATGAATTAGCTCCACTCTAATCCGTTAGTCACTGGGATTCACCACTCCCTACTCAATAGTTTGGAAATTAAAGTTTTCCATAACTCTAACATCATTTTCAAAACTTGTGTTTATAATATTGAGATGGCGAAGTAGTTCCCGTGGACTTTTGTTCAGTGTGGAAACTTCGATAACCATGAAAGTATGAAGAAAATAAAACGTTGTGATAAAGATCTCAATGATTACCCATGGGACGACATAAGGCAAGGAATTTAAACGAAGCTAGAACAAAAATATGCTTAACTGAGAATTGGGCAGAATTGCGGCAGCAAGCTGAAGTAAAGAAGGACTGATTGGAAGAGCTATGATGCTCTCACTATTGTAGTGCCCGTTTTGAAGAAGAGAAGCTGTCAAACCTAATGAGAGTGCAACATATTTTCCAGGAGAGTGGGTGCGAAAAAACATATAAATAATGCATTTGAATCAGTTTTAGAAGGAGTAATAAGGAGCAGTTTTCCATGTAGTGACGTGAGTAAAATCTCTACTGATTTCAATATATTTGAATATAATGCCGAAGTCATTATCAGAAAAGAAACGTAACACTTGCGATGTAACTAAGTGGCTAAAGCAGATAGCAAAGCGGCTGGGCCAGCATCTCTGTTCAGAGGAAAATAGGAGGTACATTAGTATAGAGCTAGCTATACACTATAAGACTGGTATATGGAGCAATTTAAGATGGCGGGTTATATGGGCGGCAGGGATTAAGCGTAGACACATTATTGTGGGCCGAATGGCCCGCACTGTGCTCTATTATTCTATGTTCGATGGTATAATTCTTAGCTTCGGCATATTCCAGCACATCTACTTTTTTATGATGTAGCGCTCAATGCCGAACACCGCAGCAAAATACCATTAAGAGCTGCACTGCCCCTTTGCACTCTAGACTTATTTTATCCCCAAGGTGTCCGTACCCCGCCCCCTCTCGTCATCCTCCTGCTCTCAGTAACCTTACTGTAACTCTCCAAGGCCTCCCCGTGTCCCCTTCGAACTCTTCAAAGTCCATTGTTAAATTTCTACCTGGCTACGTTGTGACTTCCCGTCGCACTGTAAGATATTTTCTTCCTAAAACTTAAGTTTTATTCTTCCATCTTCTTGACAAGGTTTTCTATATCTCTTGTCAACCAAAGTTACATTACGCTACCACCCGCTCCCCGCATCAAGGAGAGAAATCACTGCCCCACCCCAATCAAGAGCTCTGTTAATAATCTCCACATCACTTTTACGCTTTTCCAGGAGTACATTACATCCCAGTTTACTTCCCCAAGTTCTTAGTTAGTAGCATCAGAATCTCTCCTCACCCCAATTAAATACATTACATACTATCTGCTCCTTCCGCGGTGTAATGTTATAATAATTGTTTAGAAATTATGCTCCATGGTTTTGAAATGCTGGCCCGCTGAGAAATCTGTCACATGATCTGTTTCATTTCCTATTACTAGACATAGGCTGGACCAGTGGCTGCTCAGTTTGTTGTTCCTTGACTTTTGTCCTGCACACAGTTGAGAGATTCTGTTGTCGTTAAATATATTAACCTGAGAACGTGCCAATGAGTATTAAAGAAGATTAATCGGCATGTGACAACAACTGTGTTTTATTTGCCACCAGTCCAAAATCTCTTTCCGGAATTTCGTTCTTAGACGATGGGAGGCCTATATAGAAAACTCCCATGAGGAATATTCCCTTCCTACTTCTGTGGTGGACGCACAGAATCAGTAGACATTCTTTCCATGGCGTATTCTCTTTCTGCAGCTTTAATGCTATCATGCCATACCTGTGTTACTCTATTTGTCTCTTTACTCTATTTCACTCGTCTCTGTCCATTTTGAATCATCTGAACCTGGAAACGTTCAGGAAGCGGTTCATGTCCTTGTGATTGTTAAGTGTTTGTGATAATTTGGAGATTATTTCAACTAATACAACAAACATGCCAGATTATGAGCGTTTGCCTAGTTTTCTACCTTAACTATATGAAGAATGCAATCTTCCCTGCATATAGCGTTTGTAGGAATTCCAGGCTCATGACTGTTAGAACTCTGGACATATTTTCCAATCCAAATTATATTACAAAAATCTTCATTTGAAAAATATCCGTCTAAGAGTAATTGGACGTGACCGTGATCTACAGAGATGTCCATTTAATGTAAACACGTATTTCATTCCATTTTTCAGCTCTTTTCTGAATTTTCTCTGTGTCAGCGTATAGATACAAGTATTCGTGCACATACTCAGAATTTGGAACATGTACCCAAATTGTTGTAGTATATATACGGGGGAATTCATATATCTATCCTGGTAAAAGAAATTTTCCGCTTGCCATTTCAGGGAATGAACTACATAGGGCATCCAAAATAATATGAAATTAGCTGAGATAGCAAACAACAAAATCATCGACTTTCTACGAATTTCCGCCTCGGCATCTTTCTGATTATCGCTGCTGTTCAGAAGAGCTTTGCGAACTTGATTTGCCGCAATGATGTATCTTACTGTTAACCCATTGAACACTAGAATTAAGCCGATTGGTAGCAACGGTGCTAAAATACTATCCATCACTTCCAAACCTTTCCACACTGATGACTTAGCGTATTCATGTGAGAAGGCGCAACGCCACGGCATGTTGTCAATAATGACGTAAGGTTCAATGGCAAAGTAAAACGGAGCACTCCTCCCGCAGCTCAGTGTAACCACAGTCACCATAACCACCGTTGCTGTTCTCTCAGTGCAGTACCATCCCGCGAGCTTTCGACAACATATTGCGATGAAACGATCGAAGGTAAAACTGACCGTAAACCAAACAGAACAGTCCCTCGTGACACCTCTAAATACAAGTGTCAGAGCGCATACAGGAGTGATGAGCAGGGATCTGGAGTAAATGTAGATATTGTTGGTCTGTTCTACTAAAGCGACAACTATAACCACCATCAGATCCGCTGTTGCCATTCCAACTAGGTAACGGGTGATACATTTGGAGAGGCCACATCTTCCGCAAGATAGGATCACGATCGCCGTTAAATTAACTACAAGGTTTAAAAAAAAATAATGTTAGTTGCTCCTGTTCGAATTGCTCTAATCTTACAATTTTAGGCAGCGTATCATTAGCTTGGAAGCGCAAAACAGAAATTCACACAGCATGGGCTGCGTTACTGAACTTCTGCTGGAGAGAATAATGGACTGGAATACCAAAGGGCTGACAATTTTCCGACAGCTTGGAACGTCGCACTGGTTTCGTCGACTCACTTACCTGTGACCGCACGATTGACCCCATTTTCCAGTATGAATGGCTGAACAGCAGAAGGGATTTTTGTTTGAGGTAACAAAGTGGAATGAGGAAGATATAAAGCATAAGTTCTCATTTACATTTTATCGAAGAACTGAGAGAAGTGTGGATAATAGACTTGACACGAGCAAATCTGCAGATGCTGGAAATTCAAACAACACAGACAAAATGCTGGTGGAACACAACAGGCCAGGCAGCATCTATAGAGAGAAGCACTGTCAAGTTCTGACGAAGGGTCCCGGCCCGAAACGACGACAGTGTTTCTCCCTATAGCTGCTGCCTGGCCTGCTGTGCTCCACCAGAATTTTGGGTAGAATAGACATGTCAGTCATTTGAATAAGCTGCTATGTTGTTGTTGGCTGCTGTCTATGTCGATAGAATCTCTGAACTCGAAAACGTATTTCAGCATCGCTACAGAAAGCCGAGCAAGGTGAAATTATGAAACAATGCCAATATCGTCACCAACATAATTGAGGAAAAAGAAATCACATCGACTAAAATACAGAAAATGAAAATTTAAAATATCAAATATTAGAATGTCCATCCCAGAAATACGTTTCAGTCGAGGGTAGAACTTGTGCTGTGTAGACGCCCGAGCAGTAAAACGGCGGCACCGCACAGATAGTAACCAGCTCTAGTACCTTACCAGAGACGCCAATCGCTACGAGTGCAGGATAGAAAACGCCCGCGATGTAGTAAATCGCTGGATATCCCATATTCCGTCAGAACCAACGTTTGTTTGTATGGAATGTTCCAACTGCTCACATGGACCGGTGATCGGTTTTACAGAGTTAAATACAAGTGAGAGCAATTCCACTGAGGCAATATGCGTGTTTACCACACCAGCCACATTAGTGACAAACAGCTGCACAAACACTATATTAAACTGCTATGCTCACTCGGTCACCGTACCCGGAAATGACTCCTCAGGGATAATTCAATCTCTGTACTCTAAAACAAACTATGAATGTGAATCTTGGAACTTCTGGCGCAGCACATTCGCTTCTGAAATTGAGGGAAGGAGCTGAGACCCGCAGATGACATTTCTTTGTTAAAAAACAACATTCCTTCATTGTTTTCTTCCGTTGTTTTCCGTCTTTTCGGGTGGTTTGAGTGAAGCAAGTCACTGTAACCGCAGGTGGTATATACCACAATAAAATACATTCTACTTATATTCCTCGAAACATGAAAAGATCCACACCGATATTCCAAGGAATTGTCAAAAAAAGAGCACGTGTCTTCACGATATTTAGCGACGTTTGTGGACATTGCTTTCAGCACTCACACAAACAGTTCATCGCGAGACCCTGAACTCTCCCAGTTTATGACTTGATCACTCTATATCTTTGATGTGCCGTGCAATCTATTTAACTATAAAGAAATTAATTAACCTGTCACAATGTTAACTACACTTCGCCATCCATTCTCTGTTTGAGCAAAAGTAGCCATTAAAATCTGCCATCTATTGGAATGCTCCGAGGCTTTTCTGTTATTTGACACGAAGTTGCTGTTTAATTCATTTTTTTTCCCGATTTCTTTTAAAGCATCTCACCTTCCTATCGTTAATAGTCTGAATGTATTGAAAACCACCAAAACCAGTCGCACCTTGGCTTCCACGTCTCATTGAGGATCAGTCTGAAGCTGAATGGACCAACTCTGCTTTTTGCCGAAGTAGTCACAAACTGAATTGTTGATTCTTTGACTGTAACTAGTGTGCTGCTGAGACAAGGTGAATGCACGCAGTTTCCCCCATCACCTGAGTGAATTATGTATCTAGAGTTCATCTGGCTGCAGTGAACGATGAAACGCACAAGGGATGTATGTGGTAAACCTTATTCACTCAGAGGTTCGAGCGGGTGTGGAAGGAGCCGTTTGCGAATGCGGTAGATTAATTTCTGTCCGGTTGCAGTTTTATTCAAGTGGCTAATGAAAAGAAGTAGAAAGGAGAACAGTTTTGGACGGGGTGTATTCTTTCCAGAGCAGTGTTCCAAATGCTCCGATCATGATTCCTGTCACTGGAGTTGCTGCCTGGCCGAGTACTACACACAGCATTGTCGAGTGAAGTATTGTTACAAATCAGCAACAATGAATATGTAATTGAGACAGATTTTTTTTTAAAACAAATAAAACTTTTATTAAACACAGTTAAAAAAAAACAAAAGTAAACAAACGACTAAATTAACCGGAGGTCGGCTGCAATACTGCAGCTCGAACTTTTCTAAAAGCGAGAATGCGAAAACAGTTATTAGAAGTAGTAATGCGAAAGTCCAAAGTTTTACCCAGTCGCTTAGGAGAGACATTTATTCCTGCACTTAAATCCTTTCCACGATGTTACTACTGATTCCAGCAGTACTCAACGGAGGACACTGGCAGTTTTACAACGAAACTTCCGGCAATAGCTTTTGAGACTTAAAATAGAAATTAAATCTCCACTTTTAAACGAAAATGCGTCATCATATCAGAATACGGAGTAGCATGGAGTCAGTAGCGAATTCAACCACGAACTGCCCACGTCATAGGGTGGGGTTCTCCTTTTACAACCGGTTGAAAAAAAAAACACTATCGCATGACCTCTCACTGTCGGGAAAATTACTTCACTCCACCATGACAAGACCATTACCTCATGTCCAGTATAGCTTCAATTTCATCACCATCACGTGCAGGTACAAGATTACCCACGGGTACGGAACACCTCCCTCCAAAAATAAATTGGTCTGTCAAGAACAGTATTTTAACAATTAACTATTGGCAAAAAAATATATAACGTACACTGTATACATAGTCTTGTCATACATCAACTTACAAATTATTACATAGGAGTGTTACAAATGTTAAAATATCACTCCATATAAAATTACATTGCACATTCAACATCGAGATAGACAATCAGCAATTACATTATCTTTACCTTTAACATGAGTTACCAAAATATTGTACTATTTTAACATTAAGTTCCGATTTAATAACCTTCTCTTTTTGGTTTTCATCTTACACAGAAGCAATAGCGGATTATGATTAGTGTAAACGATGTGTTTTTTTTTTATGTTGAACCAACATATAAGTCAAAATCCTCTAAAGCTGAAACTAGAAGTAACAATTGCTTCTCTATTGTCGAATAGTTTCTTTGATACTTATTAAATTTCTTAGAAAAGTAAGCTACTGGATGATCACCTTCATCACCCTCATTCCTTTGCATTATTACTGCTCCTGCAGCCTCATCGCTATCCTCTACAGCTAATGAAAAAGGCTTTTCGAAGTCAGGTGCCCGGAGCACAGGTTGATGACATATCATAGTTTTCAATTTTTCAAATGCACCTTCACAAGGCACTGTTCATACAAACTTCTCATTCTTCTTCAAGAGGTTAGTTAATGGAAAGACAACATTAGCAAATGTTTTACAACATTTTCGGTAATAACCTACCATTCCCAAGAATCTCCTTCGAGTTTTGTTTTTCTTCGTTGGAGTGGGAATCTCTAAAATTGCCCGAACTTTTGCCTGAACAGGAGCTACTATACCTTGACCCACAATATAACGAAGGGAAGTCTCAGTGGCATGTCCGAATTCTCTTTTAGCTAAATTAATAGTTAAGTTAGGGTTAGCTTTTGAAAGACTTTCCAACAATTTCTCCACCGCAATAATGTGTGCCTTCCAAGTACAATTTCCTGTCACTAAATAGTCAATATAAGTCAAAATGTTCTAAAGCTGAAACAAGAAGTAACAATTCCTTCTCTATTGTCTCAGTATTCACTAAGAAGAAGGATATCGAATTGTTTAAGGTGTGGGAAACAGGTCAGGAAGTTATGGAACCTATGACAATCAAAGAGGTGGAAGTACTGGCGCTTTTAAGCTGGAATAATCCAAATAGAACATACAGGGTAAATGGTAGGGCACTGAGGAATGCAGTGGAACAGAGAGATCTAGGAATAACTGTGCATAGTTCCCTGAAGGTGGAGTCTGAGGCCGGTGAAGAAGGCTTTTGGAACGCTGGCCTTTATAAATCAGAGCATTGAGTAAAGAAGTTGGGATGTAATGATAAAATTGTACAAAGCATTGGTAATGCCAAATTTGGAATATTGTGTACAGTTCTGGCCACCGAATTATAGGAAAGATATCGATAAATTAGAGAGAGTGCAGAGACGATTTACTAGGATGTTACCTGGGTTTCAGCATTTGTTACAGAGAAAGGTTCAACAAGTTCGGTCTCTATTCATTCAAGGATAGAAGGTTGAGGGGGGATTTGATCGAGGTATTTAAAATTTTGAGAGGGATAGATAATGTTTACGTGAATAGGCTGATTCCATTGAGAGTAGGGGAGATTCAAACGAGATGACATGATTTGAGAGTTAGGGGGCAAAAGTTTAAGGGAAACACGAGGGGTTATTTATTTGCACAGAGAGTGATAGCTGTGTGGAATGAGCTTCCTGTGGAAGTAGTAGAGGCCAGTTAAGTGTGTAATTTAAGTTAAAAGTGGATAGGTATATGGACAGGAAAGGAGTGGAGGGTTATGGGCTGTGTGCGGGTAGGTGGGACTAGGTGAGATTAAGAGTTCGGCACGGACTAGGAGGGCCGAGATGGCCTGTTTCCGTGCTGTGATTGTTATATGGTTATAAGCATCTGTATCTTTCAGTCCCCGAATCACAAAGTTAGTCATCCTCTGGAAAGTACCTGGGGCATTCTTCATCCCAAATAGACGAACATTATAAACATATAATCCAGATGGAGTTACCTTTATCTCTCTACCTTCATCCGTTAATGGAATACACCAAGATACTTTCAATAAATCAATCTTTGTAAGGAACGTTGCTTTTCCCAATTTATCTAGACAATGATCTACTCTAGGAATTGGATATGCATCTGTTTTCGTTACAGCATCCACCTTCCTATGGTCCGTACAAAACTAATACTACCGCCTGGGTTTTGCACTATAACACAATGTGAACTCCATTTCGAGTTAGAAGGTCGAATAATATTAGTCTCCAGCATATATTTATTTTCTTTCTCAGCAAGTTCATATTTTCCATGTTCGTTCCATACAGTTGTTGTTTAATGGGTTTGGCATCTCCAACATCTACATCATGTGAAGCTATGATAGTTCTTCTAGGATCATCTGAAAACAAATCCTTAAATTTAATAACTAATTGTTTCATATGCTGCTTCTGCTCTGGCTGTAAACGTGCTAATTTCTCCTCAATATTTTTCAGAATGGTTGAGTTTGGTAACCTGACAGAAACAACGTTGGGTTTAGAATGGAATTCAGATGAATCATCTATTAAATCCCTAGTGAGATCAGATTCATTATTATTGGCCGCAACACTTATAGTAGCAGACTGTTCCTCAAATACGGCTTTATCATATTTATATGGCAAAGTTGTTTCGGCCTTCTACGATCTGGAGTTTTTTTTCACGTCATCCATATCATTGATTTGAGATACAATTTCATAAGGACCATGAAATCTAGCTTCTAAAGGATTCTCTTGCACTGGGAAAGGAACCAGCACCCTATCTCCAGGTTTATATGTTTTATCCTAGCTTCTTTATCGTACCAGGTTTTCATTTTCTCCTGAGCCAATTTTAATTTTTCCGAGCTAAGCTACAAGCTTTATGTCATCTGCTTTTAAATTTCAAAACATAGTCTAACAAATTAGTGTGTACCTCTTTATTAATCCATTGTTCTTTTAATAAGGCCAAATGTCCTCTAACTCTAAGCCGAAATGCAAGTTCAAATGGACTGAAACCTAATGATTCTCGTACCGATTCCCTTACTTCAAATAGAAGTAAGTGTATACCAGCATCCCAATCACTTTGATTTTCCACCCAATAAGCCTTAATCATATTCTTGAAGGTAGCATAAAACCTCTCCGAGGCACCTTGCGATTCTGGATGGAATGCAGATGCAGTGATTTGCTTAGCTCCCAATTTATAATCTATCTGTTGAAACAATCCAGACATAAAGTTACTGCCTTGATCAGATTGTATTTCCTTAGGCCAACCCAAAATAAGTAACGAATTTTGTAAGAGCCTTTGTTATAGTTTTAGCTGCTATATTCCTAAGGGGTACATTCTCTGGAAACCGAGACGCAGTGCATATGATAGTCAGCAAGTACTGAGATCCAGTTTTTGTTTTTCGTAATGGACCTGCACAATCTATAATAATTTTAGAAGATGGTTCACTGAACGCTGGAGTAGGTTGTAATGGAGCCAATTTGTAATTTGATTTGGTTTACCCGCAATCTGACAACTATGGCACGTTCGACAATACTTCGCCACATCTTTTCTTAAACCAGGTCAATAAAAATGTTTTAAAATTTTGTCCACAGTTTTCCTTACCCCTTGGTGTCCACGTAAGGGCACTCTCTTAGCTAAAGTTAAAATCTCTTCACCACTTGCTGGAATTGTAGGTGGTCTCCACTTCCTCAGCAACACTCCTTTTTCAAAATAATATCCTACTGGCACCTTCTCAATTTCGCAATCTGGTAGAGCTTGTACTTTTAATTTTATAATCTCAGTTTCTCTGCTCTGCTATGCTATCATCTCCTTCCGAGACAGAGACAAATCTTCATAGTCAGACTTACTCCAAGTATCTTGTTCAAACAATGTAGGTAAGAAAGTTTCTGACACATCCTCAAAACTCGAATCCAGAGTTTAACAGTCATGAGTAACATTCTGCACATCAATCTTTTTAGCCATAGCTCGAGGTACAACACAGGAGGAATCTGTGTTTGAATTCATCCGTGGTTCCTCTTTGTCTATTGTCGAATGCACTTCAGGAAAAAAAAACGTGTCCACCTGCCAATTCATTACCTAACTACGAAGAAATATCATTCAAGGGTAAGCTAGGCTGTACTCCTACTTTAACAAGTCCTGTAATTAACTCTGACTTTAAATTCACTTTATGCAAATGTACAGGCATAAGGGCACTCCCAACACGTCGTATATAATTCACCTCACCAGTATCAGACTCTTCGTTAAACTTTAACTCACTGTCTAACATCAGTGATTGAGAAGCTCCATTATCCCTAAGGATTTTTATTAGCACCGGAGTAGATCCTTCATTCAAGGATACAAATCCTTCTGTTATAAAATGATCATATCCCCTCCTAACTTGGTCAGACGCTAGCAAAATTTCTTTTGTGTTATCAAACCCTGTGAATTTACAGGTGCTTCAGTAACGTGCACACAAGCATCTGGGACTGCTTCATATTCTTTCTTTTTCAATCGGAAACAATTAGCTGTTTCTTACAATAATTACAAATGGGACCAAACTCTCTTTCCTTCACAGGCTTTCCTTCCTCCTTACCTCTGTCGCTAACTTCTGATTTGATTTCTGGTTTATCTTGAATCTCTGTGCAATTTTTCTTTTTAAATGTCCTGCCCTGAGGAAATTTATTCTTTTGGATTAAAGCATACTCATCAGCTAATTTAGCAGATTCCTGCAATGTAGCGAATTCTCTCTGATTTAAGTATGTTCTTACTTCACTGGGAATGTTCCTTTAAAATTCTTCCATTAAAGTCAGCTTCTTCAATTTATTATCATTCCTATTTACACTTTTAGAGGAAACCAGCTCTCTAAACACACAGCTTTATCATAGGCAAGTTCCACATGATTTTTGTCCACAAATTCCTGAATCATTCTCTATACGCTTCTGGGACTAACTCGTACGCCTTCAATATGTGCCGATTCACAGTAGCATAATCAAGTGCTTGCTCAGCAGTTAAACCACTAAAAACTTGTTGTGCTTTGCCCTTAATTACATTCTGTAACAACATTGACTATTTCTCTTTCGGCCACTCTGAAACCAGAGCAATTGTTTCAAAATGTTGAAAATATTTTCCTACTTCTGTTTCACTAAATGGAGGGACCAAATTAATTTCTTGACTAACAAGAAACGTTTTTCTAGAACCAGGGAACTGACTCTCAGACTTTAATTCCGTCATCTTAAGTTCAAATTCCCCCTGTTTATTCACAGCTTCTAACCTACTTAATCCCAAATTAGCTTCCAACTGTTTCTTTTTATTTCCAGCTTCTAATCGACTTAGTCCCATGTTAGCTTGCATTTCCTTCTGCTTTAATTCAGCTTCTATTTTAAACTTTTCTAAAGCTACCTGTTCCAAATCTAACTTAATCACTGCTTTACTCTCAGGAAATCGATCTAAAACCGATACATCAAACACACTCAACTCTATACAGTGTTCCGTGATTTTTCTCTGAATTAAAGGCTTTGTTGTATCTTTCAAAATACCTTTAAGTTCCAACCTGCTAGCAATCTCAACTACCAATTTTTTTTCGTTTTCGCTAATAACTCTGCGCCTGGCGATTCCAGGAAGTCATCAATATTCATTGTTGCCGAATACCACTCACAAGCCAATCAAACAAAAGATTCGAGTATTCCCTTTTCCAAAACTACGATCAAAAATTAAACAAGCATTTAAACTCAAAAATGGCTCATTCCACGAGCCCCCAAATGTTATGATTTGGGGGCTCGTGAGGCAGATTTTTTATTACAAATAAAACATTTATTAAACACTGCTAAAAAAGGACAAAAGTAAACAAGCGACTAATTTAACCAGGTCAGCTGCAATACGACAGCTCGAACAGTTCTTAAAGCGAGAAATGCGAACTCGGTTCTTTAAAGTAGTATTGCAAAAAGAAGCCCAAAATGATTTACAGTCAGTTAAAGGAGATAATTTCCTTGAAATAATTTTTCCCTTTCGCGGCGTTACTGCGGATCGCAATCGATGTATGCTTTCATCAAAGGATTTACGATGAAGAAAGTGAAACGGCTTAAAGACACTGACCTTTCCTTGGCGAAACTATGCATCCGACTCTTTCTGCTCTTTTGAGGAAGCCGGTGTTAACACGGACACATGTTCCTAAATCCTCGTGCGAAGATTAAATACTTCCCGAACTTCGAAGAATCTTTACTGTCCGGCTAGATTTTAACTGGTAGTGTTGTAGCAAAACTGCCGGCAATAATCTTTGACTTAAGACAGAAAGTAAAACTCCACTTTTAAACGAAACTGCGTTGGGAACAATTACGTCGAAATAACATCGAAATACGCAGCGAAACGGGAGTGTCTGGCGAATTCAACCACGGTCTGCCCCCCTGCCCACCACCCCCCCCCCCCCCATACACACACACACACACACACACAGGGAAGGATCCAGCTTTTATACCCTGTTGAAACAAAAACATTAACATGGCCTCTCACTGTCGGGAAAATGACGTCACTGCACCATCACAAGACAATTACCTCATGTCCAGCATAGCCTCAGTCACATCCTGATCACGTCACAGTTACAAGATACCCACGAATACGTAACAAGAGGAAGAACGAAACTCTAGAAGGTTAGAAAGCGAGGATCAGACATGGCTTCAAATGAACATGTTAGCCAGGGAAGAACTGAAGAATGGAAGTAGGAGAACTGGAAACGTCTACAGAATGTATTCAGTAGGATGAAGTTAAACCCCAAGATTTTCTACATGTAGAGGAAGAAATGACTGGACTGAGGATATCACTGGTCAGGGATAGGAAGTGAAACATCTGCCTGGATTTGGAGCACGTTGGGCAGGTGAAGATTTCAATTTAATATTCACCGGTGTGGGGGATCTTGAGGTTTGTGAGAAGAACGTTACATTAGCTTGTTGTGTGACATGTCGATGTTAAAATAAGACGATGTGCTGGAAAAAAACATGAGGCAGATAAGTTACTTTGTGTGGTCTGAACATGCCCCAGGTTTCAGTGGAAAGTGGGGAAAGAGATTGCTGTACCCTTGGCAACGTGGGTTATTTGTCAAAGGCTTTACGAAAGTGCACATCAACAACAACCGTAGTTCTACCTTCGTCAACCACACATGTCACATCATCAGAAAAATCAAATGAAGTTTATAAGACATGACGTATCCCGCACAAGCATGCTGGTTTTCTCTTAGTCCATGGTTTTCCAAATACTCAGAAATCCTATCTATAACATCCAAGAATGGCTGGCTCCCTTCTCTAAACATGCATTATCATTAGGTTCTCATCAGTCCTCTAGGATCTTGGCTGTGGCTAAGGAGGACAAACATATATCTGAAAACACCCATCAATCTCTTTACTTGCCTTTCTCAATAACCCGGGGAGTCAGGACCTGGGACCTATTAAACTTAATGTTATGTAAGAGATACAACACTACGTTCAGTTATAAATGCCCTTGCACCTTAGTACTATCAACACTGATGTCCTCGTTCGCCACGTCCTTCCTGTTAATTACTGATGTAAAATGCTCATTAATGACATTATCGATAACGTTTACATCCAAGGAAATTTCTCTTCACACCTTTTAATCATTGATGGATTCCACACTCACCCTGGTTCTCCTCTTCCTACTGGTCTCTGTACAGATTGCCTTGGGATTTTCCTTAATTCTACCCGCTAAGGGCTTTTCATTGCCCCTTCTGGCTTTCCTGATTTCCTTTTTGACATATTTCCGGCATCTTTGCAATCCCTCATGGTTCAGTTTGATTCTACCTTTCCAGGTTTTACATACTTCTGCTTTTCTTTCTTAACTGCATTCATGAGCTCCCTTAACACCCACGGTTTACTTACCTTGCGTGTCCTTCCTTCTGATGAGAACATGCCTGTTCTGTACTCTGTGCAAATGGTCTTTAAAAACCCTCCATATGTCAAGTGTGGGTTTGCCCCAAAATAGTCTTTCCCAATTAACAATCCCGCTATAAACACTGCATTCTGCCTTCCAATTCGTCCTTCCGAAGTGAATCACTTCGTCCCTTTCCTGGTTGAACGTCATCTGCCACTTCTCAGCCGAGTTCTGCATTCTGTCCATGTCGTGTTGTAATCTCCGACAGACTTCTATGTTATCTATAATTCCACCAAACTGCACATGATTTCAAATACAATAACCAACGTTTCCGCTTTCTCGTCCAAATCGCTTAGAAAGCCACAAATAGTGTTTGGTCTCACAACAGATCTATGTACGACACTGCTGGTGACCAGCTTCCAGGGAGAAAACGATCTATGTACAACTACCCTCTCCCTTCCGTGGGTGTCATTTCTGAACTCACTTGCCAAATTTCAATGGATAACATGGTTACTGACTTTCCGACGTTCAGACGGTCCGAAAGGTCATACCATGGTTAACCGCATCAAATTCCTTATTGAAATCCATTTATAATATATAAACATAGGATATCATCAATGTGCTTCTTCACATTGTCACAGCATTAAACCAGCCTCGTGAGACAGGACCTGCCCCTCACAGAACCACACTGACTCCCCACAATCAGTTAATGTTTCTCCACATTCCGGTAAATCCTGATTATAATCATCCAATAGTTTGCCGACCACTAAAGTAAGACAAACTGGCCTATAGCTTTTAGAGTTATTCCCACTCCCTTTACTGAACAAAGGAAAAATATTTTCCACGCTCCTGTCCACTGAAATGGCTTCTGCGTCCAGCGATAATGCAAAGATCATCGCCCAGGGCATAGCAATCTCTCCCCCACCCCACCCCCGCTTGGCGCCATGGCCTGAAGTATATCCAGACCACACAAGTGGATTTATTTGTCCCAATGATTTTCAAAAGTTCCAGCACATCATCTCTCGTATCCTAGATACGTTTTCGCACATCAGCTCGTTCAAAGCTGTGCTCAGAAACGTCAATACCTCCCTCACTGGTGAATAGAGAAATAAAATCTTGATTAAGGATTCATCCGACTTTCCCTGCCTATAGGAGCATGTTTCTTAGTGTCTGCCTGACCGGTCCTACCCTCACTTCAGTCATCTGCTTCTTCACATGCATCTACTATGTCCTGTGATTTTCCTTAATCTCTGCAGTCGTTTCTAGTTTTCCTTATTTCATTCTTCCCTTCGTCCCTGGCGTCCTATAATTCCACAGCCAAATCTGACCCTTGAATTCTAAACCTCAAGTAAGTTTCTTTCTTCTTCCTGACTAGATGTTCCACAACTCCGGTGAACCATGTTTCCTTCATTAACATCCTTTCCCTGTTTCAGTCGAACAAACCTATCCAGAACCCAAGGCAAGTGCTGCATGAAATACCTCCACATTTCCGTTGTGCATTTTCCAGGACGCATCCGTTCCCGATTTCATCTCAGAGAGGAGACAGGGAGGCTAGCTGTTTCCAATCCGGGTCCTCGCCAGGACAGTCCAACTCTCGTCCCATCCGGGGACGCAAGGGGCGCCTCAGAGCGTAGGGATGGAGATCCCTGCTGAGCGTTGGTGAACAGTATGGGAGGGTGTCACGGAGATGAGGGTGTTCTGCAGAGGAAAAACAGTTGATGGACGCGAAGGCGCGTTGGCCAGGCAGATCGCACTATGGTATTGACAGAGCTGAGGTCAAGGATAGGGAAAAGAGTGTTCACAAAAACGGAAAGGGGTGGATGTTTCCGAGGGTCTTTCCAATGGTGCCTGAGCAAGACAAGGATGTTCTTGGTTTAAGAACGCCGCCTAAAGCCTCACGATAGTTAAGATTTTTGTTTGATTCACTATGCCTCACACTCCCTCATTTCAGCCTCTCTCTCTCTCTCACTCTCTCAGCCCCCAGTCACCCTATCTATCTCCCCCAATCTCTTGCTCTGCCGGCTGTCTCTAACCGTCTCGGCCCCACCCCGGCCAGGCGCTCTCATAGTATCTCTCTCCTCCCAGACAGTCTCCCGCGTCTATCTCCACCGCTGATGTCCTTCCCCAACTGTCTCTGCAAACAAGCCCCCATCTCTGTCCCTAATACCTTCCATCTCGTTTACTCTCTCTCTCTCCTCTCTCCGACTCTCTACCGTCCCAGTCCCTCTCATCACACAGAACTCTATCCTTCCAGGTTATCTCTTCACATTCCAATATTTCTCCTCATAAGAACATAAAGAAAAGGAAGCAGTATTCCATCTGACCGGGCGAGACTGCTCCCGTATTCAGTAAGATCATGGCTGAACTGACCACGGACACATCTCCACTCACCTGCGTTTTCCAAATAACTCTTAATCTGCCTATTATGCAAAAATTTATTCAACCCTGTTTTAAATATATTTAATGCGATAGTCTCCATAGCTGACAGCTTAATTGGACATAGAATTCCACAGAATCACCACTCTTTGTAAAAGGCAGTACCACCTCACCTCAGTCCAAAATTTACTCTCCCTAGACTTGAGGCGGTCTGCTACTTATAATGTCAGCTTCCAGTGGAAATTTCAACTTCTTGACTCTATCTTATCTGCCCTTTCATAAGTTTATATGTTTCTTTAAGATCTCCTCTCATCTTTCTGATTTCCCGCGTGTACAAGTGACTCAAGGACTGCCCCCCTTTGGCACCCTGCTCTGCAATGATTGCCAACAACAGAAACATCCATGTATCTAATGTCTCTGTTTTCTGTAGGTTAACCAGTTCTTAATCATCACCCGGAACTCTATGCATCCTTATCTCATGGATAAGTCTTTTATGTGCCACCTTAGCGAACGCCTTCTGGAAATCCATATGACAATGGCCATTTGTTTCCCTCTATCCACTCCAAATAACGTCAGTCTCCTCAAGAAATTTTGCCCGAAAATTCTCAGCAAACTGCCACTCATCCGGCCTCCCCTGCCTGGGGATGGGTTATATTAGTGTATTGCAAGGGCTTTGAGTTAATCCTGCAATGGCATCACTATGGCAGGTTTAACGCTGAAGTCGTTTGGGGACGGGCGAGATTGTCTGATGGACAGTAGTCTAACATTTCATTTAATAGTGAGTTGATGGGGAGCTACGGATTTCACTAATTCTCCATGATTAGGGACTATATAGAATTCCTAGTCAGTATGTAATGGAGTTACTACTGTTACCCCTGTACTTGGTCCATAATAGGTCACCCCTTGAGTTATGTAGTTTTCTCTATTCCAACACACTTCTCACAATAATTCCCAATTATTTAGATTTAACAGAAGTTTTCGCTGCCAGTGGGACATGGAACAGTGAATGTGTGCACTGGAGAAGAGTCCCTCCGTTTTCTATTTGAGCCGAAACTCAGCTGCTATTCCCTCAGGGCCAGAATGACGCTGTCCGATAAAAATATTAGCCCGTTCTTATCTTCATGATGATTTGCTCAGTTTCTGTAACTGCCATGGAGATCTGGATCCCTGAATACCGTAGCGCAATGGAGTGCTGTTCCTCGATTACAAATTTAGATCAGATTATCCAGGAATCTCCCCTCGGTTATGTCGACTTCTATTTGCTGGCACGACCAGTCTCCCCAGGCATTTCACCTATTTTGCCAGCTGTAGAGAGTCGCTGGACTTTCTGGTTGTTCGATTTTACTCAGCATTTAGTGACGAGCTGAAATAAGCTTTTCTAAGGGGTTATCAAGATACAATTCTTCGGAGGTATAACAAATAATGACATTTAGTTGACAGAGAATTTAATTGGCGTCGAAGCAATTAACAAGTCGTTTTTTTTTCTATAACAGGTTTCATTAATCAGAAATTTCCCTATTCCGATTACAACCGATAAGGACAGTGGTTCTTTAGTAGGGACATTGTATATGCCTAATTCCTAATACTTCTGTTGCCTTTTGCTAGTGCCACTTCACGATATTCAGTTTAAAAGATTGTGCTGCCTCTGGGCTGAGACAATTTATAACTGTTTGCACTTCCAGTGGGTTGTTTCCTGCGAGTGGTATCACTGCGTTAGGTTCCCTAATATGTTTCAACGCGCAATAAACTCAGTAATAGACTCCAACTTCTGTTGTTGGCATTTAGTGACTTCTCCAAAGTCTCTGTGTTGCCAGGATCCTGCGAGAATGCCATGTTTTGTTCCGTTCAACCAATCATTCATTCCTTCAGCAGGACTCCAATTACTATCCCTTCTTTCCCCAGTGAAGGTCCCAGAGCACTTGTGGCGCCTGAGGCGTAGAGGGAAATACTTTTTGAACAACTGGCCAGGAAATTCCAAAGGCGACCATGAACAATGCCTGGAAATCCCTAGGTAATGGATTAAAACTCTGGCAAGCCTAGAACAACAAATTATGGAAGGCTAATGGCTTGCTTCGCCAATCAGATTGCGTACCGGTGCCGGGTTCCAGAGTTCAAGTATCAGGACATCCCATCCTATTATGCAAGGAGCCTGGAACAGAGAGTCTGAACTCTGCATCAGTCCCTCCTCAGCTGCAGCTGTTGTTTCCGCTGCTCCAGACGGACCCAATGCCGCGACACCCCAAACACTTCAGCAGATATTTCTATTATTCCATATCATCCGGGTTCCAAATGGGGGAAGGGTTTGTGGTTTGCTGTTGCAGGAAAGATTCCGGCGACTGAGAAATGGTGGCACCTCGGCCTTCTCCGGGATTTTTTCTTCTTATTTTTCTAAGTTTAACATTTTGAGGCTGCTGTCGTTTACCCACCTCTTCCCATCTGATAAACATCACATACCCTAAATCATAGTTAGAGACTCTACCCCTAGCTTGAGTTTCATCTCGCCAGTTATTAATCTTAATAGGCAATAGGATCCGCTGCAAAGCTAATCCCCAGAACTCCGTCCATAGAGTTTACAAGACACAGTTGCAGAGTACCTGCTATCTACCATTTCCAAACAGACCATGTCCGCGTGGGCCGCGGTGGTAGCCAACGTGTCCCCTGAGAGTTGTCTCATTTGTTCAATATCGAATTACTTTCGCATTAGGGTCAGAGCATCGGTGGGTCTGAATTGAAGAAATGATTCTTTGTCGTTACTCATTTTCTTCCGCCAGTTACTGT
The DNA here is from genome assembly GCF_030144855.1 of Hypanus sabinus. Classification (NCBI taxonomy): domain Eukaryota; kingdom Metazoa; phylum Chordata; class Chondrichthyes; order Myliobatiformes; family Dasyatidae; genus Hypanus; species Hypanus sabinus. Next base: position 818,840 of record NW_026781391.1, read on the forward strand.
TGAGTCAATCCTTTAACAACACAACTTCCAAGTTTCCTTATTGGTAACTCTAATAAGTAATATTCATAATTTTTTTACAATTCCTTCTCCCCAGTGTTCGGCCAACCATCTATCTCTCGACCCTTTTGTTCTAAATTGTTATAATTGTTCTCACCCGAACCCCTCGTGGCTCTACTCCTGTTCCCGTCTTGTTTCTACACTCGAATACACCGGAGGTGTGGTTTTTCACCGGCTGGTATGAAACAGATCCGGCACCTGCATACAGTCTCGCCAACCCCTCTTCCTCGATCGAGCCTTAAGCATGAGTTCACCCTAGTCCGGTCTTGACTTCTAACTTTCAAGCAAGTCTCACGAAAGGGCTCTCTCGGAATAGAGTATCACAGGGATCCCACGTTTGTCACCAATTTTCTGTCGTACAATTTATCTTGCTGTGCCCTATTTTACTGTAAGATACTGCCCCGTTATCAAACAGAAATAAAACACGGACTTCGGTTTACGGAAAGACGTTTCAAGCCCCTGTCAATGTCATGTTAGATCTTAGATTTATACAGTAAATTTTGGGCAATAGCCAACAGCTAAACGTACTTGATCAGCGATTTCCAGAAGCACTTGCTTGGTATAGCCAGTCGAGAAATGTTTCCAACTCCACACAAAATTAACACCGCACGTCCACATTCATTTCCCATATTAGCCAGACAGACTCTGACAACGGTTAACAATCCGTCACTTCTGGCCTGAGACTGAAAAGGCTGCACGTTACTTTGTGTCTGTGTGGAACGTCAGCATTATTGGGATAACTCATTATTAGCATGACCAGTGGTTAGCTTGCACAGGCAAGACAGACTATCTTTTATCCTGTGACCTTTATGATCTAAAACTTGGGCAAGACATAGCTAGTCAAGCTTCAAAACTAAATTTAATTCAAAACGTAATTTTCCTCCTCGCTGGAAGAGAAGGGCGGTTAGGATTAGATGAGGAAATTATTTTTTTTTTCGAAAGGAGGGGTGAGAGTGATGATATATTTGGCGGATGAATGGGCATATGGTGGGAAATATTAATCGAAGTCTTGAGGGAGGACAGAAAATATCTGTAATAATGGTGTATTCATCGTTATACAGAGGGAGGAGATATTAATTAGAGTGTGGAGGGAGGACAGAATAGGTTCAAAATAATGGTGTCGTAGTGATTGTGTAGAGAGAGGGGTAGTTTGTTTTAGACTGGGGATATTAATGTTTTAATAGACGAAGGGATACGACAGATACGCAAATAGTGTGATATTGGACGGGTGACTCAGTTCTGTTCCTTAGCAGGTGAAGCTACATCTTGGGCAATGAGTAAACATTTCCGGCTGGAGCCCTTCATGGGGGCTGGAAAGAGATTGGAGAAGGAGCCAGGAAAAGGAAGATGACGTAGGAGGAGCAGGTGTTTGGAGCAGTTGTTGTGGTAAGGGGATGAAATAAGAGGTTGGTAGTTGATTAGGCTGAAGAAGAAGGAATATGCTTGGATCCCTTGACAAAGTTTGAAGGAACCCCGGTCAGAAAAGCAGTTGCAGAATTTGAAAGAAGCGAGCCAAGTGGGCCCTGTGACACTGTAGCCAGCGGGGGGTAATGGGGAGTCGAAGCCATGAAAAATGGGAAATAAATTTCCGTTGAATTTTGTCCGTAGACAGAGAAGGAGGGAGTGGAACTTGGCTTTATGTCCATAGTGTCCGAACATTGGTGACCTGTAACGCGGTATTTAACCTAGATGTGAAAATTGATCATGGGAGACAGTAAAGAGGGAGTGTGCAGGCAGGTCAGGAAAACAGGTCAGACGTCAGAGTGCAGTAATAAGCATGGTGGGGGGGGGGGCGGTGTAGCAATTCCGAGTTAAAAGTAGCCTCATTAATGTGGAGGATGAGGCCATGGACCGACATGTTACAAAGGGAGTTGGGTGTGGGATTAGAATCTTTCTCCACTGGAACCTGCTCTGTAATTTGAATAACCGTTTCTTTGGTGTTCAGCTTCTTCAGATGCTTAGATGCTGTATTAGTTTATTAACATTACAAACAACAACTTTGTTAAATTTCTATTGTTGTGATAAAAGACAGACACAATTCCCAGGGTGGATCAGAGTAGCCCAATGACATTATCGCATTGGTGGAACCGCAGAATAGATATGATCAACAGTAACAGAGAGGTAATCCCTAGTGTGTTTAGCAACAACATTCACTGACTTCTCAAACCGTAACTTATGATTTTGCAATTTCACGTCACGCTATCGATACCTCATCACAATCGGAATTTTACTTGAATGACATCATGTTTATTTTTATCCCAGCTGTTGGGAGACACGTCAGCCTTGTGTAATATTGAATATTCGGTGTACTGAAGCGAATATAAATGAATAACCGTGGAGATTCATCAGATCAGTTTCTTCAGCGAGATCACAGGCAGCTGGAAGACAGGCTGAATCTCACACAGTACTTGAAATATTTCACAGTGTTAGGAAGATATATTACATGATCATTGCCGCTGGTGGAGTTCCCGGTAAGAACATAAGATAAATTAAATTTGCTGTTCTATGTGCGCGGTCTTTGGACACATTCAGTTAACGACAACTTTGTGTATCAGTGAGTGCGGTTCAGACATTGTGACAAAACTCTGTGTTCGTTCAGAAGCTCCGTTCCAGTTTAATCGGTGCCCTCTGCTGAAACCCAACTGGCCGTTGTAATTTGTGTGGAGGGAAGATCTGGGAGATGGATTCATGGAAGGGAGCTTTCATTTATGAATGTAAAGTCGCTGTCGAAGGTAGCTCCGAGAATCCAGCGCCGTCGGTGTCTTTACAGGTTACTTGGCGTTATCAGCATTAAAGGAACTACTTGTTTTAAGTTCAAAATTGGAATGTATTGCGCTGCATTTTCAGGATTTGCTGAGAGTTTGTGGGAATGTGGAAAGTGGATCGCCGGTGAGATTACGGAGAGAGCGGTATATATCTCTTGTGAGTTTGTCTCCGAATCATCGTGATGTTCCGAAATTAGAATTGGTGTCTGTGTGCGCTTTCGTGAACCTGATATTTTTCTCCACAGCTTATTATCCATGAAGTGAAGAGGGATTTAGGAGCCAACCCAGGGGTTTCCATTGAATATCAGACGGGTTAAGGATCTGTGATACTCTGCTCTGGAAAAATATACACATTGCAAACTTTAGAAGAAACAAGACATGTTGGGCCCCTGTGGGCGTTTGTCAATCCAGTGTGGATGAGGAGAGTAAGTCATGTGAACGGGTGAAACAAGTTCGCTTTGATGGTTGTAAACTGACGGAGGAGAGAGGGAGCGCGGCTTCGCGGCTTGGGGAGACTAACAGAACATGGGTGACGGGAAAACAACAATCACCATCGTGAGAAAGTTGCCGAGGCATCCAGGCTTTGCACGTCTGTCGAAGCATTGAAGGAGGGAGATTTATACTGATTTTTCAAAAGCGTTCTCGGCGATCAGTTAACAATGCCTGCCTGCCACACACTTCTCTCCCAGAACCGAGCCCGTACCCTATCGCCCAGATTGCACTGGAGTGAGGCCACCGCTCCTCCCGCTCTCCCATTCTGAATCCTCCAGTAACGAGTTGTCCCCGAAGTTTTATGGTTCTCATTACCTTCTTATTTCTGGCTGCAATAGAGATCGAACGGAACCGCTATTAACCCTTTCTGTTTGCTGCTCTCTCAGTGAATTTTGTGGCGATTGTGATCCTGTCACGGGGCAAATGCGGCATCTCCACCTGCACCACTCGCTACCATTTGGCCATGGTACCAGCGGATCTTCTTACCATCAGCTTTGAACTCGTATTGTGGCGGCTCAGTTATTATTACTTCCCGGGAACTTTCCTGGACATCACCCCCGCGTGCAGTGCGATCGCTGCTCTGGGACAGGTAGCCACTGACTGTTCTGTCTGGTTCACCGTCACTTTTCCGTTTGACCGGTTTGACTCCATCTGTTGCCAGAAGCTGAAAACAAAGTCTTGCACCGGGAAAACTGCAGCTGTGGTTCTGACAACGACTGGCGTTCTGATATGTTTTAAAAATGTGCCTTTCTTCTGTATATATCATCAGGTAAAAGTGATTGACAATATACCCTGGGACTGTATTATAAACCCAGACTACTATACGGAACCCGGGTGGGTGGGGGATGACTGGTTTCTACCGTTCTGACGCCATCACTCCCATTCGTGTTCATACTCCTGTTCAACGCTCTGACAGTCAGACACATTTTTGTCAGTAGTCGCGTCCGCAAGGGGCTGAGGGGTCAAGGGAAAGTGGAGAACGGCTCTGACCCTGAATTGAAAAAGGAGGAGGTCGGTGATCCTACTTCTCACCATCTCCGGAAGCCTCATCGTCCTGTGGTCAGTAAGTGTTGTCGACTTCCTATAATACATTATTGCAGGATTGGATACAAATAATTACAACGATTCCGAATACATGCTTCAGCATTCCGGCTACATGCTGATGATATTAAGTTGCTGCACAAACACGTTTATTTATGGGGTGACACAGTCCTAGTTCAGGGAACAGTTTATCAGCGCAGCGAAATATCCACTCGCGTCAATGATTCAAATAATTAATAAATGTAATATCTAACCTCTTCTCAGAGGCGGTCGCTGTGTTTTCCATCTTGGCACTAACGAACTGGCATTCGGCAGAGAATGTGGCAGAGGTGAGGATAAACTTGGTTTATAGCCCGAGAGAATAACAGCTCAGGAACAACTCCTTCAGCATCTGGAGCAGGAAGTTCATTCCTCAAGGTAGCTTCCCGACATCGTGAGGTCCACACCTTTATTCCTCATTTCCCTGTGTGTTTTATAGGAGTTAGCAAAGAAAGTGAACGAACACCAACTGTAGAAGCAGTCCATGGGTAAGTTAGTAAGACTTTTGGCGAAGGCCCAATGCTTAATTCAAATGGTTCTATGCCATGGGGTGATGATCAAACCGACAAGGGACAGGAGCAGAATTGGGGTAAACATTTCATCGAGCTCCTCAGCCTTTCTTCGTCGAGCGTTCTATTCCACAACCAGAATATCCTTCGTTTTGCAGGAAACCGTTAACCCCACACCTATCAAGAATATTTCAAACATTTGCTTCAATGCATGCAAAGGGTTACGCTGCACTCCTGCGGCATCAAATTAGACTCACATTTAAATAAATGCCAGCATTGCATTTGTCTTCGTTACTATCGAATTAACCCACAAGTTACGTTTCAAGGAATCCCGTCAAAGACTCTTAAGTCCATATACATCTCTCATTTCTGAATTTTCTTCTCAGTTGGAAATTTTTCTAAACTTTAATTGATCGTATACCCCACACCTCAACACGTTGCATTCCATCTTCCCTACTTTGCCCACTCGGTCAAACTGAAGCCCTACCGGTGGCACTACTTGCTTCTGCAAGTAAATTCTGCCCATCTGAATCCCATCCATTGGCTGACTCTCCACCGTTGTAAATCTCATCTACCAGTAGCTCCCTGGCTGGTCTCAGCTTCCCCTATATAACGGTACAACATTAGCTATCTCTTGGCATTTCAATTCGTTATTTTTGATAAGGAAGGCGCAGAGATCTCTGCCAAGGTCGCAACATTGTGTGTTCCTCTTTCCCATAATATCCTTGAATAAGGATGGAGAGGATCTGGGGACTTCCATGAAGAACTCCAGCACTTCATACATTCTAACGTTGAATTGCCTCAGATAACACTGTCCGCTCCAGGGAACTCACAAACTATATCCGTCTCACGAGTAACTACAGAGGAGATGTATTAAGTTAACACTTCGATATTTTCCTATGGCTTTACACTTTGATCATCCTTGAGGCTAACGGTATCTATTCCACACCTACACCCTATGGCCAAGCATGAAGCCCATGAAGTTGCCAATTTATCCCAAATATACAATACCATACAAACGTCATGGGCACATATATGTATCTGGAGTGTCAGGAACCTTCGCACTGTACTGAATTGTCAATGTTGAGAGGAAAGTGTCTTTGTAAGTCTGTCGCGATCTAAACAGGATGGGAAAAGGGAGGGTGAAGCGCCGCATGAGGGATGAAGGGCACGTGGCAGGATATCAAAATATTGTTAGACGCATAGAGTGCACCCGCAATGAAACAGACCTTTCGGCCCTTCTAGTCAATGCGGATTCTACTGCCTAGTTCCATTAACCTGCACCATAGCTTGCACATACCTTTTATCCATCTTGTTACCCAAATTTCTCTTTGGTGTGTAAATCAAACCGGCATCCAACACTACCGCTGGCAGCTTATTGCACACTCCCGCCAACCTCCGAGTGAATATTTCCCCTTCAGATTCCCGTAAAATCTATCACCTTTAACCAATTAATACAGTGAGGGATAAGAGGAAATGTATTGCTGGGAAGTGAAGCCGAAAGCAAAGAGAGAAACAGAGGTGGTGTATACATACTACATTTCAAAAAAAGTGTTCCATCTTATTGCTGAAAACTTACTACCTGTAGCCTGAACATTCTCAAACAAATTATTGTTCTAGATGACAAGTAGGAATAATCAAAGTAAATTTCATTATGAGAGTATATATATGTCAGCATATACAACCCTGTGATTCTTTGTCCTGCGGACATACTCAGCAAATCTATAGATTCGTAACGTTAACAGGATCGATTAAAGATCTCGAAGGGCATAGAAGGGATTTTTCACTCGGAATATAGTTAAAATCTGGAACACACTGCCCAAGGTGGTCGTGAAGCCTAGTTACTGCACAGCATCTATGACGTGGCTGAGCATTGAATCTGCCGAAATACAGTCGGCTATGAACCAAGTGCTGATAAAGGGGACCAGTGCGGCAGTGAGTGGATGGTCAGAACAGGCATGGCCGACAAAGGCCTGATTCTATGCTGACTGATTCACCACTCCAGACAGGCTAAGGTTACAATAGTGACACCGCAAGGCATTGATGACAAACCTGAAATAAACCAGACTGCACCCGTTCGTCACACTGCGAATATGTGTTTCTGTCGACGTAACCTAATCATGTTGTTTATATGTCTTCAATTATTGTTACTTCCTTACGGGCAAGTTAACCCACTCACTGTGTCAGAATCAATGATTACATCAGGACCACAGATGAGTGTTTTCATCGCTGCACATTGTAACTGGAACCATCTCACTCAGGGTCTGATGGAGACACAACCCCTGCCCTTTGGACATGTGATCATATCTCCCCTGCTTCTAACATTTCTAGCACACCCAGAATGGTTTTATGATTCAGTTTTAAGTTTATGGTACATTCAGCTCGTCGTCCGAATTGACAAACTATGTCTTCCCACAGATGGTTCCACTTGTTGATGTGTCCTCTTTCCTACACCTCCTGAGAAGCTGCAACTCTAGATGAACTACTCACTTGCAAAGATTGCTTATACTCGTGACACAGGAAACGACATCCCTGCCACTTATCCGATACCCCGTATGAATTGTTCATCTCCGGGTATCCTCCTGCTTCATTCTCCTCCTCAACAAACGTCTTTCCTCAGTCACCATGCCGCGATCATATCCATAACAACCAAAACGATCCATGGTAAAACCCCGGTACCACTCCACTGCAGACCAGTGAAAACTGTCTTTCCTCATCCCCTTCTCGTTTCCCTATTCCCTTTAGCGTTTTCAGCCGCAGATACGCTACCAGATCCGAATCTGCTGCAAGGTGATTTAATATCATAAGACAGAAGCTGAATAAGGCCATGTTGTCCATTGAGTCCACTCTGCCATTTCATCGTCGCAGATCCAAGATCGCAAACAACCCCATAAACCTGACTTCTCCCCCGTATCATTTGGTGTCCTGACTGATGAGGAAACGATGTACTCCGGACTTAAATATACACAAGGATTTGGCCTGCATCTCAGGAGGCCAGATGATTTTACTCCATGGATAAAAATAAGTCATCTTTACCTTTGTTCTAAAGGGGATTGCGACTGATTTTTGAGGCTATGCTCTCTTGTTCTAGATACGCCCCCCTCGAGGAAAATCCTCTCTATATCAAGCCCTTTCGGCTTCCGGTAGATTCTAATGATATTGACACTCCATCTTCGAAATATCAGTGAGTACGGGTCTAAATGTGCCGACAGCTCCTCAAATGTTAGCCTCTTTATTCCTCGTGAAGCTCCCCTGGACTCTCTCCTTGACGGCACATACCTTCTGAGATATGGAGACCAAAACTGTTGACAATACTCCAACTGCAGCCTGACTACTGTTTTATAAATGCTCAGCATTATTTCTTTGCTTTCGTATTATATACACACTAAAATAAACGACACGTTGCATTTGCCTTCTTTGCCACAGACAAAATAGTAAGTAAATCGTGTGAGAGTCTTGCACGAGGATTCATAAACCCCGTTGCACTTATGATGTTTGAACATTTTTGCCCATTTCGATAACAATCCGCACTATGATTCCTTTTACTATATATTCTCATATATTTCCTAACTCTGCATCTCGTCAGCCAATTTTTGCCCATTCTTCGAATTTGTCGAATTCCTTCTACAATCGCATTGCTTCCCCGGCATGAATTACCCTTCCATCTATCTTCATATAATGCGCAAACTTTGATCAAAACCATCAATTCCATCATCTTTGACAACAAATGGGAAAAGCAGTAGTTCCAATACTGACCCGTGAAGAACACCACTAGTTGCCAGCAGCCAACTTGTATTCTCACACGCTTCTCCTGTCTGTCAACCTTTCTGCTACCCATACCGGCAACTCCCCTGTAACATCATCACAATTTATCTTCTTAATCCGCCTCACACGTGGCAGTTTATCAACCGCCTTTTGAGATGGCATCTACTGTCTCTCCTTTGTCCACCCTGCTAGTTACTTCCTCGATGAATGCTAACAGATTTGTTAGCATTGTCTTGAATTGTCTTGAGAGAAACCACGCTGTCTTTGACTTATTTTATTATTAGTCTCCAAGTACCTCGAAACCTTATCTTAATGATAGACATCAGCAGCTTCACCACTATTGTGCTAAGGCAATAAAGTCAGTAATTTCCTTTCTCTTGCCTTCCTCACGTCTTAAAGTGTCGAGTGACATTCGCAATCTTCCAGCCGTCCGCAACCATACAAGACTGATGTGATTTTTGAACCATCCTGACAATGCATCGGTCTCAGGACTCAACCTATCAGCAACCTATCTCCGGACTCTGGAATGTAGCCTATCAGGCCCAAGTGTCATGTCCACCTTCATTCCGTTGAGTTTGTCTCTCATATTTTCATTTGTAATTGCAATGACACTCACTTTTGCTCCCAGATGTTCACGGAACTTTGGCACACTGCAAGTGTATTCCTCTGTGAAGACAGATGCAAAGTATCGATTACATTCATTCGTCATTTCTCAGTCGTCTATTATGACCTGTCCAGGATCATTTTTCCAGTTATACAATATCAACTCTCACGTGTCTTTTTCTCTTTATATAACTGGAAAAGAAGGTTTAGTGTTCTGCTTTAGATTATTGGCTAGTCTACCCTTATATATCATCTTTTCCCTTATTATAGTTTTTTATTTGCCTTTTGTAGGATTTTTAAAGTTTCTACATCATCCAATTTCTTACACATTTTGCTACCGTATATACGATTTCTCTGCAGTCCTTAACTTTCTCAGACAGGGTTGCCCTCTACTGGCATTTGAGAACTTCTTCTGTTCGACATATCTTACTTGCGCCATGTAAACTACTCACTGAAATTTCAGCCAGTATACCCCTCTTCTCCACCTGGGAAAGCTCCTCTTTCATGCTTAATATTTGTTTTTTTCCATTGGGATACAGACACGTGTGACTTACGCTTCTGGCTCTGAAACTGTAGTCTGATTTCAATCATATTACGATCACTGCCACCTAACGGTTTATTTACGTTAAGTTTCCTAATAACCGTCTGGATTATTACACAACACCTAATTTAAGATACCGTTTCACTTAGTCGGCTCAAGCACAAGCTGCTCTAAAAAGCCATCCGGTAGGTATTTAACAAATTCACTCCCTGGCGATCTGACACCAACTTGATATTCCCAGTCGCCTTGCATATTGAGATCCCCCAATACAATTGTGTAATTATCCTATTACATGTCTTTTCGAGCTCCCTTTGCAATCTCAACACCACACTTTGGTTACTATTTGGAGGCCTTATATGTTTCTCTTTTTTTTACCCTTGTAATGTCTTAAGTCCTACCACTAAGATTCGCCATTTTCTGACTCTATGTCACCTCTGGAGATGTAATCTCTGCGCTTACCAACAGATTCACAACACTGTCTTTGCTTTCCTGCCTGTCCTTCCGGTACAGAGTATATCCTTTGATGTTAAGCTCTCAACTATAACCTTCCTTCAGCTTCGACTCATTGATGTCAACAATGTCATAGCAAAAAGAAAAGTATCAATAACAGCGCTCAGAGTTCGTCCACTTTTTGTAAGAATGTTACGCGCAATTAAACACGACACCCTGAGTTCTGCATCCTTCGCCCATTTGAATTCTGTGTCTGCGGTAGAATTTAAATATTTACTCTGTCTGTATTTGTATTCATTGATCGATGTGTCCTTTCTTACATTCATGTAACACCCATCATCTACTTTTAGACCTTCCGGGTCATCCAGAGCCCAATCAGCATGGCTCACACCACCGCCCCCTTGCCGTATTACTTTGAACGACTGCCAGCAGCTCTAGTAAATCTGCCCACAAGAATATTTGCCCTCTTGGACTCAAGAGCAACACCTCCCTATGGAAGAAGTCCCACCTGCCCTAGAAGTCTTCCCAATTATCCAGAAATTCGAATCCTTGCCCTCGCTCCAATTCTACAGCCACGCAATAATCTGCCACTTAATTCTATTCCAATCCTAGGTGTAGCGGTTACAGGCTGTAATCCCGAGATTTCTGCCCTTGAGGTCCTGCTTCACAGCGTCCTTCCGATCTCCCTATATTCTTCTTCTTTCAGGACCACCTTCCTTTTCCTTACTAAATCGGTGGTACAAATATGAACCAGGACTTCTGTCTGCTCACACTCCATTTTCAGGACGCGTCCAGAAATACCCTGGATCCTGGCACCTGCGAGGCAAGCTGCCATCCGTGTTTCCTTTTGGCGTTAATAGAATCGCTTATCAATCCCCCTGACAATAGAGTCCACTATCATTGCTGCCATCCTTTTCAGTTACCTACCGTTCTGAGCCAGAAGGCCAGATTTAGTCACGTCTAATCTTTTGCTTCCTCCCCTTGAATGAGGAAGTGGAAGGATGGGTTATTAAGTTTGCTGATGACATAAAGACTGGGGGTGTTGTGGATAGTGTGGAAGGCTGTCGGAGGTTACATCGGGACATTGATAGAATGCAAATCTGGGCTGAGAAGTGGCAGATGAAGTTCAACCCAGATAAGTGTGAAGTGGTTCATTTTGCTAAGTCAAATCCGATGGCAGAATATAGTATTAATGGTAAGATCTTAGCAGTGTGGAGGATCAGAGTTATTCTGAGGTCCGAGTCCATAGGACGCTCAAAGTAGCTACTCAGGTTGACTCTGTGATTAAGACGCTGCATGGTGTATTGACCGTCATTAATCTTGAAATTGAATTTATGAACAGACAGATAATATTGCAGCTATAAAGGACCCTGGTAAGACCCCACTTAGAGAACTGTGCTCAGTTCTGGTCGCCTCACTACAGGAAGTATGTGGAAGCCATAGAAAGGGTGCAGGAGAGGTTTACAAGGATTCTTCCTGTCTTGGGGAACATGCCTTATGAGAATAGGTTGATTGAACGGGCCGTTTCTCCTTGGAGCAATGGAGGATGTGAGGTGACCTGATAGAGGTGTATAAGATGATGAAAGGCATTGATCGTGTGGATAGTCAGAGGCTATTTCGCGGGCTGAAATGGTTGTCACGAAACGACACAGGTTTACGTTGCTGGGGAGTAGGTACAGAGGTGATGTAGGGGTATCTTAGTTTACTCAGGGACTGGTGAATGCGAGGAATTGGCTGCCGCAACGGTAATGGAGGCGGATACAACAGTGTCTTTTAAGAGACATTTGGATACATGGAACTTAGAAACATAGAGGGCTATGGTTACGCCTAGTAATTTCTAAGGTAGGGACATGTTCGGCTCAACTTTTTGTGCCGAAATGCTTGCGTTGTGCTGTAGGATTTATATGTTCTATGTTCTATATTATTTGTACAATCCAGAGTTGCTGTATATCTATTAAAACATATAGTAAAATATTGTTATTAACCAGTGTTTTGCAGCTACTAGTGATCCAAATTAAAATTGGTATAACTTTATATGCAGCAGAATCCGGAATTCACTGGTACGTTTGTCCTCAATCAGTGTTTAAAATGCAGATTGAATATTTTTTAAAAAAAAAATCAGCATAAGAACTGTTAGTGGTAATGTAGGCCATTTCGTCGAGTTTATCCGCATGGGCAGTATTTGTAATTAAGGAGCATCAGTCCGATGCCAGTAAAAGTAAACCAAAGGATGAACATTGTTTCGAAAGGACATGCAAGAAGGCGGATTGGACGGCGTTGCTCTGTTGGTAGAAATTAAGTCAAATCATTAGAAAGGTTGTGGTTGTGGTGACTCGAGTCCGCAGTGATCCTACTGGCCCCTCTTACACACCTGCCCTTGTAAATGTCCTGAGTCATGGGGAATTCACAATACAGATGCCCTGGACTGTTTGCACCACTCTCTGCCGGACCCGGTGACTAAGGGAGGTACGGATCCATACCAGGAGATGATGCAGCCAGTCAGGATGCACTCAGTTGTGTCCCTGTAGTAAGTTATTAGGATTTGAGGGCCCACCCTAAACTTCCACAACCGGCTGAGGTGAAAGAGACGCTGCTTTGCCTTTTGACCCGACAGCTGGTGTGTACAGGCCACTTGAGGTTCTCGGTGATGTGGAACTCGAGGAACATAAATCTGTTTACCATCTATCACAGATCCATTGATGTCAATAGGTGTTATCCCGTCTCCATTCCTCCTGTAATCAACAATCAGCTCTTCTGCTTTTGCGACATTGAGGGAGAGGTTGTTTTCTTGACAACACTGTGTCAGAGAGATGACTTCTTCCCCGTAGGCCACCTCCTTAACGTTTGAGATAAGAACAATCAATGTCGTGTCGTCGGCAAATTTAATTAGCAGATTAGAGCAGTCCGTGGCGACTCAGGCACGTAAAGGAGGAGACTCGGTACGCAGCCCGGTGAGGTGCCTGTATTGAGAATCTGAGAGTTGGAGGTGAGGGAGCCCAATCTTACAACCTGCTGACGATCTGAGAAGAAGTCCAGAATCCGAGGTCTCTGAGCTCCTAATCGAGCCTGTATGGAATTACTGTATAGCTTTGAATGCTGAAGAACTATCCAAGAACAGCATTTTCATATAAGTATCTTTCTTCTCTAGATGTGCAAGCGCGGCTTGTAGAGCAGTGGCTATGGCGTTGTCTGTCGATCGGTTGTGTCTGTCGGCGAGTTTTAGGGGGTCCAGGGGGTTAGGGGGTCCAGTTTGCCAGCTGCAGATGTAATCCTTGTACAGCGTCTCAAAGCATTTGCTTATTAATATTCTGCATAAATATTCTAAAGGAAAGACGACACAAGCGTAGCTAATAGGAGAAGTGAAAGCCAACATGGAAACCAAAGAGAGAAAAATAATAGAGAAACTGAGTGGGAAGTTAAAGGATTAGGAAGCTTTTAAAATACTACAGAAGGCAACTACAAAAGTCATTAAGACGGTAAAGATGGAATCTGAAAATAAGATAGACCATAATGTTAAAGAGGATACCAGAAGTTTCCTCAGATACATAAATTGTAAAAGAGACGCGAGAGTGGATGTCGGAGCGCTAGAAAACGATGCAGGAGAGGTATTAATGGGGCACAAGGAAGTGGCGGACGGTGAGTACATATTTTGTATCAGTTTACACCGTGGAAGACTCTAGCAGTATGGTGGAATTTCCAGGAGAAAGGGGTCATGAAGTTTGTGAAGCTGCGATCACGAGAGAGAGGGCTCTTGGGCAGCAAAAAGTCCTGAAGGTAGACAAGTCACGTGGGACGGATGGTGCGCACCACAGCGTTCTGGTTGAGGTGTCTGCTGATATTTTGGTGCATGATCTTTCAAGAATCACCAATTGTTTTCGAAGATATCAGTCTACCTATCAAGAAAGGAGAGAAGCTGATGCAAGGAAACGATAGGCCTGTTAGTCTGACCTCAGAGGTTAGGAAGATATAGGATTCGATTATTAAGAATGATGTTTCAGGGTACTTGGAGGCATATGATACTCACGACGTAGTCAGCAGGGTTTACTCAAGGGAAATTGTTGTCTGACAAATCTGCGGGAATTCAATGAAATGGTGACAAGCAGGACAGACAAATAGGAATAAGTTGATGTTGAGTTCTTAGAATTTCATAAGGTCTTTAAAAAATTGCCACACATGCGGCTGCTTACAAGCCTCGAGCCCATGTTATTATAGGGACGATTCTAGCATAGATAAAACAGTGGTTGTTTGATAGGAGCTAAAGAATGGGAATAAAAGGGAGATTTTGTGTTTTTCTACCTGTTAATAATGGGACTGAGTTAAGACCAATTATTTTTACGTTGTATGTTAATGATTTGGATAATGAAATTGTTTCCATTTGCAAGGTTGACAGACGATTCGAAGACCCGTGGAGGTGCAGAAGCTTTGAGCAAGTAGTGAGACGACAGAAGGGAAGGACGCAGAGAGATGATAAGAATGGCGAAAGAACTGGCAGATGGAATACAGTGTCGGGAAGTGTATGGTCATGCCCTTTGTTCGAAAAAATGAAAGAGACGACTGTTTTCTAAATAGAGAGAAAATACAAAAATCGCAGGTGCAATGAAAATTGGGAATCCTTGTGCAGGATGTGATGAGACTAGAGGCGCTTCAAAGGAATTTCACGATTTTTTCCAGGATTGAATGACTCATTATTTGAGGAGCTTTTGAGCGCTCTGGGTCTGTATTCATTAGAATTCAGAAGAATGATAGATGATCTCATTGAACCCTATCGAATAATGAAAGTCCTTGATGGAGTGAATGTAGAGACGGTATTGCCTGTGGCGGGCTAGTCTACGACCAGAAGACAGAGCGTTAGGATATTGGAGTGCCCTTTTAGAATGGAGACTTGAAGGAATTCCTTTAGCCAAAGAACGCTAAATGGGAATTATTGGCAATAGGCAAATAATATATTTAAGGCACAGTTTGATCGATTCCTGATTATTCAGGTCATAACGGGATACGGAAAGAATGCAGCAGATTGAGTTTGAGAGGAAAATTGGATACACCATGCTGTAATGGCAGAGCAGAGTCTATGGGGCAAATGGCCTAATTCTGCCCCTGAGTCTTATGGTCTCTTAGCCAGGTCATCACATTGTCTTCCGAGATTAATACTGACAGAAGTGGAGAAAACCTGGAGAATGCAATAGAATCGTTATTCTTAATGGGGATCGGACATCAGATCGGCATTGAGAACAGAGAGATCAAAAGACATCCTGATTTTTAGAAGATAGTTCGTGCAGCTGAACACGTCCTGTGCAAATGCAGGTGACTCTGTTCTGACGAAGGGTATGAAATCAAATGAAAGCTCGAGAACATACTCGGTACCCATGATCTTATCCAGCGAAAAAGAACAAGCGTTATTCAGCAAAATATATTATCCCTTAAATAATACTAGGAGCTC
This sequence comes from Hypanus sabinus, assembly GCF_030144855.1. Classification (NCBI taxonomy): domain Eukaryota; kingdom Metazoa; phylum Chordata; class Chondrichthyes; order Myliobatiformes; family Dasyatidae; genus Hypanus; species Hypanus sabinus. The sequence goes on from NW_026781391.1 coordinate 834,539, forward strand.
TGTTTTTGATCATTGTTTTTTTAAAATCTGTTAAATATTTTGGAGTAGTCAAGTGTTCTGTGCTTCATACCGAACAGCCCATGTGTGTGCTGGAAAAGAACGTTCAGCAATCGCATCCACAAATCGCAGCTCATCCCGTTTGGGCCTGTACCTCTTTATTATCAAAGATCCTTGGAATATTGCTGTCGATCTATTTCACATGCTTAGAGGAACATACATAGAGCGTGTTTTATTGAGATACATGTTATCAGCTGTTACTGTGACTTTCAGCACTCAAACCACACGAAATGACTGGAACGAACGAATGAAAAGAATGAAACTGTCTTCCCTTTCAATAAAGACTTGTACTCCATCTCACCTCCTGAGCTAAACTCCTGCCCTTAACGTCGGAACCGAATGTGCTCCGTCAAATGTGACAAAATAAATCTATTTGAACTTGATTGTCCATGTCGATTGCTCAGGATGATTGCCTGTGTTAGAAACAACACTGATCAGAAGATGTCCTTTCAGCAGCAGAAGCCCGGTGCCTTGGAAATTACATTGGTAACATTCATATTAGCTTTTTGTTTAAAAGTTAATAACCTGTAACATCCTTGGGGAGACGAATTTATGACACGGTTTCAGAGTGAGAAAAACACGTTAATGTCAGTGTTTTACAGCTGGTTGTCCCTTATGTAACTGATGTCATAACCACACTAATTGCCTCAGTGGCATTGCTCCGAATTGCCTATAACTCTATAAAACCGATAACCGGTCCATACGAACATTTAGAACGTTCCATACAACTGAACGCTGCCTCTGACGGAATATGGGATATCCAGCGATTTTCTATATCGCGAGCATTTTCTACCCAGTGATTGTAGCGATTGGTGTCCCTGGTAAGATACTGGCGCTGGTCACTATATGTACGGTGCCGTCGTCTTGCTTGCTGTTGTTCTGCTGCACTTTTTCTGATTTTTACTTAGTACAAATGCTACCCTCGTATGAAAAGAGTTTTCAGAATTGAGGGTACAGACATCTGATTTATTTTTTTTTTTTAATTCGGTTTCCATATAATTTCAATTCGATGCTTCATTTTCTTTTGTCAATTACGCTGGTGCCGATATTGTCACAGGTTCATAATTTATCCTTGTTCTGCCTTCTGAAGCGACGGTGGTCGACTTTCCAGATCCGCGCTTTTTCAAATTACTGGCCAGTCGAATATCAACACTCAAGTCAGTTCCTCCATAATCTCTAAAATATAACTTATGCTTTGAACCTCAATAATTTCACTACAAATAGCCCCTACAGATATTTCACCTCCAATAATGGAAATGGCGTTGTTTACTGGAGCGATCTGCTGCTCAGCGGTACGTGAGTCTTGGAATTTGAATTCCTCGCTTTAAACTGTCGGATGGTCGCCAAACCACTGCCACTCCAGACCATTATTGTCCTCCAGCCGGATTGTACCGACGTAGTCTGCACACACTGCATTTCTGTTCTTCACTCCAAAAACTATACCCTGCCTAGCATTGGAAGAATGGTTGGCATTCCGAGAGTTGCAGCTAACGATAATTCAATGGCTTTTTTTCCTCCAAATTGCTTGTAGTTAATTTAACGGCGATTGTGATCCTATCTCGGGGAAAATGCGGACTCTCCAAATGCATCATCCGTTACATGGTTGGAATGGCAACAGCGGATCTGATGGTGGTTATCGTTTTTGGTTTATTGGAACAGACCAACAATATCTACATTTATTCTAGATCCCTGCTCATTACTCCTGTATGCGCTCTGACACTTGTATTTAGGGTTGTGACGAGGGACTGTTCTGTTTGGTTTACGGTCAGTTTTACATTCGATCGCTTCATCGCAATTTGTTGTTGAAAGCTGCGGGAACGATACTGCACTGAGAGAACAGCAACAGTGGTTATGGTGACCGTGGTTATAGTGAGCTGCGGGAGATGTGTCCCATTTTACTTTGCGGTTGAACCTTACGTCATTATTGACAACATACCGTGGCGTTGCCCTCTCAGACATGAATACGCTACTTCACCCGTATGGAAAGCAATCGAATTACTGGATAGCATTTTAACACCATTCCTGCCAATCGGCTTAATTCTAGTGTTCAATGGGTTAACAGTAAGAGATATAATTGCGGCCAATAGAGTCCGCAGAGGGCTACGGAACAGCAGTGAAAATCAGAAGGATACCGAAGTGAAAAACCGCAAAAAATCGATAATTTTCTTGTTTGCTGTATCAGCTAATTTCATAATATTGTGGATGCCATATGTAGCTCATTCCCTGAAGTGGCAAGTGCAAAACGTTATATATCAGGACAGATATTTGAGTTCCCCGGTATATATACTACAACAATTCGGGTACATGTTGCAAACTCTGAGTATGTGCACCAATACTTGTATCTATACACTGACACAGAGGAAATTCAGGAGAGAGCTGAAGAATGGATTGAAGAATGTGTTTACATTGAATGTCCGTCTGTGTAGATAACTCCCAGTTCCAATTGAAATTCAGTGGAGTTTTCGAATAAAACAGTTTTGAAAATTTGTAGGTTTGGCAAATCTGTTATAAATTCTAACAATAATGTGCCGGATCACCCTGAAACTGCAGAATCCAGGGAAGATTGCAGACTTCATACAGTTAAGTGTAAACAGTCAATGATCTGGCGTGATTGTTATATTCATTTAATTGCACTCAGAAGTCTCAAATGGACTAGACAACCCATGAGCAGGAAGGGGCTCTGTAGTTTCAAGGGTCCAGATGTTTCAATAGACAATAGAGTGTAGGTGCAGGAGTAGGCCGTTCGGCCCTTCGTGTCAGCACCGCTGTTCAATGTTCAATATCATCCGTTCTAGCCTTCTCTCGTTCCTGCCTGCTCCCCATATCCCTTGACTCCTATATCTTTAAGAGCTCTATCTAACTCTTTCTTGAAAGCATCCAGAGAATTGGCCTCCACTGTCTTCTGAGGCAGAGCATTCTATAGATTCACGACTTCCTGTGTGAAAAAGTTTTTCCTGAGCTCTGTTCTAAGTGGCCTACCTCTTATTATTAAACTGCGGTCTCTGGTTCTGGACTTCCCCAGCATCAGGTACGTTTCCTGCCCCTAGCGTGTCCAATCCCTTAATAATTTCATATATTTCAATCAGCTCCCCTTTCATCTTTCTAAATTCCAGTATACACAAGCCCAGTCGCTCCAACCTTTCAACATACGACAGTCCCGCCATCCCGGGAATTAACCTCGTGAACCTATATTGCACTCCCTTAATAGCAAGAATGTCCTTCCTTAAATTTGGATACCAAAACTGAACACGATACTCCAGATGTGGTCTCACCAGGGCCCTGTACAGCTGCCGAAGGACGTATTTGCTCTTATACTCAATTCCCCTTGTTCTGAAGGCCAACATGCCATTAGATTTCTTTACTGCTTGACGTACCTTCATGCTTACCTTCAGTGACTGATGAACAAGGACATTTAGATTTCGTTGTACTTCCCCTTTTCCTAACTTGTCACCATTCAGATAGTAATCTGCCATCCTGTTCTTGCAACCAAAGTGGATAACCTCACATTTATCCACATTAAACTGCATCTGCCATGCATATGTCCACTTACCCAACCTATCCAAGTCAACCTGCGTTCTCTTAACATCCTCCTCATATTTCACACTGCCACTCAGCTTTGTGTCATCACCAAATTTGTTAATGTTACTTTTAATCCCTTCATCTAAATCATTAAAATATATTGTAAATAGCTGTGGTCCCAGCACAGAGCATTGGAGTACCCCACTTGTCAGTGCCTGCCATTCTGAAAAGGACCCGTTAATCCCTAATCTTTGTTTCTTGTCTGCCAACTAATTTTCTATCCATGTTTGTACCCTACTCCCAATATGAAATGCTCCAATTCTGCCCACTAATCTCCTATGTGGGACGTTATGAAAGACTTTCTGAAAGTCCAAGCACACTACATCCACTCGTTCTCCCTTGTTCATTTTCATAGTTCAACCCTTAAAAAGTTCCAGAACACTAGTCAAACACGACTTCCCTTTCGTAACTCCATGCTGACTCTGACCGATCCTGTTACTGCTATGCAAATGTGCCGCTATTTCATCTTTTAAAATTGACTCCAGCATCTTCCCTACCACTGATGCCACGCTAACTGGTCTAGAATTCCCCGTTTTCTCTCTCCCTCCTTACTTATAAAGTGGGATTACATTAGCTACCCTTCAATCCTCAGGAACTGATCCTGAATCAATAGAACATTGGAAAATAATTACCAATGCGTCCACGATTTCTAGATTCACCTCCTTAAGTACCATGGGATGCAGACCATCAGGCCCTGGGGATTTATCAGCCTTCAGTCCCATCAGTCTAACTAACAGCATTTTCTGCGTAATGTGAATTTCGTTTAGCCACTATTACAGCTGGGAGATTGTCTGTATTCTTCCCTAGTAAAGACAGAACCAAACCCTACTTGTTTAACTCGTCTACCAATTCCTTGCTCCCCATAGTAAAGTTACCAGCTTCTGCCTTCAAGGGCCCAACTTTGGCCTTAATTATTATTTTTTTTTTCTTTTCATATACCTAAAGAAGCTTTTACTATCGTCCTTTATATTCTTGGCGAATTTACCTTCGTACCTCATCTTTTCTCCCCGTATTGTTTTTTTTTTATAGTTATCTTCTGTTGCTCTTTAAAAGTTTCCTAATCCTCTGGCTTCCCGTTTATCTTTGCCATGTTATAATTTTTCTATTTTATTTTTAAATTGTTCTTAACTTCCCTCTATAGTCATGGTCGCCCCCTACTTCCCTTAGAATCTTTCTTCTGTCTTTGGAATGAACTGATCCTGCATTTTCTGTATTATTCCCAGAAACATCTGCCATTGTTGTTCCATGTCATCCCTGCTAGTGTATCCTTCCAGTCAACTTTGGCTAGTTCGTCCTTCATGGCTTTGTTCAACTGTAATACTGACACTTCCGATTTTCACTTCTCCCTCACAAATTACAGATGAAAACTTAATTAGGAGGTAGGTCAGTACCTCCTAATGGCTCCTTTACATCCAGTCTCCTTATCAAATTATACAACTACCAGATCCAGAATTGCCTTCACCCTGGTAGGCTGCAGTACAAGCTGCTCTAAGAATCCATCTCGAAGGCACTCCAGAAATTCCCTTTCTTGGGGTCCAGTACCAACCTGATTTTCCCAGCCTACCTGCATGTTGGGAACCCCCATTACAACCTTTGCGACAGGCTAATTTTAGCTCTTGATTCAACTTGCACCCTCTGTCCAGGCAAATATTTGAGGGCCTGTAGATAACTCCAATTAGGGTCTGTGTGCCCTTACAATTTCTCAGTTCTATCCGTACTGACTCTACATCTCCTGCGTCTATGTAACCTCTCGCGACTGAATTTCATTCCTCACGAGCAGAGCCACCCCACACTCTCTGCCCACCTGTCTGTCCTTTCGATAGGATGTATACCCTTGAATATTAATTTCCCAGCCCTGGTCCTCTTGCAGCTATGTCTCTGTTATTCCTACAACTTCATACTTGCCAATTTCCAACTGAGCCTCAAGCTCATCCACTTTATCTCTTATACTTCGTGCATTCGGATATGATACTTTTATGACATTACTCTCCTCGTTTCTCACATCGATTACTATTGCTCTTGGCCACACTCTCCGATCCCTTTCTGAGCTTTCTGCCCCTTTAGTTCTGTTGTCCTTCTTAACTTTTCTTTTTCATCCTTTCCCTTTAACTCTATCCTTATATTTCCAGTTCGTCTCCTTCCCCCCCCCCCACCCCCACTTATTAGTTCAAACACACCCGTGTAGCAGTGGCAAACCTGAATGCCAGAATTATAGTCCCCGCCAGTTAAGGTGCAACCCATCTCCTTTGTATAATTCATGCTTACCCTAAAACGGATCCTAGTTGTTTATGAATCTAAAACCGTGCTTCCCGCACCAGCTCCTCAGCCATGCATTGAGATCACATATCGCCCTGTTCCTGCCCTCACTAGCACGAGGAACTGGCAGCAAACCGGATATAACCACCGGGAAAATGGACAGAGTCCATTCTGTCCTTCAGAATGGACGGAGTCAGATAAAAGAAAGTAAAGGAAGTGTCATTAAAAAGCAGCGATAGTATGATAGTATCACAGCTGCAGAAAGGGAGGATACCGTGGAGATAACGGCAATTGATAGACAATGAGTAGAACTCAGGTTCAGGATGGGAACAATCAATCCTTTAGGGGATTATTGCATACAAACATCAAATCAAGCCCTACACTCACCCCTACCCCGTCAGCACAAAAAAAATAGACAGCGTGGACTGATCGGGAGATAGATTTTGGGCAGGTGCCATACTAAAACTGTTGTTGTTACAGGGTACTTAAACTTCTCTCACATTCATTGGCTGTTTCCCAGGGTAAGTGTTTAGATCTCACAGAATTTCTCAGCTGTCTCCAACGAGGAGTCCTGGCACGATCAACGGACAGACGGATTCACGTACAGTCCAGACTGCATCCATTACCAATAAACGAAACGGGTCAGGTGACAAATCTCTCCGCGGGCCATCATTTCACAAAGACTTCAGAAACTTTTCAGAAAGAGTAGAACATCCCACATTTACCATAACCTTACACTGGGATAGTAGCAGACAGTATGGGATGTATTTAATCGGCGGAGTGCCATATACGAAGCAGGAACTTGCACTCATGGACATCCGCAACAGAGATGCGGAAATACTTTGGGGAACACTTGATGGTGGTTACGTACAGTCTTATCACGTTGAGATGGGGAACGGATGGTGACGTAAAGTAAGCCTGATTGAGCAGAGATTTGTAACACAAATTCCCCGCTTTTAGAATGTTTTCTGCCATTTGTACTCCAGGTAATTAGCGAAAACCGGCTAAGATACTGCTGCGCTCTTTGACAAGAGGCATAACGTAAAGATTTTTACTCTTTATGTATGTGCAGGATGTATGAAATAAAATAAAATCAATTCAATTACTTTTAGCGACTTCACTGGCCACAAGAGTAATACAGGAAGATTGGAGGATGGCAAATGGCAATTCATTATTCCTGAATTGTTATAGGGGTAGACCTGAGAATTACAGGCCAGTGGTTATCCGGTCAGTAGTGGGCAAGCTATTGGAGTGTATTCTTAGAGGCGTGATTTATAAGTATCTGGAGAAACGTATCCTCGCTGGGGATAGTCAGCATGGCTTTGTGAGGGCAGGTCGTCCCTTATGAGCCAGAATAATTTCCATGAAAAAGTGAAAAAATAGGAAGATGAAGGCAGACCAGTCTATCTGAGGTATATTAATTGTTAAGGTGATAGACTTGGTTCCCTGTGGTGCACGCATTTAGAACGTCAGGTGTCCTGGGATCGAGAGATACCTGGCTGCATAGATTCAGAACTGGCTAACCAAGGGAAGGGCGATGAGGCAGCGGATGATCCACAAGGAAGATATAATCTTTAGTACACTCTACAACTCTATCTAGACTCAGTTGTTACAGTGTTCTGAGAGACATACATTAATTCGACCATCCTGCAGCACTTGGAAATTTACTAAGTTAGGACCGATGATGAAGGCAAAATACTGAATCCGGACTGAGACTGCACGCTGTCGAAACTGAAATCCCGGGTAATTATTACAGGGCCGATGCTACCATTCGATCAAAACAATCTTTTCCAATGGAACCGATAGACCATAAGACCATAAGACAAAGGAACAGAAGCAGGCAATTCGGCCCATCGAGTCAGCCCCACCATTTCGTTATCTGATCCAATCAATCCTTTTGTCCCATTCCCCCATATTCTCACCATAACCTTTGATGCCCTGACTACTCAGATGCCTATCAATCTCCACTGGCCTCATTGGCCTCCACTGCCGCCCGTGGCAACAAATTGCAAAGATTCACCACCGTCTGGCTAAAAAAAGAATTCGCATCTCTGTTCCGAATGCACGGCCCGCAATCCTCAAGTCATGTCCTCTCGTACTAGACTCCACCACCATGGGAAACAACTTCACCACATCCACTCTGTCCATGCCTTTCAACATTCGAAATGTTTCTATGAGGTCCTCCCTCATTCTTCTAAACTCCAAAGGGTACAGTCCAAGAGCGGTCAAACGTTTCTCATATGTTAAAGCTCTCTTTCCCGGAATCATTCTATCGAATCTTCACTGAATCCTCTCCAATGTCAATACATCCTTTCCTAAATAAGGAGCCCAAAACTGCACACTGTATTCCAAGTGAGGTCTTACCAGTGTCTTATAGAGCCTCAACATCACATCCCTGCTCCTATACTCTATTCTTCTGTAAATGAATGCCAACATTGCATTCGCCTTCTGCACCACCGACTCAACCTGGAGGTTAACCTTCAGGGTATCCTGCATGAGTACTCCCAAGTCCCGTTGCATCTCAGAAATTTGAATTCTCTCCCGATTTAAATAATAGTCTGCCCATTTATTTCTTCTACCAAGGTGCATGTGCGTACACTTTCCGACATTGTAATCCATTTGCCACTTGTTTGCCCATTCCCCCAATCTATCCAAGTCTCTCTGCAGACTCTCTGATTCCTCAGCACTACCGGCCCCTCCACTTATCTTTGTATCATCAGCAAACTTACCCACAAAGCCATCTATTCCATAATCCAAATCATTGATACAAAACGTAAAAGCGAAGCTGCCCCAACACAGACCCCTGTGGAAACCACTGGTAACCGGCAGCCATCCAGAATGGGATCACTTTATTCCCACTCTCTGTTTCCTGCCAGCGCTCTATCCACGTATGTAACGGTCCACTAATTCCATGTGCTGTTATCTTGTATGGCAGCCTCATGTGCGGCACCTTGCCAAAGGCCTCATGAACATCCAAATACACAAAATCCACTGAATCTCCCTTGTCTAGCCTACTTGTAATTTCCTCAAAAAATTGCACTTTATTTGTCAGGCAGGATGTTCCTTTAAGGAAACCCTCCTGAGTTCTGTTTATCCTTTCATATGTCTCCAGGTACTCCGTAACCTCATCCTTGACAGTCGACTCCAACAACTTCCCAACCACCGATTTCATGCTAACAGGTCTATAATTTCCTTTTTGTTTCCTTGCCCCCTTCTTAAATAACGGAGTGACATTTGTAATCTACCAGTCCTCCGGAACCAGGCAAGAAACTATCAACATTTGAAAGATAATTGCTGATGCTTCCGCAATCTCAACCCTGCAACTCAAAACCAGCGTTTTAAAGTTTTTTACAGCAGCCTTTGGTGCTTCCCAAATGAACCGGCCTCGCAGAATGCGAATTTCGGATTCCAAATTCAAGCATACACGTACATGTCTGAATGCCAATTTCCCTTTGAACAGCGGGTTTCTCGCACCCTGAATAGATACACTCATATCTCGTTCACTTTAACCTTGATTTCTCATGGCCAGTGTGGAATCCATGTCTCGTTCTGAACTCAATAACAACGCAATCAAACAAAAGAAAACGATCTAACTACGCAGGTAAGGCAAAACAAAAATCTAAGCTCGGCTTTTCTTGCTTCAAAAGTGTCGTCGGTAACTGGCGTATATAGAAAAAAAAACATTTAATTCGAAAAGTGAATATCTTTATCGTATTCTAAATAACAAAGGGAATCCAGATGTAGGTGGTTACACCTCCATGCACTAAACCCTTATACAATTTCGGAAAAGGAAGGTCTCCCTGATATTCACATGTCCATGAAAATCTATTTGAACCCATGAGAACAGACATTTTCAGACGGTGAGATCCTGTTGTGAAAGCAAGGATTAATTCAAAATTTTTTTCATTACAATTCTTACAACCACACGACTGTCTTCCGTTCATTCATACATGCATTACTTCTGTTTCTGTTTCAACTGAACTCACAAATATCCAGTCCTTGCGTAATATTTTACATTCTCAATCCGTTCTCAATTCAAACTATCGCAGAGCGTGACATACCTCTAAGTGTTGAACAGATAATTCTATGATTAGAATCGCAGAACATTTAAGAAATCCTTTCGAGTATAAAGCAAAGGCACGTTGGTAGTTATGTATCGTACGGAAGTCAATATTCAACATGCTGAAATCATCACAACGTGACCAAATCTTCAACGAGTTAAACGTGCTCTCAATTCCAATCACTGACCAATGAAAGGATTGAGACTAAGTGAATGATTTGTTCGGTAGTAGTAACAGGATTAATAAGCGCCATTACTATCGTTGACGTAACAGATTTGGACTGTACTGTGACTTTTGTCACAAACTCCTCCAATCGGTTAATACGGCCTTTAACGCCTTGGTGATAGAGTAAAGGTATATTTATTTTGTGTGATACCTCCCTTATAATCGGAGGGAGGAGTTTCAGATGATGGCGCCTCGCGGAGACTGCTTTGCTTGCTTCTTCGGAAAGAGCTCAATTCCTATCTTTAATATCTCCTTTTCTTAATTTTCAGGGTTCCTCTGAAGAGTCTGGCCTGGAGTTACACGCCATAGAAACATATACAACTATTCACGGCTAGATAGGGTAGAGACAGTGAAGCTGTTTCCACTGGTAGATCAGACTAGAACCTGGGGTTATAGACTTACCATTTAGATTTTGGACGGAGATGAGGAGGAACAGCTTTTCCAAGAGAGTGGTGAATGTGCGAAATTTTCTGCCCAATGTAGCAGTGCAGATTACCCCAGTGGATATATTGAAGACAAAATTGAATAGATTTTTGCATAGTAGTAGAATTAAGGGCAATTGAGAAAAGACAGGTAGGTCGAGATAACTCAATGGTCAGGTGGGGTAATACTTTTTCTCACTATTGACTGTTCATGGAGAGTCAGAGACTCTAGTAGGTTCCACACAGGTAGATAGTTTCTAAACCTAAGTTGTGACAATCAATGTTATTTATCGATAATACAGATTATCTGTACCTCACTGATCATTTTTACAAAGGGTGTTTCAGAATGTCCATCCCGGTGTCGGCTCAAGGATAAATATCTTTGTTCAGTGTGGGACACGAATTGGACCACGTGGGTGAGGTACAGAGCGAAATAGGGCTGGGATGTTTGCGGTTTCTAACTCAGCATGATGAATTCGGGAAACTCTGAAAGACCAATGTGCTTGGATTTGTGTAATTGGAGAGGATACCTCCAGAAATACGTGTTGGGAAGTGGCCGCAATTTGAGGAATTTGTCGGACGCACTGTCTATGAAGGGAAAATTGCTAGGGCTGCTGCTATCGATCTACTCCTGAGAGAGGGGCAGCAGGAGAAGCAAATAAAAACAGAATATACAGACAGCACACCTTTCTGGGTGCAGCAGCTTAAGGACTTTGCTAAATATGTCGGGACAGGTGTGCTCGGAAACGATCCTTGAGAGCTTTATCAATCAACTCGTCATCAGAGAGCAATACATGGCCTAGATGACTCCAGGGAAAGGGAATTATCTTTAGTATGTTTGCATCCAAATATACATTCAACTTTTCGAGATATACAATGACATGATTGGGGGGGGGGGACGCATGTGACTGTTTGAAAGACAGAATAAAAATTGTTACCGATCTTGACAAAGGAGGCCCTGTAGACATGCTAGTCAAATGTTAACAGAGGAGAGGTGACCATCGCACTACATTTGCTTCAAGTTGATGGACCGCGTTCCAATGTGAGCATTAGAGCTAGACCATTTAAGAAAAGAAACCTCAAATAGATTGTTAAGGAGAGTTGCGTCTCGGAGTACCAATGAATCTAAAACGGTACAGTAACCCACACTTACTGACGCGTGGTTACTGAAGAACATGAGTACAGTGTGGGGAAACGAGATACAAAGACCAGTAGAACTCTCTAAATAGGAGGTGATGCCTATTAAATATCAGACTCTCTGGAGAAATTAGGGTAGGGGTTCTCCCTGCCACACTATCAGAGTAAGGGCAGAGAAAATGTAACAGGGCTAGGGACAGGGAGAACTGTAGATGGGAAAATTAAATGCTGCAGCCCGTAGTCAAGAGGGGCTCATTGAGAGAGAATGCCCAAACCAGAGGTGTGAAAGAGCAGAGCCCGACGGTTTGCCCTTGAAGCGGCCAGAAAGACGGAGAACACAAAATATCATGGATTGAATTGTACGCTGAACCTCAATGACATTATCAGCACTCACCAACATTGGTGTGTGACAAAAAGTGTGATGAAACCGGAAGACCCCTTGTTAATGAAAGGATTTCAGGCTGCCCTGTTACCATTTAATGTACACTGCAAGATCTGGAAAAAACCCGCCAGCGCCACTAAAGTAAAATAAAGCAAATTGGAAGATACTATGTAAAATTATCCTACGTGGATTCACAGGATATTCATAAGTGGGCATATAAGTGTACTATAGGAAATTACAATAGGAGACATAGCGCCTAAGTATTCAGTAGTGTTGGTGAAGTAACCCAGCGAGCGGGAACACATATTGAGGAGTGATGACATGGCCAAAGCCAGTTTTGTTTTGTCTCAGTTACCTGTATGATTTCACAGATATATCTGACATGAATACATACACAACATGTAGTTCCCAGTGGGAGAATATGAGGATAGAATATGCATAATGGGTGAAATGTGGATAAAACCGGGGAAGATGTTCAATGATCGGAAGGTGCAACAAATTGTTGCCGAGAACACAGGAGGATTTCCAGGGAACAAGCATGATTACAGAACGATGGATAACAGTTTGTGCATTCAAGGTCCAGACCCCAAACTACTGAAGCAATACGGGTTTCAAAACAAAACACAGAGGGAGCTGTAGGTAAGGTTATACAGAGTTTGCTACAACAAGGAGTGCCGAGGCAGTCGCCTCCACTAATAACTCACCCATATGGCTAGTGAGGAAAATAGATGGCTACTGAAGGTTCACAATAGACTTCGGACAGCTGAACTCCAATAACAGCCGCGAAAGTTGCAACTAACCGGTACAGTGGTCAAACAGACAGAAAGAGCGCAATGGTTAACAGCTTCACACATAAATGATGGATTTTGGTCTATTCCATTATACGTGAAGTATCAATACAAGTTCGCTTTTGCCTTTCAGGGACAGCAGTCTGCATGCCTTGCCCTACAACATCGGTTCCATAATTGGCCGACGGTATTTCATCAGCGCTTTTAAGGAATGTTTAAAAACGGTTCCTCTCCCCGACTGCTTGGTACAATAGGTACATTATCAAATCATGGAGACTGAATCTAAACGGGAACATTACGAGTTATTGACAGAACTGCTGCAGTTATTACCTGCATTGGGACCAAAGGTAAACCCTAAAAAAAAACACAGGCGATGAAAGTTAGTTATTTGCGAATGACATTGGGAAAAAGAGAAATTGAAAATCGAAGAGTGGAATTGGCTATGAAAGTGCCTGTTCCCCGAGATCTGAAAGATATGTGCACCTTTCTGGGGCTGTCACGCTACGATCGGGTTCACGTTGATGGATTTTCCAGTAAGGCAGCTCCTTTAATGAAATGAACCATTCTCATTGGACGTGCGGACAACTGCTACCATCCTCTCTGCAGTGCTTATACAGGACACACATGGGTAGTTAAGACCAATAGTGTAAGCTTCACGCGTGCTCTCACCAGTTGAACAAAGGGATACTGTATATTAAAGCTATTTGTTTGCCATTCCCCGGGCGGTACAACATTTTGCCTACATATTGAAATTTAATCCATTTACAATACTGACAGATCACACCCCTATATAAATACCGTTAGATGGAAGGACTCTAAAAGGACGAGTAAGCCAAAGCAGAATTATTAGATGGTCATTGCTGCTGCAGTAAAGAAATATCGGTGTAAAGGAAATAAACACAACATCAGTGTTAGCCGATACCTTGGTGTATCCAGGAAGTGAACATGATTATCAAGTTATGACAGCAAATGGTCTCAAAAGTAACTTGTATGAAATACAGAGAAAGGGTGGAAGAGGATGGGGGAAGAGAAAAAAATACGTTTTTGTAGATGGTTCTTTATCAGTACAGGATGGTACAAACATACATCCTGACCATATGTATGTTCATAACAGCCTTGCAGAGCTATTTCAAACGATAGATGGCCTCGAGTGTGAAGTATAAAAATAACACAAAGGACTGTTTGTCAAAGATGCAGTTGCCCTTCATGAAGGAAAGCTTGCGATTTCAGATGAAGGAAGAAACCAGATGTGTCATTGGTTCCATGACAAAGATTTAATCCCGACCCGGAGACGATGAAATGAGTAGGCTGGCGGTCTAAGATGAAGGATGATTGCAAAGTTTGTGATAAATTGTTTGATTTGTGGATAATATAGTCCTGCAGAAATGTAAAGAAAGGAGCCTTTCGACACACCAGACCTGGTATAAGGGTCTTGAACTGCTTTGCAGAAAGATTATTCTCATCCGTTACCGATCACCCCAGGAGTGTACAGATATACTGTGGTACTAATAGACACTTTTACGAAGTGGCTGATTCCCCATCTAAGGGAAACACAGCAAAGGGTGATGGAAAAATCTTTTCGGAAAGGATATTCCCATGCTGGGGACAACCCTGCAGTATCGAAACCGATTAAGGCACATATTTCATGGCCACATGATGGAAGATGTCATGGCACGTTTAGGGATCAAACACATTTCATTATCACAGTAAAGCACTGTCAAGAGGAAGTGTGGAAGGATGAATCCAACACTGAAAACTATGATTGAAGAAGTGGTGTAACAACTTGGAACAAGTTCGCAGGTTGCTTTGCCTTTTGTCTTGATGATAATATTGTATGCATCAGTATCTTCAACAGATTGCTATCCTTATAAACTCATTATAAATATTTAAGTTTAAAGAGTTGTTAGGATTAAATTCGTCAGGACTTTCAGTCCAATCCCTGTCTAACCCTACGGGTCACGTCTTCCGACATCAGAAACGGCCCATTTGTTCCGTCTCTCTGCAATTTAACCTGATTATTAGTTTTGAGTCCACAAATATACATTATACGCAGTCCCATGTGCTTATCAGAAACTTTCTTACATTCCACCCACATCACATTCATCAGTTCCCAGTTTTCCATCTGTTTATCCTTTTCTGAACCCACTCTGACACTGCCAAAGCTATCCCTGAGGACATGAAGCTCCGCGCGTGGTGCTATTGGGTCTGGGTCTGTGTGTCTGCCCGTCCGACACTATGGTACAAAGTACAATGAAAAGATCGACCATCTGTGGTTCAGTGTAGCAAAATATTGGACATGTGCATCTGCATCCTGGGATTAGTGTGGGGCTGAATGTCTCTGCTGTCTGAGAATGTGGATCTGATGAGCTGCCGGTCTGTATGTGTTTTGTGACACACCTTGTGTGTAAGAGAGGAACGGCTGTTCCGTACCTTGTCCCAGGATAAGAGGAGATATCGGATTTGAATGAAGTATTTCCCTGTGGGTAGGAGAAGGAAACGCAGTAATTTTGTGAGATAGACGGCTGTGTGGAGCGGCCGCTGCAGACAGTTTCAATATCAATTTGTCTGTTTCTCTGTCCCTTTCTCTCTCTCTCTCAAACACACACACACACACACACACACACACACACACACACTCACACACACACACACACACACAAACACACACACACACACACACACACACACACACACACACACACACACACACACACACACACACACACACACACACAAATCTCCGCAGATGCTGGAAAACCAAGCTAGACATACAATATTGTGGAAAATCTCTGCTGAGATCGTCCAGCATTTTGTGATGTTTCTGAAGTTAAAGCATTGTATGAGCATTTCCAGTCAGCCAGACGTCACAATAAAATTCAGAAGATGTGTTTCAATCTGAGATGCAGTAAGCAGATCGAAAAGTAATAAAAAACAGTACTATAAATTGGGATATGAATATAGGTAGAATGCTCGTGTATGGCCAAGAAGGAGTTGAAGCACAGAAGGACAGTCAAAGGGGAAACAGTGGGGCAGATGATTGGGGTCAGTCTGTCGGTGTGGGTGAACTCCGTTTACAGATTAGTCAACAAGCACACTGCAATGTGTAAATGTGGTGACTGCTCCATGTCACAGCTCTGTATTTGTCATTGGAGCTCCGGCATTATTTCCACCAGGTGAATCACTGCTGACGGCATGCCCATGAATGGTGATGCATTTGTCTTCAATCGGCCCAATATTTACATCAGAGACAATGCTGTTGAACTAAAGTATTTGTTTAAGTGGCACACTACGAAAAAATTGTCAGAGGTGCAACCATAAATCTGGAGACAGATCCTCTGTATAAATCAGGAACCATATCTCTGGAGACAGATCCTCTGTTTAAATCAGGAACCAGATCTCTGGAGACAGATCCTCTGTATAAATCAGGAACCATACCTCTGGAGACAGATCCTCTGTATAAATCAGGAACGTTTGAATGCATCAGGTCAGAGTGTCAGCCGGAGCTGTGAATTCGGGAGCAACATAATTCATATATTCTCACTAAAATGATGTATCCGGTCATCTTGCAGGAAGTTTACTCTCCTTTTATTTCAGTCTTTGGAACTCTCGGTAAGCCACGGTTTCAGATGCCGTCGTTGTGAAATGAAATTGGATTCCAATGTTATGATTCTGTCGTTGGTTTTCACTCTCACTACCCAGTCCTGGTGTTCCGCATTTCAGAATCAGAATGAGAACACCAACGTCTGTGGAATTCAATGGGTTAGGCAGTGTTTATCCAGCTGTTCGCGTTCAATAGTGGGGTACTCGATGCACTGTGCTTTAGGCCTTGCAACAACTGCACTGTATTTTAGAATATTCCGTTTACACAGTCCGCAGAGACTGTACCAACAGTTTGTCAACACTTGTATGTGAGCGGTTGTCCGCGTTAGGTAGCGACACTTTAGTAAATGTGAGGAGTTCCCTGTTGCAGCGTGAGACCTGTGGATTTTTAATAAATGCGTGTGCTGTGGCCGAATGTGAAGCAATTGATGGAGAACATGTTGGAGTTGTTACAGAGCCAATGATCACAAGGGACTAGATGCTTCATAGATCCTAATACTGCGATACGTATTGTTTTACATCTACATCTGTCGCCGTCACAGCCATCTGACTGCCGAGCTTGGTGCCCGCCGTAGAAGTCCTCTCCTCTCTTTTTTCCTGCTATAAATTCAGTGGGAGGTGTATATCTGTCTGTGAGGTTGTTTGAGATTGTCCAAATCAGTCAATGTTCTGTTGTAAAGTCAGTAAATTTGCATATGCTGGAAGCACTAATCCCTAAGCAGTTGCATGGAAAGAGAACCAGTTAGTACTTGTGTCAGGGGCCTCTGTGCGAACAGTTCTGAGAAGAGACACTTTAACTATTTTCCCACACAATCTGTTTTGCCTGTGTATGGGTCTTAGTACTATTACCTGTAACGTTACCAGTTAACTGCTAATAAAATGGCTTTTCTGCAGTGTTTGTAATAAGATAGCTTCTATGTAATGTTAGCTGCTGAGTTAGTGGGTTTTCTGATCAGCATGTTTGGGTTATGATTAGCAATACTGGAACTTTTATCCAATCGGAGAGATGTTATTCTTTCTTGTCTCTCTAAAGCTTTTAGTTTGACTGGGTTTTGAGACTTTTGGAACGGAGAAGCCAAGAGGAAGGCCGTGCGGGAAGCGCTCTGGTCGACCACCGTGGCTGGTCCCAGACCGAGGATCGAGGAGTTCGGAGGAGATCGAAAGGCGGAGAGAATACCCAGCTTCTGGAGCTCCACCAATGTTGTGCACGAACTGATAAACTCTGATAAATGTGGCCCCTTATTTATTTTCACATTTGTATTTCTATTTGTTTCTCTGTTAACCTCCCCGTCCCAGTAAAATAATAAAGTGTAATCGCTTACTTGCATATTGCGTAGTATCTGCTATTTTACCTTGTCAGGGTGTACCGGAGTGCATCACACTGTGTCCACACCAACGCGATTACAGAGTTGGCCGGGTCGGTGTCGGTTTACCCTAGACGAACGGAGTCAATTGGGACATAGTCCGTATATTGTGGGTGGCTATCCGACATTTGAATTTTGTCCGATACTGTGCAATTAGGCGGGTTTAAATTAGTGGAGATGGACGCGAATACGATCGAACGCTGGTATGAGATTGAGGACGTCTCCGTTAATCATGACTGAGTATTAAGTGGGGTGGATATGCGTACCTCGGAGGAAGTGTTAATTCGATGGTTGAGTAGAGGTAATGCTATCGGCAAGGTCGAGATCACAGTCAGAAAGTGTGGAAAATGGCGGACCCAGGTTTTGTGTTAGTTCAGACTAGTTTTGACGTCACTGCGGTGGGCCTGCCACAATCTATCGGCGACCGCAGTGAGGCGGGGCCATGGGGCGTTCACGTTGTCACAGAAGAAAGGTCTGCCAGCAGGGTCTGAAGGGACACCAGAGGAGTTGCCTAAAGCTGGGCGCAGAGATTTTAGGGATCGGGTCCAATCGTTTCTGAGGGATGAAAGAAGGGAATGGTCAAATTTGGAAAATTTAATTAGTCCCCATCGCCCGGAGAAGGGTGAAGGCTCGGAGTTGGCCTCCGCCGTTAACTCCCTGGTGAGAAAGGCGGCGGGTCCACGTCAGAAGTTGAGAATTTTCTCCGGGAGGACTCCCACGCCCTAAGGGGAAGATGATCATGAGACCTGCATAGAACAGCTGCAGTGTTCAGAGGAAGAGAAGCGGCAGAGTTTGGTGGAATGTCTGAGCGGGGTGGCGGCTGAGGTAATAAGAGGAGTGAGAGTTAACCTTGTTGCTTCTCTGACTGAGTATTGAACAACATTGGAAGAGGATTTTGTCCTGACGGGGAGAACGGTAGAACTTTTAGGGGGCCTTCGGATCTTACGTCAGAAGAAAGGGGAAAAGCTTTCTGAGTGTCTTTTCCGGGTAGAGAGAAGGCTAAATTGTTTGAGGTGACGGGGGGTCATTTCGGGCTTTGAACTGAATCGGATAGGGATAGACCAGGTAGCCCGGGGCGCCCCGAGGCACGATGTCATTGCTTTGAGTCGCCGGAAGACCAATAGAACGCGTCCCACCCCACACCCACCCTTCGTTCAGTTGTTCACAGAGCTGATGGAGCAGGAGGAGGCATAGGAGTCAGAAGAGGGTTCCGCTCTTATGTTGCCGCCTTCAGTAGTAGCCCCTTGTAGTGAAGTGATCAGGACCAGCTCCACGCCGGAGATAGTAAAGGGGGTCAAGGCAGGTGGGGCCCCTCCGCGTGAGGGGCTAGCAGAGAGGGCGCCTCCCGAAAGGGACGCACTACACAACGGCCCAGGGAGAGTCGTGGTCCCACGGAGCGAAGCGTGTGCTGTAACTGTGCGGAAGAGGTGCACTTCAGGCGGGAATGTTGACGGCAGGGAACCTCCCGGAGAGCGAGCTCACGGGGGTCTCAAGTGGTGGAGAGCAGGGAACTTAGAGCAGACCCAGTGAGGAAACGGCCTGGAGTTGCTGGGTAAACACGTTCCCAGCAATGTGCTACGGGATGCCCGAGAGGAAATGACGCTATCACAGAAGGATTGATGCGACCCAAGTCTTGCGTCTTGATGCGGATTGAGGGAATAGATGCAAAAGCCATACTCGACACTGGGTCGCAGGTCACGTTACTGCACTGGTCGTTCTACGATCAGTATTTGCAGCATTTGCCCTTGACACCGTTCAGCGCACTGGAAATATGGGGTATCAGCACTGGTGACAACTCGTCCGACGGTTATTTGTCAGTGCAGCTGGAGTTCTTGGAGTGTCTGCGCAGGATACGGAATATGAAAGAGGAACTCTGTGATGTGCGCAGTCGAAGCTCCGGACGCTAAGACCCGGTGAAGTAGCGAGAGAAACCAGAACTCCGGAGTGCCTGAGGGCGAAGCGCTTTCAATGGACACCCCAGAAGATCTCGACGGGGTATGGAGATTCCCGGCTGAGGAGTTGGTGGGACCCGCGTTGCAGAAGCCCTCGGTGGTACAGGCACGCAGGATGGTAGTGATCGTCAGGATCACTACAGAAAGGGACCATTATTAAGCGAGTGAATTCATTGGCTCATTTATTCCCGGTGACGGCAGCACTTGTTTAAGTTGAAGGGAGCTGGCATCATCACGGAGTCCCGAAGCCATTTTGCGTCCCCAATAGTAGTGGCCCGGAAGTAAAATCGGAATATACGCATGTGTGTGGACTATAGGATCCTGAACAGGCGATGGCCTGTCTGAGTCGGGGGAACTGGTTTAGCGTGCTGGATTTGAGGAGTGGATTTTACCAGATCCCGATGAGTCAGGCCGAAAAGGAGAAGTCGGCAATCATATGCCCTCTGGGATTTTTTTCAGTTCGAAAGGAATATCGGGCATATCGGGTCATATCGGGGGCCCCTACCAGCTTTCAGAAGGTCATGGAGAATATCATGGGGGATATGAACTTACTTGAAGTGCTGGCATACTTGCATGACCTGATAGTATTTGGATCCACCTTGGAAAAGCACGAAGCGGTGGTAATGAATGTACTAAACCGACTGAAGAATAAAGGGTTAAGACGTCTCTGGACAAGTCCCAGTTCTGCCAGACGTCTGCTAGCTGTGTTGTACATATAATCTCACGGATTGGGGTAGCTACAGACCCGGCTAAGATAGAAGCGGTGACGTCTGGCCGAGGCCCCAGACGGTGAGCGATCTACGCACCTTCTCGGGGTTCTGTGGATATTACCGAAGAAGGGCTACGCCATGGTGAGTCATTATTTGAATCACCTCCTGCGTGGCTACCCTCCTCTGGGACAGAAAGGGAAAGGAAGGAGAGGACAAAAGGTTGGAGAGTATTTGAACGGGTCGGAGCCCTTCGGACAGAAATACAATGACAAAGGTGACGAGCCTTTTCAGTCGCTGAAAGAGCTGTTGACTCAGGCTCCTATGTTGGCTTTTACAGACCACGGATTGCTCTAGGTGCTACACACAGATGCCAGCCCTCAGGGGTTGGGGGTCGACCTGTATCAGGATCGGGGCACCGGAATGAAGCCGGTAGCGTTTGTCAGCCGGATTTTGTCACCCTACGAGAGGAACTATTCCACCCACAATTTGGAGTTTCTGGCGTAGAAATGGCCGGTGGTGGATAAGCTGAGTGTCTATATCTACGGGCCAATTTCTGAGGTGCAGACGGAAGACTACCCACTAACCTACATCCTGACCTCGGTAAAACTGCACGCCACCGGTCATCGGTGAGTGGTCGCCCCGTCTGTATAAGATTTTAGCCTGAAGAACCAGCTGGGGAGCTGGAATGTCGATGCGGACTCTCTGTCCCAACCGAAGCATGAGGACCTGGAGAGGGACGAGAAGTGGGAGAGCGGTCCTGCATCTGGGGTGAAGGCCATGTGTCACTTTGCTTTCACCGTACAGGCTGAGGAAAAGGAGAGGCCGCGTCGTGCAGTGGACCCATTAGGGGCGTCCATTGACGCAGTGCCCATGTTTTTTTGTGACATGACTGCTCTTAGACCCCACAGCTGCCAGAGTTAAGTCTTGGGGATGTGGCAGATGCTCTGCGAGATAACTCTGGCATTGATAATATTTGTAACGCAGTGGAGAAGAGAGACGTGGCCCGTGTGGAGAATTGGGAAAGATCACATTGCGACCTATCGAGCAGTGGAAGGGCTGGACAAAGAAGTTATGGAGAGGATATAGACAATAGACTATAGACAATAGGTCCAGAGGTAGACCATTCGGCCCTTCGAGCCTGCACCTCCATTTTGAGATCATGGATGATCAACTACTATCAATATCCGGTTCCTGCCTTGTCCCCATATCCCTTCATTCTCCTATCCATAAGATAACTATCTAGCTCTTACTTGAAAGCATCCAGGTAATGGGCCTCCACTTCCTTCGAAGGCAGTGCATTCCAGACCCCCACAACTCTCGGGGAGAAGAAGTTTTTTCTTTAACTCTGTCCTAAAATTCCTACCCCTTATTATCAAACCATGCCCTCTTGTACTGGACTCTCACAGCATCTGGAACATATTTCCTGCCTCTATCTTGTCCAATCCCTTAATAATCTTAGATGTTACAGTCAGATCCCGCCTCAGTCTCCTGACTTCCAGCGTGTACAAGCCCAGTCTCTCTAACCTCTCTGCGTAAGATAGTCCAGACATCCCAGGAATTAACCTCGTTAATCTACGCTGTATTTCCTCTACAGCCAGGATGTCCTTCCTTAACCCTGGAGACCAAAACTGTACACAATACTCCAGGTGTAGTCTCACCAGGGTTCTGTACAAATGCAAGAGGATTTCCTTGCTCTTGTACTCAATTCCCTTTGTAATGAAGGCCAACATTCCATTAGCCTTCTTCACTGCCTGCTGCACTTGCTCATTCACCTTCAGTGACTGATGAACAAGGACTCCTAGATCTCTTTGTATTTCTCCCTTACCTAACTCTACAACGTTCAGATAATAATCTGCCTTCCTGTTCTTACTCCCAAAGTGGATAACCTCACACTTATTCACATTAAACGTCATCTGCCAAGTATCTGACCACTCACTCAGACTATCCAAGTCACCATGAAACGGATTCTGTGGTCCGAGTCCATAGGACACTCAAAGCTGCTACGGAGGCTGACGCTGTGGTTAAGAAGGGAAACGGTGCATTGGCCTTCATCAAGCATGGGATTGAGTTCAAGAGCCGAGAGGTAATGTTTCCGAGAGGTAATGTTTCAGCTATAAGGGACACTTGTCGGACCCCACTTGGAGTACTGTACTCAGTTCTGGTCGCCTCAAAACAGGAAGTACGTGGAATCCATAGAAAGGGTGCAGAGGAGATTTATAAGGATGTTGCCTGTATTGGGAAGCATGCCTTCTGAGAATCGGTTGAATGAAATAGGCTTTTCTCCTTGGAACAACGTGGGATGAGAGGTGACCTTATAGAGGTGTATGAGATTATGCGAGTCATTGATCCTGTGGATAATCAGAGGCTTTTTCCCAGGGTAAAATGGCTAGCACGAGAGGGCATAGTTTTAAGCTATTTGGAAGTAGGTACAGATGAAATGTCAGGGGTAAGTTGCTTTTTAATGTAGAGAATGGTGAGAGCGTGGAAAGGGCTGCCGGATGTAATGGTGGAGGCAGAAACGGTAGGGTTTTTTTAGGAGAATCCTGGATGAATACATGGGTCTAAGAAATGTAGAGGGCTATGGCTAAGCCTAAGTAGTTCTGAGTTAGGGACATGCTCCACACAGCTTAGGGGCCTAGGGGCCTGAATTGTGTTGTCGGATTTCTATTGTTCCAGGTATCTGACAAACTGGGGTTTTACGGAGCTGCAGCATTTCCTCGTTGCATATGAACATCCGTGCACTTGCATATCAGCTACCTTTTGAGAATTAAACAATATAATATACTTATATCTGAAGTATGATCCGCTCCTTGGTGTCTGGTGTCTTTTATGTAAGAGAGCGAAATATTTCTCCGCCTTCTTAGTGGCGACATAAATCCCAATCTCCATTGCATGAGATGTTTCTAATTACTTTGATGACGCAATCCCTGGTGTGGAGTTCACCGCATCAGGCGATAAGACATGGGTGCAAAATTGATTTCAGAGGGAGACACGGATTCCACACTGGCCATGGGAAATCAAGGTTAAAGTGATCGAGATGTTATTTTATCTATTCTCGGCACAATAAACCCACTGTTCAAAGGAAAAATGAAAATAAGACAAATTCATGTGTCCTTAAATTGGGAATTGGGAATTCACATTGTCAGAGGCTGATTGATTTAGAAAGCACCAAATGATGCTGAAGTAGACTTTGAAATGTTCATTTTGAGTTGCAGATTTCCATTTGAAAAGATTGTCTTGATGTAATTGTAGCATCGGCCCTCTAATAAATAAACAGGATTCCAGTTTAGATAGCCTGCAGTTTCAGTCCCGGTTCAGTAAGTTGCTTTCACCGTCGGCCGTAACTCAGTAAATTATCCGAATGCTGCAGGATGGTGAAAGTAATGTCCGTCTCAGAACACCGTAATAGCAGAGTCTAGGTATAGTTGTAAAGTGTACCAGGGACTATACCTTCCCTGCGTAGCATCTCCATCCACTGCCTCATCCACCATCCTTTGGTTCGCCAGCTCTGATCTAAGCAGTCATGTTTCACTTGATCCCAGGCCATCTGACGTTCTGAACGTGTGCACCAGAGGGAACCCGGTCAAACACCTTAACAACTAATACAGCTCAGCATCTTCTTATTTTTCATTTTCATTGAATTTCATTCACGACATGCCCTCACAGATCATGCTGATGGTCCCCAATGAGGATACGTTTCTCCAGGTACCCATAAATTCTGTTTGTAAGAGACTTTTCCAATAGCTTGCTCACTCATGACAGAGGACTCGCTGACCTGTTATTCTCATGACTACCTTACAGTTCATGAACAAAGAATTAGCATTTGCCATTCCCCAAACCTCCCGCGCTCCTTCTGTTGCCAATGATGATGCAAATCTCATGTCCAAAAGCGCAGCAATATCTACGTACGCTTTGTTTAATTACCTGCTGTACATCCCTTCCAGCGTCGTTGGAATTATTTATTTTAGTGTTTTCCCAGTTCCCACCTCGTAATTCTAAGTGTCCCCGTGTCTCAGTTTCGCTGTACCCACATTCATCAATGTGGCACTCACTGGTGAATTTCGAAGCAAAGTATCATTAAGGAGCTTCACTACCTCCTTGCACTGCAGACACATGCCCCCTGTTTTATCGCTGATCTCTCCCAATCTCTATCTCATCATCCCCTGTACTTCACCTACCTTATTGCGGCTCTCCGAGGCTTCCTCATATCCCTTCGAATCCACGCGGATATCAGACCGGCACGTGCTCTCTATATGAAATCCAGACATATCCTGGATTAAAATGGCCACAGCCGCGACTCATAAATGCACTGTGCGGCTGCACAGGGCACTCCTGTACTTACCGTCACTTTCAATAAAGCATAGCGTAGCACATGTCTTCCTAACTGCTCGATGCTTCAGAGTCCTATAAGTCCTGTGGAAGGAGTAGGGTCGGAGAAGTTCACTATTTCTGCCTTTCCATCGATGCTGGCTGATAGGCTTTGTTCCTCCAGCAAGTTATCCGTGTTACTCTTAATTACCAGTAGCTGCAGATTTTCCTGTGTTACCTGTATCCTTGTTTCGTGTACACGGACTCCTTCCACCTTTCTTTATCGTGACCTATTTATTTATTAGCATGCGTTTGTCTAGGGTAAGTCAGCCTCCGGCCTGGACAGACTGAGGTATCTCGGTTTATCTGGACGATGCGTGATGTGTTGCCGGGTTACATATCCGAACCGCAATATATCAGACAGTCCACCATATGCAATTTCGCTTTATAATTCTTAATCTGTAGTTAAAAATAAAAGAAAAAGGGACCTTTTAGTGAAACAATCTGATGTACACGTTGGATCTCACGGCTGCCCATCCATTCAATCCCCATTCGTCTCCTCCGAGCGTTGTCGGCTCATGGATTCTCACTCCAAGTCCAATCCGTCCTGCCGACAAGCGGCTCTCTCCACTCGCATCATCTCCCTTCATCTCTTGCTGACAAAAAGCCCGAGAATACCATCTGTCAGACGCACTGGAAAAAAGAAATACAATACGCCGCTCATTGGATGACACACATTCCAAAGCCCCCGTTATCTCTAGTCTTAACCCAGCCTCTGCTGCTACAGTGAAACCATTACAGTAGTAGTGAAACATTACAGAGAGACCATTACATTAACAGTGAAACCTTTCAGACCATTACTCTCACGTTATTACCAATCTGATTTTCGGTTTATAAGAATGGAGAGGAACATCTCAATTATCATGTCTACATCTGGCGCGCATCTGGCAGATCAACAATCCTGAATGGACCATATCGTAGGCGCGTTGCGTCCTGCTCACTGTTCTCCATCCCACGAGCAACAGTGCAGTTTCATGCCGTCTGCAAATGGGGAATGTGTCCACACCAAGACACGGTAGTGTAGCGGTTTGCGTCAGACTAACAAAGCTGCCGCTGCAAGATCGGGATTCAATTCCCACAGCTAACGGCAAAGTATCTGTTCGTTTTACCCCTGTCCGCGTGGGTTTCCCCCGGGTACTCCGATTTCAACCAGCAGACGAAAGTCGTACGGGTTCCGGTTAATGAGTTGTTGGCATGCTCTGTTGGTTACAGACACTTGAGGGCTGCCCCGGCACAACGTTCGCTGATTTGACTTGACGCAAACATCGAATTTCACTTGATGTTTATACATATATGTAACAATATAAATCTAATGTTTAAATACTGTACTTCAGCTTCAAAGTTATCGCCGTACCATGCAAAAATCTATGCTGGGTACTGAACTCCGCAAAACCGAATTTGTCACTTCCTTCCATCCATCAGAAAGCCCTCATTTTCCTCTTCCCTGCTTCATTCGGCTCATTCATCTAAAATTGCCACGTGTGGGTTCGTATTCATTCCCACAGTCCATGCTGTACTCTATTTACTGAAACTTTCCAAAATCCTTTTGAGTCACAACTTTTGATTGAAGAAGTTCCCCCTTAACTATTTAATATTTCATCCTTTATCTATGACCTGTGGCTTCAACCTCAATGGAAAAGGCTTGCTTGCACTAACACGGTTTATACCCCTCATAATTTCGTATCGCTGGTTTCCTCTAACTCGCTGGGTTTCTCTGTTCCTTTGAGAAACTATGAGATTACGTTTAACACACTCCGTTCTGCAAGAACGTCTGCAAACGCGAAAATATTTGGAAAATGTTCATCTACTCAAACCCAATTATCCATGGTCATTTTCCGTATTTCAGTACAAATTCCTATTGATAGAGCTGAATTTCAGTCATACAGAAACAGAAGACTGGAGAAACAGGGATTAGCCACTCAGTTTATCATCACTCCTTATCCATTTAATTTCTATGCCAAACCAAATCTTTCACCGTCCGCTCTAAAGCTGTGATCTGTAGTCGTCGTCGGTCCTAACCTGAGGGGGGAAAGCTTGCAGGCAGTGACCCACATATACAGCTCTCATAACTTCCTGTACATCTAAATATCTTCCCTCATTCTTCTGTCATTCATTAGTCGTCGTCGGTCCTAACCTGAGGGGGAAAGCTTACAGGCAGTGACCCACATATACAGCTCTCATAACTTCCTGTACATCTAAATATCTTCCCTCACTCTTCTGCGCTCCAATGTCTGAAGTTCTAAAACGTATCAATCAAGGGGCTCGTCCGGGATTTGAACCCGGGACCTCTCGCATGCTCGCAAATTCAGGCCCAAAGCGAGAATCATACCACTAGACCAACGAGCCCGTTCTGTGTTTATGTCATAACACTGCTGCCTCTCACTTTCTTAGTCACCTTTGCCAACGCATCAGGTGGTAATTTTACGTCTAAAGTAGATAAATGACCAAAGTTCAGTGCAAGGCACTGCAGGATCTTCGGCCCAGGATGCTCAGTTCACCAGTGTAGCTCTACTCTGTTGATATTATAACTATTCCCTCCTACAGAGACCATAATCCGCTATTTTCACGACAGCCATCTGTCTATCCAGGTATCTTTTTGATATTCCTATTGTGAAAACGACGAACAGCACATTCCTGCGAACTGTGTGTGGGAACGGTGCGTTCCCAGAACCCACCACACTGTGTACAAAATAAATCTACCTACCTCTGACCTAACCTTTCCTCCACTTATCTTCAACGTATGCCTTCTGCTGTTGTCCAACCTGTCTGTGTCTCTTGTAATCTTATACACCTCCATCACGCTCTGTAGAATCGAACAGAAAAGTTCCAGCTTCCTCAATCTTCCCCCACAAGACGTGTTCTAATCGCGGCAACGTTCTGCTGAACCTGCGGTGCACCTTCTCTAAAGGACTTTTTCGCGCCAGAGAGTAGCTCCGATCACCCATTCTATTTAGTAGCACCACCGCTCCCCCAAGCCCCTTCTATCAATCACCCCACTCACTGAAACACGATGTAAACTATTTAAAGCACATTTCTATCATTTAACGTTGTAAGTACACGCTAGTGTATGTTTTATTTATGCTCATTCTGTTCTATATCCATACTGTAACCACGGCATTTATATAATTAATCATTGATCCTTCATCCCTGATCTTCCCTATTCTGAGACGAGCTGAACTGGACACGATCCTCCAGGCGTGGTCTAACCTGAGTCTGAGAGAGTTACTTAACCTCGCGGCACTTGAACTCAATCTCTGACTAATGAAAGTCAGCGCACAATGTGATTTCAGAACCAGTCTCTCAACCTGCGCCGTGACATGAGTCCAAGGTTGTTCTGGATGTCAAATATAATAGACTTATTACTCGTTGTCGAGACCTAACGGTTAATACTTCTTTTGTTCTCTGTGCAGCGGGTTTTTAGGGGACTGCCCCGTCCCCTTAAAGCAAACAGGGAAATCAAAGAGGTGGGGATCTGGAGAAAAGAGAATGGTTAACGTTGAGGATCGAGATACTGCTCATGCATACCGACCGTTTCATATCTTGCATAACCTGCTGAGTCCATCGGGTAGCTTGACTTTCCGGCAGGCTCCAGTATCTGCCTTCTCCAACATTCCGTCTAAACTTTCCTGTGTTCAGCCATCCACCATCCATGTAACCTCCGTGGAACTTTCAAACATTCTCTCTAGAATTTCATTTCCTGGCAACCCTCAGGATCGATGTTTTATTCTTGCTCGTAATTTAATGTCGCCTCTTTGGATGAACAGCTTTGTTTTAGATGATAAAATAGATTAGATTAGATTAGATGTTTTAGATGATAAGAGGGAGAGATCGAGAGTGAGACCTGCTTCACAGGCGGAAATGAGTATTCCGGAAACGAATATAAGAAATGGGGGACTGTATAGAGGATTTCAGAAAGAATTTCTTTACGGAGAGAGTGGTGGGCTCCTGGACCGCTCTGTCGGGATCATGATAATCACAGATAGGTTAAGGTATTTTAAGGTACTTTTAGATAGGAAAATGTAGAGGTATATATCAAGGAAGAGATTGATCGATCTTGTACTAAGTTAAATCGTCGACATAACGTCATTGGGTTGATGACATGCTCTGTGCTGTACTATTCAATGTTCTATGTTACGGTGCCCGCTCCTACCTATGTCGCACCGTTCCTCTACCTTCCCCTTATGAGCCTACTCAAGTGTTCCTGCTGCTTTCACTTCAGTGTCACAGCTGAATGAGACAGTGGAATACACGCAAGATGCTGGAGCACCAAAGCGTTTAGTGAAAACTTCCAGCACAGGTTTGATTTTTCACAGCATTACAGCTCTCCCTGATCTACATAGAAGGCCATTTCACATTCCTCGGTACGCGAAACCAGCTGCTCAGGACTAACCTACAAATGTTACGAATCTTCAGATGAATTTATTGTCAACCAACGTAATATTCCGCCTTCTGTCTGCTTACATTACCAACTAGTTTAGACTCATCAGAATATTTAATTTATGTGCCTTGTACATTTTCATCAAAATCTTTTTTCTGAACTAAGATACAGACACAATAATCACAGCAGAGATCCACGTAGTACACCACAATTCGTGAGCCTCCCGTCCTGAAAGCAATCTTCCACCATCATCCATAAAGCTGGTGTCGTGTCCAGTTGGCTAGTGCGTCCTATACCTGAAGCTCTCTCCATATCCGGAGTAGCCGTTTATGCAGAGCCACGTTAAAAGACATGCTTCAGTACGTACACTGTCCTACACACATCGATCCTCGAGGGCATCTCTCCAAAGAAGTCTAACAGCTTTGTGAGAGCCGATTTGCTGCGAACACGACGGTGGTGACCATATTAATACCCCAGTAACTTATCCATCACGAATGTCAGGCTCACTGGCTTGAATTTCCTTGGGTTACCTGTGCTTCCCGTAAATGGTACGACATGAGCCGTTCTGCAGGCCTCGCGTACATACCTTGGCCGAAAGATGAAGCAAATGTGGCCGCAAGTGACTTCGTTTTTTTTTTATTTACCCCCGTCTTCTCACAAGATCAGAAGATGCATCGGGTCAGGACATGCGAGTATGTGACACAATGTAGGGTTCATTATAGGAAGCATGTAGAAGTTTTAGAGTGGAGATTTATCGGGATGCTGCCCAGATTATGAGGATTAGCTAAGCGAGCTGTTTTGAGAGAAAGAGGATGTGAGGCCACTTGATGTCCCTGTACAAGATGCATAGATCTCTGGATAGCCGGGTAATGTTCCTAGGACGATGAATGGGATCATTTCTATGTGATTTGAGACCCTCTTAAATCGTCCATGCTCTTCGTAACCTTTTTCGAACAACCAGCGGAATTCACGAGAGGCTTTTTTTCCGCTCGAAATTCATGCTGACCATTCCTAAAAATAGTTCGCCTCTCCAAATTCAGGTAGATGGTGTCTCTGAGAATCAGATGCAGGTAGTTTCCAATCAGTAATGTTGGGATTAAGGACTAATTGAACACTGTGTTTTTCCTGTAGCCTATCGTAACTAAAATCAGAACTTTGGGCACTTTCCGGACTCCAGTACCCCATGTATTTGGCGATAATACAATTACCTCCGTCTTTGTTCCATTCATTTCTTCTTTAGGTTCCCGGAATGCTCTAGATGCATTTGGTCGCACTATGCATCTTATTTTTCCCTTTAAGGCGGCCAGCCCTCAACCTTTGCAATGAGCACATGGTTCAGGGCAGGGCCGTCGCCTTCCCTGAATTTTCCCGCTTCCCTGATATCCTCCACGCTAAATGCGGGTGGGAAGTTATCATTTGACTCCACGTCCATCATCTCTGGCTCCACACAGATTACGGCGCTGATTCATTCACTCCTTGATCCTGCAGTTCCAGCAATATATTTATATAATCCCGGAGTATTTTCCTCTGCCGTTCTAGATAGATCGATACCGTACCCTATTTTTGCCCTCCGGCTTTTCCTGTTAAGTATCCTCGCCGAAGGATCCACTTGATCCTGAATAGCTCAAGCTGAACTACGTTTCCTGTTTAACACAGGGGACTCTGAACTATCGGGCGGAAACGTCGAATGTATTTTATCCTCCTTTCCCGTCAGACTTTATGAGTTTCTGCAGCATTTGCTATCTGTTACTCATTATCCTTTTATCCAGACCAGTGTCTCAATATCTCTCGTCAACCAATGTTCCGTACTGTTGCCAGCTATGTCCATCACTGTTTGGAACACGAACTACCTGAACTCCGGATATCTCATCTTGAAAAACAAATGTCTCTTTACCACAAAATAAAATTAGCCTCTTCTCAAACATAAACCCTTGCAAATCCCCGCCTAATCGCCCTCAAACTGGAACTGCAATAAATTAGCACCTTAACTGTCGACCAGTCCTAACTTTCTGCAGACCTATTTTCAAGCTGATGGAATTATGTTAACGGGTCGTAAAATGATCTCTTTTTCACTCTCCAATGTATTCGTCCTTAAAGATAAACGATACAGATTAGCTTTATATGTCACATATAATATAGCAACAATTATTGGGTAGTTAGCTGATTGGGAAGCTGTTAAAATTAGCAAAAGCTGGAAATGAGAAATGGAAACCATGCGATAATATCAAATGTATTTTATTTTCAGATATAAAAAAAAATGTTACAAAGACGCGAGAGTATATACATCGGAGCGCTGGAAAATGACAGTTGAATGTTAGAAAGGGGGGAACAAATAATTAATAGCTATCGTGCACCAGTCCACAGTGGAAGATACTAGCAGTATCCCAGATATTCTAGAGTGTTCCGGGTAAGAAGTGACTCAGGTTTCCATTACTAAGGAGGAGCTGCACCGGAAGCTGAATATTCTGAATTTTAAAAGTCACGCGGATCTGATGGATTACACACCAGTTTTCTGAAAGACGCATCTGAAGGGATTGTAGAGTCCGTCATAATGATCGTTCAAATATCACCATAAACCTAAGACATTGAGTTCCAACTTAGGTGGGGAAGTCCTGCTTCCTTTCATCCTGGTTTTACTCCTAATTTAGATATCTGGTTTGCTCTAATTTCCTGTGATTCTCAGTTTCTTTGTGAAAGTGCGTGGTTACATTTTCCAAGCTCTGCTCGGCTAGAATGTCTACAGACGTCAGAGAATGTTTGGCAGACGATTATCTACTCAAATAGTATTTTACATGTCCACTATCTTGATTTCATTTCAATGTTGAGACTATGGCACTCACTACATATGTTACTATAGAGCATATATGTCAAACTCAAGGCCCGCGGGCCAAATCCGGCCCGAGGTGGAATTATATTTGGCCCGCGAGCTAATTACTATTAAAGCTGGCTCCAGCAGTCGAAGCTCCTATGGCGTATGATATGGCTAATGCTGAGTTTATTCAGGTACCAGGTTTTCGGGGTTTTTAGTGTTTATTCGGTTTCCCTGAGTTATTTCCTGAATATCATTAATGATTTTTTTTCTCTATTAGAGCTGGCCCGCCGGTATATTGCATGCACCACTAATACTACAAATCCCGCAATTCACTGCCAGTGCATTGCTCGCGCTTGCTTTCCTCTCTCATCAGCATCCATATGGCGCTAGTCACGTGTGCTCAACTTTCAGCTATCCCTCACCCCAAGAATGGCTGAACGAAAGGTGGACTTTGAAAACAGGGATTTTCAAGGCAAGTTGGAGGCAGAGTATATGTTCGCACATATAAAGGGCAAACCTGTTTGTCTTGTGTGCGGAGCCGGTGTGGCTGTAATTATAGAATATAACGTAAGACGACACTATGAAACGAAACACCACGACAAATACAAGCATCTGGGCAAGAAACAGAAGCTCCAGAAGGTAGAAGAGTTGAAAAGAAGTCTGGCGTCACAGCAGGCTATGTTCACAAAAGCCAAAACACAAAGTGAGGCTACTGTGAAGGCTAGGTTTATTGTGGCAGCAGTGATCGCTAAATCAGCCCGGCCCTTTACCGAGGGGGAATTTGTTAAAAACTGCATGATGAAAGTTTGCGACGTCGTGTGCCCAGATAAAAGGCAACCATTTTCAAATGTGAGCCGGAGCAGAAACACCGTTGTTGACCGTGTACGTGAGCTTGCCACCAATCTACAACAGCTGGTGGGGAAGGGAAGAGATTTCATCCCATATTCCCTTGCTGTAGATGAGAGCAGGGACACTTCTGATACTGCCCAATTGTAAATTTTCATTCGTGGAGTGGACTAAAGTCTGTGTGTAACAGTGGAACTTCTGGATTAAGTTCAATGCATGGCACAACTACTGGAAAAGATATCTTTGATGAGGTATCCAGATGTGTAAATATAATGAGGCTGCCTTGGGATAAACTTGTGGGACTGACGACAGATGGAGCGCCCGCGATGTGCGGTCAAAAGACTGGATTGGTGTGCAGGACCCGGGAGAAGATGCGGGAGGAAAACGGAGCAGGTGAGTAGACAGCGTATCACTGTATCATCCACCAGGAATCGTTGTGTGGCAAGCCTTGAAAATGGAACATATAATGAGCACCATAACACGAGCAGTTAACCTCATTAGTGACATGGGTTAAACCACCGCGAGTTCAAGTCGTTTCAGGAACAGTTGGGTTCAGAATATAATGATTTGCCCTATCCCACAAAGGTGCGATGGTTAAGCCAAGGAACATTGCTGAAAAGATGTTTCGAGTTGCGTGAGGAGATCTGTCAGCACATGGAAAGCAAAGGGAAAGACACAACAGAGCTCCGCGATAAAAAGTTGCTCTGTGAAATGGCGTCTCTGTGTGACATCACGAGCCATCTCAATGCGCTCAACCTGCAGCTTCAGGGGCGTGGTTGTGTGATCACAGACATGTACGCTGCAGTGAGGGCTTTTAAAACCAAGCTGCGCCTGTGGGAGACGCAGATGCAGCAAAAAAACTTGAGCCATTTTCCGTGTTGCCAAACTGTGAAAGAGCAGGTTTCTACCGCAGTGTTCCCACATGCAAAGTTTGATGAAAATCTTAGCATACTTGGTGCCGAATTCACACGGCAATTTGCCGACTTTGAAGCCCAAGAATGCAGGCTTGAACTGCTCAGTAATCCATTTGCAGCCTCAGCTGATTTTTTTATTTATTTAATGTTCAATGTTGTTTTAGTAGACAATAACCTAAGCTTTGTTAGTTCCGGGTTAATATGTGTAATAAATTCATTTCAATAAGTTTTGCAATAAACGCTGAACCAGTCCGGCCCTAGACTTGTACCGTGTTTTTTTTTAATTATTTTGCAATTTATTTCAGTTTAAATCAGTTTAAATTTAAATTTACTTTAGTTTAAAGATTGACATTTAAATCAGTTGCATTTATTTCTTATGGCTTTATCTGCAGCTTTTCCGGAGTAATTTCTAATGAAAACAATTTTCCAAAGGCCAACACTCTGTGATTCACATTAGTCTAAGCCAGATACTTAGCATCTCATCTTGGATGCAAGTTCATCAATGTTTGGAGGCAGGCTCTGAGCTGAAGAAATCCTCAGAACTGAGTGAAGGTGTTCATCAGAAAGACGACTCCTGTGTGATGTTTTGTTTATCTTCATCAAAGAGAACAGTTGTTCACACAGATATGTGCTGCCAAACATAGAGAGCATTTGAGCAGCTTGGGTACGCAGCTGGGGCATTGTGTCGGGAATGAAACGTAGAAACTGTGCAGCGCCCACCGAGTCATACTTTGCCTTGAGTGTGTCACTACACTGAAGTTCCATCAGCTCCATTTGTATGTTGGTTGGTGCGCTTTCCACGTCAGCTGCAAATGGATTACTGAGCAGTTCAAACCTGGTAGGACACTTGTAACGCCTGCAGTGATAAGTGCCAGAAAGGAGATCCGTTGGAGGGGATCGTGGACATGGGAGTAACGTGAAACCTGCAGAAATCGCAGACGGGTCTGGGGGCCGTGCAAGTAATTTTACCCTCGTAAGATTCCCGTTGAGGACGGAGGAAGTTACGGAGAAGAAATGCAGGAAGTGCTTTGGGTAACAGCAGGAAGATTTTATTTTCCCAAGCTATAGGAAGTATGTGGAAAACACAGAAAGGTTGCAGAGAAGATTTATAATGATGCTGCCTGGATTGGGGAGCATACCTGATGAGAATAGCTTGAGTCAGCTCGGCCTTTTTTTCCTTGGAGCGACGTTTGGTGACCTGACGGAGGTGTGTAAGTTGATCAGAGGCTTTGATCGTGTGGATAGTCAGAGGCTTTTTCCTAGGGCTGGAATTGCTAGCACGAAAGGGCACATTCTATATGCTTGAAAGTAGGTACAGAGGAGATGTCAGGGGTATTTTTTTTTTTACAGAGAGTGGTGAGTGTGTTTAATGGGTTGGCGTCTACGCTGGTGGATACGGATACTATAGGGTCTTTTGAAAAAGGTATCGATATCTATTTCTCACATTCTCCAGAAAGTGAGGCATAGATGTTGAGAAATATTTACTCTTTCAGGGGCATAATGTCGTTCAGTCAATCGAACGTCAGGCAAATGATTTTTAAAATCAAACAATGAAACTTGCAAAAAATGACGATCACGATATGAAGTAAATGGGAATGCAGGAAAACGACCAATTTTCAAAAGTGAGGATGGTTTTTCAGTATCTTTAAATGGAGTTACATTAGGGCTCGAGCTAAACGGTATATTTACCTGCTATGAAGTGTTGTTCTGCCAACTCTGGAACAAAATTCCAAATGGTGTCTCCCGGTGTATACAATCACTGTCATTCTCATCATGAAAATGCTGATTTTGTACTCGTCAAATAAATACCCTAAACAATTATTATGCTAAATGGCATCAGCTACCACCAGCATTGAAGTACTCGCGGCTCAGTGAAACTTGGCTCTTCCACCTTCAGTAACGCATATGCATATCCTTCATTTTACCGGTTTGAAAAAGTAACTCCCTGTCCTTTACAGGGAACTATTGTGCTCTGCCAAAGCTCGGAGTTGTTACTTATTTAGTGCACGTTGTACAAGCTAAGAAAGAGACGAATTATTTATATTTTTCAAATTAGCAGCTCAAGTTTCGTGCCAAAGTAGAATCTGCAAGACCCATTTAAAAATGTTATAAACGGTAACTTATTTGCGCCTCTGGCTGCGGGCCTGTCGTACTCTACCTGAAAGCAGCTCATCCACTATTATTTCCCTCCTGACGCTCAGCTCTTATCGGTGGCTCCGAGTAACTGTTTGTATCGGACAGTGGCAAACCCTGCTCCGGCGCTTCGACAGATGGGCTGAACCAGGTGAGTGCAGCCGGGAAACACAAACACCTGTGAGTTAGAGATTTGCGTAACCCAGCATGTGCAGACTGTTCCCGGACTCGGCGGATGCGATCGACTATATGATCAAACACCCCAGAAGGCGGTGCAGCAACGCTTCATGGACAGCGAAGGGCAAAACAAGGTACAAAAAGCGTCATGAATATCCGCCACAGCCCAGGAAATCTCCAATCTTGAAGCTTTTTCCTGCCATTGGATCAAGCATCTTGAGGCCGAGAAAGTAGAACTGCCTCGGCACAACGGATTTTTTCACTGTGAAATTCATCCCTCAAAAGTTAAACCATCGTCGGAAACGACGGACAATCAACACCGATAAAAAAAAAGGAATTAGAAATAAAAGAAGAAACAAAATCAGCTCGGACATAACCCATTGATATTCTTCCAGTATTTTACCTTGCACGATTTTAACAATCATTTCAAGTATACATCCGTTTGCTCGTTCTGATTCTGCATATTCCATGGAAATTGTCAGCACGGCTATTTCAAAGAAAGACGTTTTCTGTTCATTGCCAATGGGGGCATATGAATTGACCATTAGATACTGAAATAGATATATAGATTGAGAAGGAGAACACCAATGAAAATCTGATTCTCTCTCTCGGCTGTGGGGAGTCAAAAGGTGTTATTTCCTTGCTTCCAAAGAATCCATAACTGCAATGAACAGGACTGTCACAGGTCTACAAGAACATCACTGACCACACGGTGTTTTCAGTGCTTATTCTGACATGTCAGCGACCACGTGGATAATGTCTCTGCTTGTCCAGATCGACCAATTCTGCAACGTTACTATCACATCCCATTCGGTCGCAGGATCTCTCACACAGAGAGTATCACTGATTATTCAGAAACATCTCTAAGTCTGCTGGTAACGTAATTGCTTGTCCAACATCATGATGTACGCAGCGAAAGCAAGATGTATGACCATTAAACCATATTAATATCTCTCTCTATATAAAAAAAATGTTCTTTAGCTGAAACCATACTACCAGTGATGATGCCTTGCAATCAATGATGACACTGTCGCTGGATATCAGAAGATATTGGTTATGTATTTATTTGTCAATGCCCGCTCCCTTGCAGCAAATAAAATAAAACGCGAATTCCAGTCTGCAGAATCAAAACTGCACATGTCTAATTATTAATGACATTTATAGTAGCATGCACAGCAGAGGATGGCTATGTGATGTGAACAGAATACCAGTGCAACTTATCGTTCAGAGCGGAGAGTTAGAAGCTCAACGTACCAACGAGTGGCTGAATCATCAGTGAACATAAAGACATTTAACCTCGGCTTTTGTTGTTATTTTCATACTCATATCAGGTGTGACCCATCGGATAAGGAGAAATATTCACTGTATTTTTCGATCATCATATTAGGCCATGTTTATATTTCCGGGCACCCACACATTTTTATTTTTGTCTATTTAAAATAAATTCAGTGCTATTTATTTGCAAGTCCTGGTACACACAAATATTTAGTGGGTTCGCGGGTAAAGAACCACAATGACAAAAATGGATGCAGCTTGTTTTCAGTAGGTTTGGATAATGGAAATCGCCGGGGGAAATGAGAATGGCGAGCTTTCATCACCTTTACACAACTGACATGATTTCCTCTGATGTCTCATACCACCAATAAAATGGTGAATATAATTTTTAAAATACCCGTATACGTGTAAACATACGTTAGGTATTCTTAAACTTTGGGGAAAAAAACGTCTTTATGCGGCAAATAAATGTGTAAGCATTCTGATGTTTCAAGCAGATGGTGTAGAACAACAAGAGAGAATTATTGTACATCACTAGTCAGATTAATTACAGTCAAGGTGAGGTGTAGTTAACCCGTTACAGTTCGGAACTAGCAGAATTACGAGATACGTTCAGTTATATGTTTGTGTACAATAAAATTGAGACTTTTTAAAAAGACATTGAAATATATATTTTTTAACAAATTGTTCAAATGAGACAAAACTTTGCAAGTAACAGAATAAAACGGTCTCTGCAGGATGATCTGTAACCTAAAACACAACCGGATGAATATAGACAACCTCTAGAAAGTGAGCGATGAAAACAGGTGGAGGAAAGATCCCCTTTTCGTTCAGCTCTTTGCCTTTTCCGCCTGCCATTTCCCAGCTTCCGACATATTTTGTCCTTTGTAAGACCTAACGGAGTTTGGTACATTACAACGAAGTCCTCTCACAAACATTGTCTTGACCATCCGTTCAAAGATAAATCTGGACTCGTATGTGGATCCGGGGAACAGAATCGGATGTTGTATAAACATATGCCGCTTGTATTCAGTGGCTAGAAGTAATGGTCTGGGATTCAAGAAGTGTTTTCATTGAATCACTTACTGTGCAATGATTGGTAGAGTTTGATATTGTACAACCGAAGTTTACTGTGGTTTCCTGTCATGAAGAATATTTTAATTGCTACTTTTCCAGAACAATTAGTGCGCACATTCTGACAATGTCATTGCTGACCATGGTGATGACGACATTGATAATCCAGGCCCATCACTGACCAGACTAATAATACTGCATTGCCTCCGCTGACAAGAAGTTTAGGGAGAATCATTTACTAATGGACATTGATTTAAAGTGACGAGAGAGAATTAATAGGAAGTGGAGAAACCACTTTAACATATTATGTGGGAAGGTAAATAGAAAGAAGTACCCGAGAATGTGTTTGAGGGAAAACACTTTCAGAACATTCAAAATGTATTTGGACAGTCCATGGATAGGAATCCCTTAACGGTATAAGGTCCAGCGTGCGGCAAATGAAGATAGCTTAGATGAAATGAACCGCTTGGGCCGCCGTTTCTCCATCACGTAACTAAGACTGTTTACTTTAAGAACGAGAACATGAACAACTTCTGTGATTCTGTACCTGAGTTGTGCTTCATTTCTGATTCTCGGCACTTGCAACAGTTGCATTTCTGTGATCTTTCATGGAGGGCAATTTATGCAAAATCACAACATTCACATGAGTTTATTTTACTTGTCAATATATACAAGGTCAGTTCGAAGCATGAGACTGATGCATTGGGATAAATCCTGTCCTCTTAGACTACTGGTTTGTATCCATGAAAGCAGCACCAGGTGCCTTACTCCAGAGTCCTCACCCCGGAAATGGATACTGCTTCCGACGACGACGATTCAGATGTGTGGCTCCACTTTCCGTTCGCTAATTCCCCAATACCGGAAGTAGAGGCTCCTGGCCCTTCCTCTGCTGTTGAAGAGGAGGGAGGGTGTTGAGGGGCAGAATGAGATACAGCCGGCATTGGGGGAGAGAGAGTGGAGGAGCAGACTGAGGTACAGTCGGCAGTGGGGGGGGTCGAGAGAAGTTGGAACTTGCACACGAAACAGTGGGCTCTCGGGTGAAGAGGGAACCAGTGAGGGTACAACAGGTAGACCTGGGATGTCCCCCGGGGTGTCTGAGCCGGAAGGGTCGGCAGTGGAGGTACGGAGGTCTCCGAGAAGTAGGGACTCCACGGAGCGATTGACATATGCAGCACCGGGAGAACTGAATGTTGTGATCTCTACCGCCCTGCGAAGTTATGTCACTGTTTTCTGCACCTTGGTTGGGTTTCGTGTCTTGCAACATTCTTTGGGGAACTCTGTGAATGTCATGAGGGCATGGCTTTTTGTTGCTGGGTGAAGAGAGTAGGGAGTTTCTTATTTTACTGCGTATGTTAATCAAAACGGCTTCTTTGTTAAGTTAAAGTAGGAATGCTTTCTGCTGAGAGAGTGCTTTCTCTCGCAACCTGTTTGGGTTATACTTACTGATAATGAAAATTGTATTCATTTGTTAACCAATTGGGATAGATGTTAGTCTTACTTTTGTGTCCGCGAGCTGTTGTTGGCGGGTTTTGGGGGAGTTAGAGAGGAGATCTCGAGGAAGGCGGACGGTGCTGGATGCGCACTGGTCGACCGCCGAGGTTGGTCTCAAGCGCTCGGGTCGTGGAGGTCGGAGAAGATTGAAGAGCGGATTCTAGATCTAGTTGTCAAGTGTACTGAAGATTATACCTTCATTGAAGGTCATCTCCACACACTGCCTCATCGGCCTTCCCTTGGTTCGCCAGTGCTGAATCTATGCAGCCTGGACCCACTAGATCCCAGGCTATCTGTCTTTGTGAATGCTTGCACCAGAGTTAAGCATCATAACAATTAATATTCCAAAACTCAACTGTTCTGCCTCTTTCATGGAAATTACTCTGGCTCATAAGGGACGACCTGTCCTCACAAAACCATGTTGTCTATTCCCAACCAGAATACGTTTCGCCAGGTACTCATAAACTCTGTCTCTAAGAACCCTTTCTTATAGCTTTCCCACGATTGAACTCTCAGAAATGCATTAGATTTCTTGAGAAAAAAAGAGGAATATATTTGCCATTATGGTTAGGGTTCGGTGATGACGCAAATGTCATGTCCTAAACCGCAACAATATCTTCACTCACTTTCTCGAAATACCTGAATTACAAAGCTTGTAGCACCTGGGAAAGATATATTTTCATTTTTATTCCAATGTTCCAGCTTGTAATTCTAAGCGTCTGCATGCCCCGGCACATCTGTCCTTTTACCCTGTATTCATATTCATCAATGTCGCACTCTCGGGAGAGAATCAAAGCAAAGTATCAGTACGGACCTTCACTGCCTCCTTGCACTTCAGACACATGCTTCTTCTTTCATCGCTGATCTCTCCCACTCTCTATCTCGTCATCCTCCTGTTTTACACGTACCTGAATGGGACTTGAATTCTCATGTCCCCTTCGAACTCTAATAAGTCCATAGCCCTGCCTGATCCTTTCTTCTCACGCTTTTATTTCTTCCTTCTTCTTGAAGAGGTGTTCCTTGTCTCTTAACAACCAGGGTTACTTCAGGGGCAATCCGTCCCCTGCCAGAATTAAACAAGACAATACTGCATCCCAATCTAGTGTTCCATTAACTATCTCAATATTTCCGTTGTGCATTTGAAGTAACAAAGCACGTCCCATATTCCACTAGCAAGTTCCTACCTTATAGCATCAATTAAATACATTCCATACTGTCTCCTCCTATCCCAGTATAAGGTATCCGTAAATTTCGAATAGCTGCGCTCTTTCGTTCTGAAATACTGATCCGCGGAGAGATCTGTTACCTGATCTGTTTCACTTTCCAATACTAGATCTAGGATGGACGGTTCGCTAGTCTGCCTGCCCGCTCATTGTGATAGGACTCCTTCCGGACGTAACCGAGAATTTCTGTCACATCTAAACTTTTGTAAACAAAGGAAACGCCCATGAATAGGAGTGAAGTTTAAGCTGTCTGCCACAAAAAGCTGTGTAAAAATGGTACCTGTCCAAAATCTATCTCCCGATCTGTCACTTTTTGTGTGTTTTCTTTTCGTTTTGGTGATGGGAGCCCTGTACAGAATATTCTCAAACGAGTGTTTCTTCCCTTCTTACTTCTGAGTTTCACTCACGGTCTATTATCGTACAATCCCGTCACAGTGTCCTCCCTTTCCGCAGCGGTGAAACTATCACACTCTCCCTGTGTTGACAAGATGTTCATTTAAACTCTTTTTCCCGCCTATAAACATTTTGAAACTTCTGTCCCCCGAGATGTCGGGAAGTCATTCCTTCCCTGGTGATTGAATTGACATTATTTCCTCCACATATATGAGAAATAAAAGTGTTTAGGTTACATCTTCGTCTAAATGTACATCTAAATGCTAATCATTCATAATAGATTAATATCAATGGAAAAGTCAATGTAGCATAGGAAACCATTCGAATTAGCGTGAGTTAATCATTCTGATGGCATGGTGGCTGAAGCTGTCCCGGAGACTGTTAGTCGTGCTTTCTATGCTGCATTACCGTTTCCCGGATGATTGAAAAGTCTCTGTGATAGTTTGGAATCCATTTATTTCAGGATGACTCGGGACACGAATGTTTGAGTATATGATATAATTTCCACATCTACTCCTTTTGAAACCGTTTTATTCGAAAGCTGCACTGAGTTGTTATTGGAGTGGACATTATCTACATAGATGACCATTTAATGTAAACACATACTTCATTCCTTTCCTCAGTTCCTTTCTGAATTTTCTCTGAGTCAGTGTATAGATACAAGTATTGGTGCACATACTCAGAATTTGCAACATGAACCCAAATTGCTGTAGTATATATACCGGGGAACTCAAATATTTGTCCTCAAAAAAAAAAGTTTTCCGCTTGCCATTTCAGAGAATGAACTACATAGGGCATCCAAAATAATATGAAATTAGATGATATAGCAAACAACAGAATCATCGATTTTCTGCGGTTTTCAATCTCGGCATCCTTCTGATTATCACAGCTGTTTCGTAGGCCTCTGCGGACTCTATTTGCCGCAATGATATATCTTACTGTTAACCCATTGAAAACTAGAATTAAGCCAATTGGTAGCAACGGTACCAGTAATTGCTACCAAAATGCTATCCAGTAATTCTAATCCTTTCCACACGGGTAAAATAGCGTATTCATCTGTGAAGGCGCAACGCCAAGGTATGTTGTCAATCATGACATAAGGTTCAATGGCGAAGTAAAACGGGGCACTTCTCCCGCAGCTCACTATAACCACCGTCACCATAATCACCGTAGCTGTTCTCTCAGTGCAGTATCGTTGCCCGAGCTTTCGACAACATATTGCGATGAAACGATCGAAGGTAAAACTGACCGTAAACCAAACAGAACAGTCCCTCGTCACAAGAAAAAATACACCAATAACGGCGCATACAGGAGTGATGAGCAAGGGTCTGGAATAAATGTAGACATTGTTGGTCTGTTGCACAAAAGCGAAAACTATAACCACCATCAGATCCGCTGTTGCCATTCCAACCAGGTAACGGATGATGCTTTTGGAGAGTCCGCATTTTCCCCGAGATAGGATCACAATCGCCGTTAAATTAACTACAAGAAATTAGAAACAAAACAGGATTCTCGTTAGCTGCAACTGTCTGAATGCCTATCATTCCTCCAATACTATGCACGGTATGTTTTCTGGAAGTGTAAAGCAAAGGTTCAATGTGAGCCTGCTCCATTGCTAGACTCCTACTGGGGAACAACAATGGACAGGCGACTTTCCGACAGTTTCGAGCGAGAAATCTGATATCCACGACTCACCTACCGGTCGATCGCTCTAGAAAACATCACCATAAGCAACGGCATTTCCATTATAAGAAGTGGAACAGCTGAAGTGATTATTTGTAGTGAAATTCAGGAGGTTTACAGCATAAGTCATAATTTAGTGACTTATGGAAGAACAGATCTGCGTGACGATATTCGACTGGACAGTCATTGGAAAAAGCTGCCGATCTGGAAAAGCGGCCACTGTCGCTGCAGAAAGCTGAGCAAGGCCCAACTATGAAACTATCGGCAAAAACATATTTCACAACAGAGAAGAAAAAGCATCGTATCT
Organism: Hypanus sabinus; assembly: GCF_030144855.1. Taxonomy (NCBI): domain Eukaryota; kingdom Metazoa; phylum Chordata; class Chondrichthyes; order Myliobatiformes; family Dasyatidae; genus Hypanus; species Hypanus sabinus. The sequence goes on from NW_026781391.1 coordinate 878,146, forward strand.
GGAAAATAAGGAAACTGAATTAAAAAGAAATATCAGATGCTTGAATTCTCAATTCTGGAAACAGAATTCAGGCGATGGTACCATCTTTGGTGTTCTCCGAACAGCGCAGCAGAACAAAACCAAGAGGACTGCGCTATACATCGAGTGCCCAGCTCCAGTATCTTACCAGGGACACCGATCGCTACAAGTGTAGGATAGAAAACACCCGCGATGTAGTAAATTGTTGGATATCCCATATTCCGTCTGAAGCAATGTTCCGGTGTACGGAAAGTTCCAAAGGTTCGTATGGACCGGTGATCTTTTTTACAAGGTTATATGCAATTTAGCATAATTCCACTGAGGCAGTTAGTGTGGTTATCACATAAGTCTCATTAGGGACAACCAGCTACACAAACACATCTATTATTTTTTTTTTCACTCTGTCATAGTGCCATGAATTCGTATCCCCAAGGCTGTTAAAAGTTTTTAGGTTTTAAAGGTAAATTAACATGAGCGTTGCCAGTTTAATTTCCAAGGCACCAGGCTTCAGCTGTTGAAATGAGACATCTTCTTATCTGTGTTGTTTCTAACAAAGACAATCATCCCGAACAAATAATATCGACAATCACCTTCCAAGAGAATAATTTTGACACATCGGCGGAGTGCACTCGCTCCCAACGTTGGGATCGGGACAGTAGCTCGGCAGGTGAAATGGAGTACACGTTATTGATAGGTTAAGATAGGTTCATTATAGGTTCATTAGGTTCATTATTTCTCGCTTGTTCTAGTCACTTCCGGTCATTTGAATGACGAAAGTCACAATAATAGCTTGTGGCATGTTTCACAAAATGTCCTACGTATGTTATTCTAAGCAGATAAACGACGTCGAGAACAATATTCCAGGGACATTTCATAATAAAAATTTACGCGCCCATACGACTATATCTGCGGCATGTGAACGGATTGACGAACGTTCTTCTCTGGATTAGCAGAGAGTAGATGGTTGATTGTTTGACGGTGACAAGTGTATTGCAGGGATTGGTGTTAAGCCCGCTGTTATTTATCATGCATTTTAATGACTTAGATGTAGCAAAATGAATCAGAACAATAATTAGGATGAATCTTAGATTGTGGGCGTTGTTCCAGCCAGACGCTCTATCCAAGTTTGTAGCTTGATGTTGACTGCCAGGAAAATGGGTTGGAAAATGGCGGACGGAATTTAATCGAGTCAAGTATGAGTTCGCCAGCATTGTGAGGAGAGATACAGCAGTTTAAGAAGCACATTAAATTGGTGGAATTTAGTTTGCAGAAGGAGACCTGGGAATACAGATCGATAATGTCAGGGAAGCAGCGTCAAGGGTAGATCGGCTTGTATTGATCTCCGATCACATTGACCTTCACAATCAGTTCATTGAGTACAGGCGTTTTTACGTTAGGATGAAGCTGTACAGCACAACGTAGACAGAATATCGGTTTACAATATCAATTATCTTCAAAGTGTGCAGCAATGATTTGAAAGCAGGAGTTCGCGAACTGAGGACAAGAGTTTGAATGAAGTGTTGAATTGAAATTTATTCCCTTGACGGCAGGACAATGAATGGAGATCTTACAGAAGTATACACATTTGTGAGAGTTACTGAAAGGATGGTTGCTCGCAGATTTCCCCAATTCTTTTAGTGAATCTAAGACTACTTCATAGTTGTGGGGTGAAAGTTGAAATATTCAGGAGAGGTGCGTGCTAAGGCGGACTCGTTAAGAGGGTCGAGGAGTGTAGAAGGATCTGCCAGTGTAAGTGGTAGATGCGGATTCAATTGTATCATTACAGGGAAGGCTGTCTATTTACGTGCATGAGAGACGGACCTGGACTGCAGGTAAATGCGACGAAGCGAAAGATCAGAGAGGGAAGATCAAGATGGGTGAAAGAGCCTACTTCTTTGTAGTAATAATCTATAACTTCATGACTATCTCTGTCCAATTTCTCCATTCAGTGTCTTCTGTCTTTCACTTCGAACCTCAAACCCTGCCTCCCATATAACCCCCTACCTTAAATTCCTAGTAGTCTCTTAAACTTCACTCGTGTATCTGCCTCCGCCATTGACTCAGGCAGCGATTTCCACGCACCAACCACTCTCTGAGAGTAAAGCCTTCCTCTAATATCTCCCTTGAACTTCCCTCCCCTTACCTTAAACACTTGAACAATGCAAATCACAAGAAGTCGTCCTAGTCATGGACGACGTCAATGCAAAAGTTGTTGAGGGAAGAGAAGGCCATATTGTTGGAGACCAGGGATTGGGAGAAAAAAAACGAAAGAGGGGAATATCTTATATCATGGTGTAAAACAAACAATCAGATTGCCACCGACACTTGGTTTAAACAACATCCAAGAAGGAAATGGACATGGAGAAGCCCAGATGGGAAGAACAAAAATTAAATCGATGACATAACAATCAATAACAGATTCTTTGGGAGCGTCCACATACCAGTCATTTGCAAAATAAAGATGAAGATGAGAAAATTAAAGAAACTAAAAATATCAGAGCTAATGAATTATCAACAACTACAAAACACCCATCATCTGAAAACAGAATACACAACCAAGGTGAAACACCGTTTTCAGTTGCTGCAGGATGAAGGAGGCAAATCTTGCTGGGACATACTGATGAAGCTGAAAAACAAACCATCCCACGAAAAGAGCGGAAAAGGAAGAAGAATGCTCAGAGATAGAAACGCTCCAAACACTGAAGCAAATGTGATGCACAGTAAGATTAAAAAACGAACGTGGAAGTTACCTTGCTCAGCAATTTGATGCATCGAAGCAAAAGACGGTAACTTAATTTTGAGCAAAGACGAAATCCTAAGCAGATGGACAGGATATATAAAAGAACTTCTTGATAACCAAAGAGAAAAAAAAAACTGTACATAAAGAAGAATCTTGAAGGAATTAACATTCTAAAATCAGAAATTTAAACAGCTATAAACATGCACAATGTATGACAGAGCAGCTGGTCCAGACATCATCGCTATTGAAATGATCTTGGCCTCAGAAGAGTTTGGAATAGGGAAAATAACAGAAATGGCAAATGTAATCTATGATCATGGGGAGATACCTGATGATTTATTTAAATCAATGTTTATCACACTTCCAAAGAAAGCGGGAGCAACAGTCTGTGATATACATCGTACAATAAGACTGATGAACCACATGGCACAAACTATTCGCAGAGTAATCATGATGTGAGCAAAACTTTATTATAAACGTGAAATCAGCAAATAACAATGCGGCTTTGTGGAAAACGCTGCAATTTTCATGCTACGAATAATCTGTGAAATTCCACTCACCAACCACTCACTGAGTGAAAAACCTTCCTCTAATATCTCCCTTGAACTTCCCGCTCTTTACTTTAAAGCCATGTGGTCTTGTATGAGCAGTGGCGCCCTGGGGAAGAGGCGCTGGCTGTCCACTCTGCCTATTCCTCTTAACATCTTGTACACCTCCATCATGTAACCTCTCATCCTCCTTCTCTCCATCGAGTAAAGCCCCAGCTCCCTTAACCGCTGATTGTAATCCATACTCTCTGAACTAGGCAGCATCCTGGTAAATCTCCTCTGTACCATTTCCAAAGCTTCCACATCCTTCCTATACTGAAGCGACCTGAACTGGACACCAAATGTGCTCCAAATGTGGCCTAACTAGAGTTTTATACTGCTGCATCATTACATCGCGTCTCTTAAACTCTATCCGTCGACTTATGAAAGCTAACACCCCATAAGCTTTCTTAAATACCCTATCTACCTGTGAGGCAACTTTTAGGTTCTGTGGACATGTACACCCAGATCCCTCTCCTTCTAAACCCTACCCAGTATCCTGCCATTTACTTTATACTCTGCCTTGGAGTTTTTCCTTCCAAAGTGCACCACCTCACACTTCTTCGGGTTGAACTCCACCTGCCACTTCTCAGCCCTCTTCTGCATCCTATCAATGTCTCTCTGTAACCTTTGCCAACCTCTCCGCTATCTACAACACCACAACCTTCGTGTCGTCTGCAAACTTGTCAACCCACCCTCCTCATCCCACATCCAGATCGTTAATAAAAATCACAAATATAATGGTCCCAGAACAGATGCTTGTGGTCACCAGTAGTCACAACCCTCCAATCGAATGTACGCGCTCCACCACGACCCGCTGTCTTCTGCAGGCAAGCACATTCTGTATCCACCTGGCAAAGCTACCCTGGATTCCATGCCTTCTGAATTTCTGAATAAGCCTACCGTGTGGAACCTTGTCAAAGGCCTTATTAAAATCCATATAGATCACATCCACTGCATTACCCTCATCTATATGCCTGGTCACCTCCTCGAAGAACTCTATCAGCCTTGTTAGGCACGATCTGCCCTTCACAAAGCCACGTTGACTGCCCCTGATCAGACCATGATTCTCTAAAAGCCCATAGATCCTATCTCTAAGAATCTTTTCCAACAGCTTTCCCTCAACAGACGTAAGGCGCACTGGTCTATAAGTACCTTGACTATCCCTACTACCTTGTTTGAACAAGGAGGCAACATTCGCCTCCCTCCAATCCTCCGCTACCATTCCCGTGGACAACAAGGACATAAAGATCCTAGCCAGAGGTTCAGCAATCTCTTCCCTTGCCTCATGGAGCTGCCTGGGGAATATTCCATCAGGCCCCGGTGACTTATCCGTCCTAATGTATTTTCACAACTCCATCACCTCCCCTCCCTTAATATCAACATGCTCCAGAACATCAACCTCACCCATATTGTCCTCAAGGTCATGAAGTTCCCTCTCAGTGGTGAATACCGATGAGAAGTACTCATTGAGGACCTCGCTCACTTCACAGCCTCCAGGCACATCTTCCCACTTTTATCCCTAATCGGTCCTAAATTCACTCCTGTCATCCTTTTGTTTTTCACATAATTGAATAATGCCTTGTGGTTTTCCTTTACCCTACTCGCCAAGGCTTTCTCATGCCTCCTTCGTGCTCTTCTCAGACCCTTCTTAAGCTCCTTTCTTGCTGTCCTGTATTGCTCAATAGACCCATCAGATGCTTGCTTCCTGTACCTCATGTATGCTGCTTTCTTCAACCTGACTAGATTTTACACTTCGCTTGTCACCCATGGTTCCTTCACCCTGCCATTCTTTATCTTCCTCACCGGGACAAATTTATCCCTAACATCCTGCAAAAGATCCTTAAAAATCACATTAGTACATTTCCTTGCAAAAACATCATCCCAATTCACACCGACAAGTTCTAGCCTTATAGCTCATAATTTGCCCTTCCCCAATGAAAAACGTTGCCATCCTCTTTGATGCTATCCTTTTCCATGTTAATACTAAATGTCGGAGAGCGGTGTTCTCTGTCCAACAGATGCTCACCCACTGACAGATCTGTGACCTGACCCAGTTCATTACCTAATACTAGAACTAGTATGGAATTCCTCCTAGTCGGTCTGTCGACATACAGTGACAGGAATCCATGGTGGACACACTTAACTAACTCTGCCCGATCTAATCACTTGGAACTAATCAACAGCCAATCAGTATTCGGGAAGTTAAAGTCACCCGTGATAACAACCCAGTTATTTTTGCACCTTTCCATAATCTGCCTCCCAATCTGCTCCTCGGTATCTCTATTGCTACCAGGGGGCTATAGAATACCCCCAGTAGAGTAACTGCCCCCTTCCTCTTCCTGACTTCCACTCATACTGACACAAAAGAGGATCATCCACATTACTCTTCTTTCTGCAGCTGTAATAGTTTCCCTGACCAGTAATGCCACACCTCCTCCCTGTTTCCTCCCCTCTCTATCTTTTTTAAAGCACTGAAATCCAGGTATTTTCAGAATCCATTCCTGCCCTGGTGCTAGCCAAGTCTCTGTAATGGCTACGACATCATAATTCCATGTACGTATCCAAGCTGTCAGTTCATCACCTTTGTTCCTGATGCTTCTTGCATTGAAGTACACACACTTTAGCCCTTCTACCTTACTACCTTTATACCCTTTATTCTGCTGCTTTTTTCTGAAAGCCACTGTATACGTTAGATCTGGATTTATAACATGCACTTCTTTCACTGTTCTATCGCTAAGGGTCGCACACCCCTTACAAATTAGTTTATACCCTCCCGAACCATGCTAACAAAACTACTAGCAAGGATATTGCTCTCCCTAGAGTTCAGATGCAACCCATCCAATCTGTACAGTTCCCACCTGCCCCTGAAGAGATCCCAATGGTCCAAAAATCTAAAACCATGCCTCCAGCACCAACTCCTCAGTCGCGCATTCAACATCCTCCAATTCTTACCGTCACTGGCAGCACTGGCGGTGTACTGGCAGCAATCCTGAGAACGCTACCCTTGGGAGTCTGTTCTTCAGCCTTCTGCCTAGTTCCCCAAAATCACAATTCAGGACTTCATCCCTCTCCCTGCCTATGTGAACGAGCCATCCAGGTACGGAAGAAATCTACCTATGTTTCATCAACAGTACAACAGCTTTTGACACTGTCAGAAATGATTCAAGATCCTGCCATAGTTGTGAAAGAGATTCGTTTCTGAAGAAACATATACAAGGACCAGACCAGTGTTTACGGATGTCAACCCTTCCACGGTGCGTTATTTCTCTGTAAATACATGCAGCTATTGAATCAGAAAGGAAAACTAAATCGACTTTAAAATAAAGTCTTTGCAACGAAACCCGTACATGTTCCCATACAACAGTGGTAAAATATAGTTCCGGAATATGACACCTGATGCTACTCCCTTAGATGCAGAGAAGTAGGATGAGAGGACACGATTTATCCAGATGCATCATTGCCGTTATTCGAATTGACCTTGTACATATTACCAAGCAAAATTACCTCATTTGTCATCGATGTGATTTTTCATAATTCGCCCTTCATGATAGACAGCAGAAATCCAACCGCCACAAGTGAATGAAATCGGAAACAAGGCTCAACTTATGCACAGATTCTCTGAAGTTTTTAATGTTCCATTTCTAAAAGTAAATAGTCTTAATAAACGGATGTAGAAACGGCGGCCCAAGCGGTTCATACCATCTAATCTACCCTCATTTTCTCTCATATTGAACGTATCCACCTTAAAGCATTCCTATCTACGGGCTGTACAATTACATTCTGAATGTTGTAAAAGTGTGTACCTCAAACACATCGTCCGGCAGCTCGACCCATAAACATACTCACTTTATTGGTCAAATGTTGTCCCTCCACTTCCCATTAATTCTCTTTCGTCACCTGAAATGAATGTCCATTACTAAATGTCTCTCACTGGTAAGTCTGCTGAGACAACAGTATTATTAGTCTGGTCCGTCAAGGGCCTGGGTTACTAATGCCGTCATCATCATGGCCAGCAATGCCATTGTCCGTGTGTGTGTAGTAATTGTTCTGGAAAAGCACCAATTAATATATTCATCATGACATGAAATCGCATTCAAGTTCGGTTGTACAATATAAAGCTCTACACACCATTACGCAGAAAGTGATTCACTTTTCAATTCCCAGATCGGAACCATTACCTCTTGCCACTGAATACAAGTAATGCATCTTTATGCAGCTCCCGATTCTGGTTCCACTGATCAGATAACGAGCCCAGATTTGAATTTGAACGGATTTAAATGATTGTAAGAGGACGTCAGTATAAATCTATAATATTGCGTTTAATCTTAGAAATGAAAGGATGTGTCCGAAGCTGGGAAATGACAGGAGGAAAAGAGAAAGAGCTGATCAAGAAGGATGTCTCCTCCACCTGTTTTCATCGGTCACCTTCTTGAGCTTGTGCATGTTTATGAGGTTCCGTTTTAGGTTGCAAAGTGTTTCAAAATCGTTAAAAACTCTCTCAATTTTATTGTACACAAACATGTAATTGAGCGTATATTGCAACTCTGCAAGTGTCGATCTATAACGAGTTAACCACATCTCACCTGTCTGTAATGAATCTGACTAGTGATGCACAATAATTCCCTCTTGTTTTTTTCCTAAACCATCTTCTTGAAACAACAGAATGCTTAAACGTTTATTCCTTGCCAAATACACATGGGCCAATATGATGATAGAAAAAACGAGTGAGTATTTCTCCTCCACTGCGTCACACCTGATATGAGTACGAAATGATGACAAAGGTCGAGGTTAAATGTAATTATGTTCACATATGTTCTGTCACACCTTGGTACATTGACCGTACAACTCTCTCCTTTGAAAGACAAGTTGCACAGATATTCTGCCCACATCGCATAGACATTTCCTGTTGTTCAGGGTACTATAAATGCCATTAATGTTTACACATTTTAGACATATAGTAATTTGTGTGTTATCAGCATTTTATTTGCTACAAGATAGTGGACATTGAAGAATAAATACATAAATAAATCATATGTTTTGATATTCAGCGACAGTGCGATATCTGATTGCGGGGAATCACCACTAATGGTGTGATTGTGCTGAAGAGTATTTTTACAAAGAGGGATGTTGAAATGATTTTATGCTAATACGCACTGTTTTTGCTGTCCATTATGAGATTGGACAGGCAATGAGTTCAGCAGAATACATGAAGATTGTTCTGAATCAGCGGTGATAGTCTATGTGTGAGATATCATCAGAATGATTGTGTTGTGATAATAACATTGCAGAATTGAGGGATCTGGAAAAGAGGTGACATATGTTCAGTGGCATGTTATAATGCACTGGTTACACCGGATGGGAAGTGATGATCCTGAGGTCCTGTTCATTGTAGTGCTGGATCCCTTGGAAGGTGGGAAATAACCTCAGTTTCTCCCTCACAGCCCAGAAAAATCAAATTATCTGTCTCGTTAATGTAATCCTTCTCCATCGAACTGCCTAAATATTTATGAACTTATCTATCTATTTATATACACCCATTGGGGATAAACTGAAAATCTCCTTATTTGAAATAGCTGTGGTGAGAATTTCTATGGAATATGCAGAATTATAACTGGAAACAGATGTATAGTTGAAATGATTGTGAAACCCGTGCAAATTAAAATTCTGAAAGAACATCAAAGAGTTATCTCCTAGCGGTTTTGCCTGCTGTTCTTTTTTTTTCTAACCCTTATTTACTTATTGATTTATTTATGTGTTTGTTTGATTGTTTGTTAGTTTGGAAGTGTTGTTTGTCTGTCGTTCCGCTGATGGCGTAATTTGTAAAGGAAAAATTTCATAGCCAAAAAGCCATTGCTTTGGGGCAGTTCCACTCTGTCGGCCTCAAAAGCAGAACACTACAGCACAAATACAGGCCACTCGGCCCTTCCAGTCGGTGCCGAAACTTTATTGCGCTACTCCCATTGACACGCACCCAGTCGATAAGCCTCCAGAACTCTCCCATCCATATATCTATCCACTTTGTTCTTAAAACTTAAAACTTAAGTTCTGGTCCAATGGTAGGAAACAACGTCATGATTGGAGAATCCCTCGGTTGCAGCGGTAGCCATGACGCCTTCTGTGACTTGTTTTGCCATTCGCTCTCCATGAAGCTTTCTGCACCGCCTTCCTGGTTAATGCATCTTGTAATTGATCTAATCCACCGAGATAGGGAACTGGCTTCGAATGCTGTGCTAAGCAAATCCTTAAACCACGAGGGTTCAAGTTTGCAGAATACTCTCACCTGGCGAAGCCTTCCTGTCGAAGCTTCGTACTAGCGGTTGCCACTTTCAGATGCAAACAGTAACTCGGTGTCACCGGTAGGAGCGGGATTTTAGGAGGTGCCGAAAGTGGACGAGCTGCCTCTGGGTAGAGAACAACAGGCCCGCCACCAGAAGTGCAAATAAGTAAATGCTTATTACATTTTTAAATGAAGTTTCTTGGATATTTTATTTTGTCACAAAACTTAAGCTGCTAATTTGAGAATTCTTAATAATTAGTAACTTTCATAGCATGTATATCAAGAACTAAATAAGTATTTAGTGCACAATGGCTCTCTGCTAATGACAGGGAGATTTATAAGAGGGTAATATAAATTCAAAGTATATTGAGCAAAACACCAACAATGAAACATGCAAAATCATGACGATTACTATCTGAATTAAAGGAGAATGCAGGAAACTGCCGCAAATTTCACGCGTGTGATAGAACTTGATCAGGATCTTCAATTGGTTTATTTACTTGTCAGAAAGTGTTGTTCTGCCAAATCTTCGACAAGATTCCAGATGGAATCTCTCCGCTGAATACAGTTCACTTTCAGGAACACATATACATATACTACATTTTACCTGCTTTAAAAAAAAACACACTTTCATTAACATTGCATTGCATATGTGTTCCTGATGACGGAAGACCCACGATACACTGAGCGGTTAGTAATTCAATGCTGGTTGCAGTTGATGATATTTAGCATAATAAATGTTTGCGGTATTTATTTAACCAGTACAGAAACAGCATTTTCAGGATGACAGTGACAGTAATTGGATTCACCGGATAAACACCACCAGATATTTTGTAGCAGCTGGCAGAAGAACACTTTCCAGCAAGTAAACAGATCTGTGTCCTTAAATAACTCCAATTCAAGATCCTGATCAACCATCTTCACATGCTTGAAATCTAGTGGTTAACTACATTGTCATTTAATTCAGATAGTAATAATCATTATTTTGAAGGTTTCAGTGTTTGATTTTGCAACCATTTACCTGACTTATGATAGACTGAACGATATTATCAACCTGAAGCAGGTGAGTATTTCTCGATCTATGTCTCACTCTCTGGAGAGTTTACACTTTCCTTCCTCCAGCATCACAGAAACATAGAAAACCTACAGCACAATAACGGCCCTTCGTCCCACAAAGCTCTGCTGAACATGTCCTTAACTTGGAAATTATCTGGGGTTACGTATAGCTCTGTTTTGCTAAGCTCCATGTACCTGTCCAGGATTCTCTAAAAAGAGCCTATCGTATCGGACTCCACCACCGTCGCCGGCAGTCCATTCCACGCACTCGCCAATCTCTGGGTAAAAAAAGCTTACTGCTGACATCTCCTCAGTACCTACTTACAAGCACCTTAAAACTGTGCCCTCTCGTGCTAGCCTTTTCAGTCCTGGGGAAAACCCTCTGACTATCCACACGATCAATTCCTCTCATCATTTCATCCACCTCTATCCTCCGTCACCTCTCATCCTCAGTCGCTCCAAAGAAATAAAGGCCGATTTCACTCAACCAGTTCCCATGGGGCATGCTCCCTATTCCAGTTAACATATTTGTAAGTTTCCTTTGTTCGCTTTCTATGTTTTCCACATGATTCCTATAGCTAGAGAGATAGTGAGAAAAAAAAAGATGTTCATGTTGTTATCTGACACATCTCCGGCATTCCTCCTTCGTAACTCCCTCCGTCTTCAAAGGATCCTTACGAAGATACAATTCCCTACACGGCCTCCAGCAACTTCTGCGGTTTCTGCAGGTATCACTTCACTCCCTTGTCCATAATCCCACCCGACTAATCTCTTTACTAGCACTTTTCGCTGCAAGCGTAACAGCTGCCCGATCTGCATCTACACGTCCTCCCTCGATCCACATGTTTGACACCCAATAAAGATTCCGGTGCCGCATGATGGAACACTATCGCTTCACATTGACCCTCTAAATTCCATGTTTTTTGACGTTGGCGAATAAACGTGTGAACATTCCACAGAGCTCCGATCCAGGCGGATGTGCGGCCAGACTGTAAGAATGATCAGTGGATCCCGGTAAACTGGTAAAATAAGTTTCAATCTGCCTTGCAACAGGATGCATAGATGGACATTGGAGACTTGCTCTGTGACTCGTCTCCTAAAATATCCGACCTTTTATCCACAGAGGACACGGAACAAGATTATGATGGAATATTCCATTCTTAAATCTTCAGCAAGTCAATAAGACTGTTGGTGCCATCCAGCAAAGGACTATGCTGCATGTCATTTAATTCTGCAGTGTGAACGGTGTTCGGTGATCGGCCAGGCAGCACCACCAGCGTCTAAGCATTGACCACAGGGGATCTGCTATCTCAGAGTCACCGTGTGAATCAGCAGCATGCTTTGCAGAGAAATAAATCCCCGCACTTCACTGTAATTCTCTACCTCATCCCTTCGCCACTGGATTGTCTGAAATCCTAAAAAAGAAAATAAAATAATTGCCATCGGAGGAGCAATTGGAGACAGACAATAAATGATGTCTTGGTAACAACACAAATATCGCAGAAATCAACGAAACAAATACGAGTGTTGATGTGTTGATCAATTAATTTCATCTGGAGACCGCCATTACTCCACTGCGCCATTAATCAATACTCCCTGTTCATTGATCAATACATCAACACTCGTACGAGTTTTTTTGACTTCTGCGATTTTTGTTTTGTTCCCAAGGAATCATTTATTGTCTGTCTCCAATAGCTGCTCCGACGTAGCGTAGTCCTTTGCTTCTTAAAACAACACAAAAAATACACTAGACTACAGACCTACACCGGACTACATAAAGCGCACAGAGCAGTGCAGGCAGCACATTAAAGACAGTAGGCACAGCAGAGAGCAGTATGTTGGGTTCAGTCTAGGCTCTTGGTATTCAGGAACTGATGGCTTAGGGAAGAAATTGTTGCATAGTCTGGTCGTGACAGCCTGAATGCTTCGGTGAGTTTCGCCAGAAGGCAGGTGGCCGAAGTGGCGGGAGGAGAAACCCCGATGATCTTCTCAGCTGACCTCACTATCTGCTGCAGGGTCTTGCAATACGAGCTGGTGAAATTTCCGAGCCAGGCAGTGATACAGCTGCTCAGGAGGATTTCAATAACCTCTGTAGAACATGGTGAGGGTGTGGGAGTGGGGTGGGAGATGGACTTAGCTCAGCCTTCTCAGAAAGTCGGGACGCTGTTGGGTTTTCATTGCTTTGAAGCTGGTGTTGCGGAGCAGGTGAGATTCTAAGCCAGGTGAACAACAAGAAATGTTGTTATTTTAACGAGCTCTACGCAGGACCCGTCGATATTCAGCAGAGTCCGGTTGTTCCGTGCTCTCCTGATGTCAGCAACTATCTTTTTTGTTTTTGTTTCACATTCAGAGACAGTTTGTTGATTTCGCCCAAGTCCGTTAGACGCTGAACCTTTTCTCTGCATGCTGATTCGTCGTTATTGTTGATAGGACCTACCATAGTCCTGTCATTGGCGAAGGTGATGATGTGGTTCGGGCTGAGTGTATACGTGTAAACATACGTTAGGTATTCTTAAACTTTGGGGAAAAAAACGTCTTTATGCGGCAAATAAATGTGTAAGCATTCTGATGTTTCAAGCAGATGGTGTAGAACAACAAGAGAGAATTATTGTACATCACTAGTCAGATTAATTACAGTCAAGGTGAGGTGTAGGTAACCCGTTACAGTTCGGAACTAGCAGAATTACGAGATACGTTCAGTTATATGTTTGTGTACAATAAAATTGAGACTTTTTAAAAAGACATTGAAATATATATTTTTTAACAAATTGTTCAAATGAGACAAAACTTTGCAAGTAACAGAATAAAACGGTCTCTGCAGGATGATCTGTAACCTAAAACACAACCGGATGAATATAGACAACCTCTAGAAAGTGAGCGATGAAAACAGGTGGAGGAAAGATCCCCTTTTCGTTCAGCTCTTTGCCTTTTCCGCCTGCCATTTCCCAGCTTCCGACATATTTTGTCCTTTGTAAGACCTAACGGAGTTTGGTACATTACAACGAAGTCCTCTCACAAACATTGTCTTGACCATCCGTTCAAAGATAAATCTGGACTCGTATGTGGATCCGGGGAACAGAATCGGATGTTGTATAAACATATGCCGCTTGTATTCAGTGGCTAGAAGTAATGGTCTGGGATTCAAGAAGTGTTTTCATTGAATCACTTACTGTGCAATGATTGGTAGAGTTTGATATTGTACAACCGAAGTTTACTGTGGTTTCCTGTCATGAAGAATATTTTAATTGCTACTTTTCCAGAACAATTAGTGCGCACATTCTGACAATGTCACTGCTGACCATGGTGATGACGACATTGATAATCCAGGCCCATCACTGACCAGACTAATAATACTGCATTGCCTCCGCTGACAAGAAGTTTAGGGAGAATCATTTACTAATGGACATTGATTTAAAGTGACGAGAGAGAATTAATAGGAAGTGGAGAAACCACTTTAACATATTATGTGGGAAGGTAAATAGAAAGAAGTACCCGAGAATGTGTTTGAGGGAAAACACTTTCAGAACATTCAAAATGTATTTGGACAGTCCATGGATAGGAATCCCTTAACGGTATAAGGTCCAGCGTGCGGCAAATGAAGATAGCTTAGATGAAATGAACCGCTTGGGCCGCCGTTTCTCCATCACGTAACTAAGACTGTTTACTTTAAGAACGAGAACATGAACAACTTCTGTGATTCTGTACCTGAGTTGTGCTTCATTTCTGATTCTCGGCACTTGCAACAGTTGCATTTCTGTGATCTTTCATGGAGGGCAATTTATGCAAAATCACAACATTCACATGAGTTTATTTTACTTGTCAATATATACAAGGTCAGTTCGAAGCATGAGACTGATGCATTGGGATAAATCCTGTCCTCTTAGACTACTGGTTTGTATCCATGAAAGCAGCACCAGGTGCCTTACTCCAGAGTCCTCACCCCGGAAATGGATACTGCTTCCGACGACGACGATTCAGATGTGTGGCTCCACTTTCCGTTCGCTAATTCCCCAATACCGGAAGTAGAGGCTCCTGGCCCTTCCTCTGCTGTTGAAGAGGAGGGAGGGTGTTGAGGGGCAGAATGAGATACAGCCGGCATTGGGGGAGAGAGAGTGGAGGAGCAGACTGAGGTACAGTCGGCAGTGGGGGGGGGGGGGCGAGAGAAGTTGGAACTTGCACACGAAACAGTGGGCTCTCGGGTGAAGAGGGAACCAGTGAGGGTACAACAGGTAGACCTGGGATGTCCCCCGGGGTGTCTGAGCCGGAAGGGTCGGCAGTGGAGGTACGGAGGTCTCCGAGAAGTAGGGACTCCACGGAGCGATTGACATATGCAGCAACGGGAGAACTGAATGTTGTGATCTCTACCGCCCTGCGAAGTTATGTCACTGTTTTCTGCACCTTGGTTGGGTTTCGTGTCTTGCAACATTCTTTGGGGAACTCTGTGAATGTCATGAGGGCATGGCTTTTTGTTGCTGGGTGAAGAGAGTAGGGAGTTTCTTATTTTACTGCGTATGTTAATCAAAACGGCTTCTTTGTTAAGTTAAAGTAGGAATGCTTTCTGCTGAGAGAGTGCTTTCTCTCGCAACCTGTTTGGGTTATACTTACTGATAATGAAAATTGTATTCATTTGTTAACCAATTGGGATAGATGTTAGTCTTACTTTTGTGTCCGCGAGCTGTTGTTGGCGGGTTTTGGGGGAGTTAGAGAGGAGATCTCGAGGAAGGCGGACGGTGCTGGATGCGCACTGGTCGACCGCCGAGGTTGGTCTCAAGCGCTCGGGTCGTGGAGGTCGGAGAAGATTGAAGAGCGGATTCTAGATCTAGTTGTCAAGTGTACTGAAGATTATACCTTCATTGAAGGTCATCTCCACACACTGCCTCATCGGCCTTCCCTTGGTTCGCCAGTGCTGAATCTATGCAGCCTGGACCCACTAGATCCCAGGCTATCTGTCTTTGTGAATGCTTGCACCAGAGTTAAGCATCATAACAATTAATATTCCAAAACTCAACTGTTCTGCCTCTTTCATGGAAATTACTCTGGCTCATAAGGGACGACCTGTCCTCACAAAACCATGTTGTCTATTCCCAACCAGAATACGTTTCGCCAGGTACTCATAAACTCTGTCTCTAAGAACCCTTTCTTATAGCTTTCCCACGATTGAACTCTCAGAAATGCATTAGATTTCTTGAGAAAAAAAGAGGAATATATTTGCCATTATGGTTAGGGTTCGGTGATGACGCAAATGTCATGTCCTAAACCGCAACAATATCTTCACTCACTTTCTCGAAATACCTGAATTACAAAGCTTGTAGCACCTGGGAAAGATATATTTTCATTTTTATTCCAATGTTCCAGCTTGTAATTCTAAGCGTCTGCATGCCCCGGCACATCTGTCCTTTTACCCTGTATTCATATTCATCAATGTCGCACTCTCGGGAGAGAATCAAAGCAAAGTATCAGTACGGACCTTCACTGCCTCCTTGCACTTCAGACACATGCTTCTTCTTTCATCGCTGATCTCTCCCACTCTCTATCTCGTCATCCTCCTGTTTTACACGTACCTGAATGGGACTTGAATTCTCATGTCCCCTTCGAACTCTAATAAGTCCATAGCCCTGCCTGATCCTTTCTTCTCACGCTTTTATTTCTTCCTTCTTCTTGAAGAGGTGTTCCTTGTCTCTTAACAACCAGGGTTACTTCAGGGGCAATCCGTCCCCTGCCAGAATTAAACAAGACAATACTGCATCCCAATCTAGTGTTCCATTAACTATCTCAATATTTCCGTTGTGCATTTGAAGTAACAAAGCACGTCCCATATTCCACTAGCAAGTTCCTACCTTATAGCATCAATTAAATACATTCCATACTGTCTCCTCCTATCCCAGTATAAGGTATCCGTAAATTTCGAATAGCTGCGCTCTTTCGTTCTGAAATACTGATCCGCGGAGAGATCTGTTACCTGATCTGTTTCACTTTCCAATACTAGATCTAGGATGGACGGTTCGCTAGTCTGCCTGCCCGCTCATTGTGATAGGACTCCTTCCGGACGTAACCGAGAATTTCTGTCACATCTAAACTTTTGTAAACAAAGGAAACGCCCATGAATAGGAGTGAAGTTTAAGCTGTCTGCCACAAAAAGCTGTGTAAAAATGGTACCTGTCCAAAATCTATCTCCCGATCTGTCACTTTTTGTGTGTTTTCTTTTCGTTTTGGTGATGGGAGCCCTGTACAGAATATTCTCAAACGAGTGTTTCTTCCCTTCTTACTTCTGAGTTTCACTCACGGTCTATTATCGTACAATCCCGTCACAGTGTCCTCCCTTTCCGCAGCGGTGAAACTATCACACTCTCCCTGTGTTGACAAGATGTTCATTTAAACTCTTTTTCCCGCCTATAAACATTTTGAAACTTCTGTCCCCCGAGATGTCGGGAAGTCATTCCTTCCCTGGTGATTGAATTGACATTATTTCCTCCACATATATGAGAAATAAAAGTGTTTAGGTTACATCTTCGTCTAAATGTACATCTAAATGCTAATCATTCATAATAGATTAATATCAATGGAAAAGTCAATGTAGCATAGGAAACCATTCGAATTAGCGTGAGTTAATCATTCTGATGGCATGGTGGCTGAAGCTGTCCCGGAGACTGTTAGTCGTGCCTTCTATGCTGCATTACCGTTTCCCGGATGATTGAAAAGTCTCTGTGATAGTTTGGAATCCATTTATTTCAGGATGACTCGGGACACGAATGTTTGAGTATATGATATAATTTCCACATCTACTCCTTTTGAAACCGTTTTATTCGAAAGCTGCACTGAGTTGTTATTGGAGTGGACATTATCTACATAGATGACCATTTAATGTAAACACATACTTCATTCCTTTCCTCAGTTCCTTTCTGAATTTTCTCTGAGTCAGTGTATAGATACAAGTATTGGTGCACATACTCAGAATTTGCAACATGAACCCAAATTGCTGTAGTATATATACCGGGGAACTCAAATATTTGTCCTCAAAAAAAAAAAGTTTTCCGCTTGCCATTTCAGAGAATGAACTACATAGGGCATCCAAAATAATATGAAATTAGATGATATAGCAAACAACAGAATCATCGATTTTCTGCGGTTTTCAATCTCGGCATCCTTCTGATTATCACAGCTGTTTCGTAGGCCTCTGCGGACTCTATTTGCCGCAATGATATATCTTACTGTTAACCCATTGAAAACTAGAATTAAGCCAATTGGTAGCAACGGTACCAGTAATTGCTACCAAAATGCTATCCAGTAATTCTAATCCTTTCCACACCGGTAAAATAGCGTATTCATCTGTGAAGGCGCAACGCCAAGGTATGTTGTCAATCATGACATAAGGTTCAATGGCGAAGTAAAACGGGGCACTTCTCCCGCAGCTCACTATAACCACCGTCACCATAATCACCGTAGCTGTTCTCTCAGTGCAGTATCGTTGCCCGAGCTTTCGACAACATATTGCGATGAAACGATCGAAGGTAAAACTGACCGTAAACCAAACAGAACAGTCTCTGGTGATAACAAATAATACAAGAGTCAGAGCGCATACCGGAATGATGAGCAGGGATCTGGAATAAAGGAAGATATTCTTGGTCTGTTGCACAAAAGCGAAAACTATAACCACCATCAGATCCGCTGTTGCCATTCCAACCAGGTAACGGATGATGCTTTTGGAGAGTCCGCATTTTCCCCGAGATAGGATCACAATCGCCGTTAAATTAACTACAAGAAATTAGAAACAAAACAGGATTCTCGTTAGCTGCAACTGTCTGAATGCCTATCATTCCTCCAATACTATGCACGGTATGTTTTCTGGAAGTGTAAAGCAAAGGTTCAATGTGAGCCTGCTCCATTGCTAGACTCCTACTGGGGAACAACAATGGACAGGCGACTTTCCGACAGTTTCGAGCGAGAAATCTGATATCCACGACTCACCTACCGGTCGATCGCTCTAGAAAACATCACCATAAGCAACGGCATTTCCATTATAAGAAGTGGAACAGCTGAAGTGATTATTTGTAGTGAAATTCAGGAGGTTTACAGCATAAGTCATAATTTAGTGACTTATGGAAGAACAGATCTGCGTGACGATATTCGACTGGACAGTCATTGGAAAAAGCTGCCGATCTGGAAAAGCGGCCACTGTCGCTGCAGAAAGCTGAGCAAGGCCCAACTATGAAACTATCGGCAAAAACATATTTCACAACAGAGAAGAAAAAGCATCGTATCTGGAAAATAAGGAAACTGAATTAAAAAGAAATATCAGATGCTTGAATTCTCAATTCTGGAAACAGAATTCAGGCGATGGTACCATCTTTGGTGTTCTCCGAACAGCGCAGCAGAACAAAACCAAGAGGACTGCGCTATACATCGAGTGCCCAGCTCCAGTATCTTACCAGGGACACCGATCGCTACAAGTGTAGGATAGAAAACACCCGCGATGTAGTAAATTGTTGGATATCCCATATTCCGTCTGAAGCAATGTTCCGGTGTACGGAAAGTTCCAAAGGTTCGTATGGACCGGTGATCTTTTTTACAAGGTTATATGCAATTTAGCATAATTCCACTGAGGCAGTTAGTGTGGTTATCACATAAGTCTCATTAGGGACAACCAGCTACACAAACACATCTATTATTTTTTTTTTCACTCTGTCATAGTGCCATGAATTCGTATCCCCAAGGCTGTTAAAAGTTTTTAGGTTTTAAAGGTAAATTAACATGAGCGTTGCCAGTTTAATTTCCAAGGCACCAGGCTTCAGCTGTTGAAATGAGACATCTTCTTATCTGTGTTGTTTCTAACAAAGACAATCATCCCGAACAAATAATATCGACAATCACCTTCCAAGAGAATAATTTTGACACATCGGCGGAGTGCACTCGCTCCCAACGTTGGGATCGGGACAGTAGCTCGGCAGGTGAAATGGAGTACACGTTATTGATAGGTTAAGATAGTTTCATTATAGGTTCATAAGGTTCATTATTTCTCGCTTGTTCTAGTCACTTCCGGTCATTTGAATGACGAAAGTCACAATAATAGCTTGTGGCATGTTTCACAAAATGTCCTACGTATGTTATTCTAAGCAGATAAACGACGTCGAGAACAATATTCCAGGGACATTTCATAATAAAAATTTACGCGCCCATACGACTATATCTGCGGCATGTGAACGGATTGACGAACGTTCTTCTCTGGATTAGCAGAGAGTAGATGGTTGATTGTTTGACGGTGACAAGTGTATTGCAGGGATTGGTGTTAAGCCCGCTGTTATTTATCATGCATTTTAATGACTTAGATGTAGCAAAATGAATCAGAACAATAATTAGGATGAATCTTAGATTGTGGGCGTTGTTCCAGCCAGACGCTCTATCCAAGTTTGTAGCTTGATGTTGACTGCCAGGAAAATGGGTTGGAAAATGGCGGACGGAATTTAATCGAGTCAAGTATGAGTTCGCCAGCATTGTGAGGAGAGATACAGCAGTTTAAGAAGCACATTAAATTGGTGGAATTTAGTTTGCAGAAGGAGACCTGGGAATACAGATCGATAATGTCAGGGAAGCAGCGTCAAGGGTAGATCGGCTTGTATTGATCTCCGATCACATTGACCTTCACAATCAGTTCATTGAGTACAGGCGTTTTTACGTTAGGATGAAACTGTACAGCACAACGTAGACAGAATATCGGTTTACAATATCAATTATCTTCAAAGTGTGCAGCAATGATTTGAAAGCAGGAGTTCGCGAACTGAGGACAAGAGTTTGAATGAAGTGTTGAATTGAAATTTATTCCCTTGACGGCAGGACAATGAATGGAGATCTTACAGAAGTATACACATTTGTGAGAGTTACTGAAAGGATGGTTGCTCGCAGATTTCCCCAATTCTTTTAGTGAATCTAAGACTACTTCATAGTTGTGGGGTGAAAGTTGAAATATTCAGGAGAGGTGCGTGCTAAGGCGGACTCGTTAAGAGGGTCGAGGAGTGTAGAAGGATCTGCCAGTGTAAGTGGTAGATGCGGATTCAATTGTATCATTACAGGGAAGGCTGTCTATTTACGTGCATGAGAGACGGACCGGGACTGCAGGTAAATGCGACGAAGCGAAAGATCAGAGAGGGAAGATCAAGATGGGTGAAAGAGCCTACTTCTTTGTAGTAATAATCTATAACTTCATGACTATCTCTGTCCAATTTCTCCATTCAGTGTCTTCTGTCTTTCACTTCGAACCTCAAACCCTGCCTCCCATATAACCCCCTACCTTAAATTCCTCCATATACCTGTCTAGTAGTCTCTTAAACTTCACTCGTGTATCTGCCTCCGCCATTGACTCAGGCAGCGATTTCCACGCACCAACCACTCTCTGAGAGTAAAGCCTTCCTCTAATATCTCCCTTGAACTTCCCTCCCCTTACCTTAAACACTTGAACAATGCAAATCACAAGAAGTCGTCCTAGTCATGGACGACGTCAATGCAAAAGTTGGTGAGGGAAGAGAAGGCCATATTGTTGGAGACCAGGGTTTGGGAGAAAAAAAACGAAAGAGGGGAATATCTTATATCATGGTGTAAAACAAACAATCAGATTGCCACCGACACTTGGTTTAAACAACATCCAAGAAGGAAATGGACATGGAGAAGCCCAGATGGGAAGAACAAAAATTAAATCGATGACATAACAATCAATAACAGATTCTTTGGGAGCGTCCACATACCAGTCATTTGCAAAATAAAGATGAAGATGAGAAAATTAAAGAAACTAAAAATATCAGAGCTAATGAATTATCAACAACTACAAAACACCCATCATCTGAAAACAGAATACACAACCAAGGTGAAACACCGTTTTCAGTTGCTGCAGGATGAAGGAGGCAAATCTTGCTGGGACATACTGATGAAGCTGCAAAACAAACCATCCCACGAAAAGAGCGGAAAAGGAAGAAGAATGCTCAGAGATAGAAACGCTCCAAACAAAGAAGCAAATGTGATGCACAGTAAGATTAAAAAACGAACGTGGAAGTTACCTTGCTCAGCAATTTGATGCATCGAAGCAAAAGACGTTAACTTAATTTTGAGCAAAGACGAAATCCTAAGCAGATGGACAGGATATATAAAAGAACTTCTTGATAACCAAAGAGAAAAAAAAAACTGTACATAAAGAAGAATCTTGAAGGAATTAACATTCTAAAATCAGAAATTTAAACAGCTATAAACATGCACAATGTATGACAGAGCAGCTGGTCCAGACATCATCGCTATTGAAATGATCTTGGCCTCAGAAGAGTTTGGAATAGGGAAAATAACAGAAATGGCAAATGTAATCTATGATCATGGGGAGATACCTGATGATTTATTTAAATCAATGTTTATCACACTTCCAAAGAAAGAGGGAGCAACAGTCTGTGATATACATCGTACAATAAGACTGATGAACCACATGGCACAAACTATTCGCAGAGTAATCATGATGTGAGCAAAACTTTATTATAAACGTGAAATCAGCAAATAACAATGCGGCTTTGTGGAAAACACTGCAATTTTCATGCTACGAATAATCTGTGAAATTCCACTCACCAACCACTCACTGAGTGAAAAACCTTCCTCTAATATCTCCCTTGAACTTCCCGCTCTTTACTTTAAAGCCATGTGGTCTTGTATGAGCAGTGGCGCCCTGGGGAAGAGGCGCTGGCTGTCCACTCTGCCTATTCCTCTTAACATCTTGTACACCTCCATCATGTAACCTCTCATCCTCCTTCTCTCCATCGAGTAAAGCCCCAGCTCCCTTAACCGCTGATTGTAATCCATACTCTCTGAACTAGGCAGCATCCTGGTAAATCTCCTCTGTACCATTTCCAAAGCTTCCACATCCTTCCTATACTGAAGCGACCTGAACTGGACACCAAATGTGCTCCAAATGTGGCCTAACTAGAGTTTTATACTGCTGCATCATTACATCTCGTCTCTTAAACTCTATCCGTCGACTTATGAAAGCTAACACCCCATAAGCTTTCTTAAATACCCTATCTACCTGTGAGGCAACTTTTAGGTTCTGTGGACATGTACACCCAGATCCCTCTCCTTCTAAACCCTACCCAGTATCCTGCCATTTACTTTATACTCTGCCTTGGAGTTTTTCCTTCCAAAGTGCACCACCTCACACTTCTTCGGGTTGAACTCCACCTGCCACTTCTCAGCCCTCTTCTGCATCCTATCAATGTCTCTCTGTAACCTTTGCCAACCTCTCCGCTATCTACAACACCACAACCTTCGTGTCGTCTGCAAACTTGTCAACCCACCCTCCTCATCCCACATCCAGATCGTTAATAAAAATCACAAATATAATGGTCCCAGAACAGATGCTTGTGGTCACCAGTAGTCACAACCCTCCAATCGAATGTACGCGCTCCACCACGACCCGCTGTCTTCTGCAGGCAAGCACATTCTGTATCCACCTGGCAAAGCTACCCTGGATTCCATGCCTTCTGAATTTCTGAATAAGCCTACCGTGTGGAACCTTGTCAAAGGCCTTATTAAAATCCATATAGATCACATCCACTGCATTACCCTCATCTATATGCCTGGTCACCTCCTCGAAGAACTCTATCAGCCTTGTTAGGCACGATCTGCCCTTCACAAAGCCACGTTGACTGCCCCTGATCAGACCATGATTCTCTAAAAGCCCATAGATCCTATCTCTAAGAATCTTTTCCAACAGCTTTCCCTCAACAGACGTAAGGCGCACTGGTCTAAAAGTACCTTGACTATCCCTACTACCTTGTTTGAACAAGGAGGCAACATTCGCCTCCCTCCAATCCTCCGCTACCATTCCCGTGGACAACAAGGACATAAAGATCCTAGCCAGAGGTTCAGCAATCTCTTCCCTTGCCTCATGGAGCTGCCTGGGGAATATTCCATCAGGCCCCGGTGACTTATCCGTCCTAATGTATTTTCACAACTCCATCACCTCCCCTCCCTTAATATCAACATGCGCCAGAACATCAACCTCACCCATATTGTCCTCAAGGTCATGAAGTTCCCTCTCAGTGGTGAATACCGATGAGAAGTACTCATTGAGGACCTCGCTCACTTCACAGCCTCCAGGCACATCTTCCCACTTTTATCCCTAATCGGTCCTAAATTCACTCCTGTCATCCTTTTGTTTTTCACATAATTGAATAATGCCTTGTGGTTTTCCTTTACCCTACTCGCCAAGGCTTTCTCATGCCTCCTTCGTGCTCTTCTCAGACCCTTCTTAAGCTCCTTTCTTGCTGTCCTGTATTGCTCAATAGACCCATCAGATGCTTGCTTCCTGTACCTCATGTATGCTGCTTTCTTCAACCTGACTAGATTTTACACTTCGCTTGTCACCCATGGTTCCTTCACCCTGCCATTCTTTATCTTCCTCACCGGGACAAATTTATCCCTAACATCCTGCAAAAGATCCTTAAAAATCACATTAGTACATTTCCTTGCAAAAACATCATCCCAATTCACACCGACAAGTTCTAGCCTTATAGCTCATAATTTGCCCTTCCCCAATGAAAAACGTTGCCATCCTCTTTGATGCTATCCTTTTCCATGTTAATACTAAATGTCGGAGAGCGGTGTTCTCTGTCCAACAGATGCTCACCCACTGACAGATCTGTGACCTGACCCAGTTCATTACCTAATACTAGAACTAGTATGGAATTCCTCCTAGTCGGTCTGTCGACATACAGTGACAGGAATCCATGGTGGACACACTTAACTAACTCTGCCCGATCTAATCACTTGGAACTAATCAACAGCCAATCAGTATTCGGGAAGTTAAAGTCACCCGTGATAACAACCCAGTTATTTTTGCACCTTTCCATAATCTGCCTCCCAATCTGCTCCTCGGTATCTCTGTTGCTACCAGGGGGCTATAGAATACCCCCAGTAGAGTAACTGCCCCCTTCCTCTTCCTGACTTCCACTCATACTGACACAAAAGAGGATCATCCACATTACTCTTCTTTCTGCAGCTGTAATAGTTTCCCTGACCAGTAATGCCACACCTCCTCCCTGTTTCCTCCCCTCTCTATCTTTTTTAAAGCACTGAAATCCAGGTATTTTCAGAATCCATTCCTGCCCTGGTGCTAGCCAAGTCTCTGTAATGGCTACGACATCATAATTCCATGTATGTATCCAAGCTGTCAGTTCATCACCTTTGTTCCTGAGGCTTCTTGCATTGAAGTACACACACTTTAGCCCTTCTACCTTACTACCTTTATACCCTTTATTCTGCTGCTTTTTTCTGAAAGCCACTGTATACGTTAGATCTGGATTTATACCATGCACTTCTTTCACTGTTCTATCGCTAAGGGTCGCACACCCCTTACAAATTAGTTTATACCCTCCCGAACCATGCTAACAAAACTACTAGCAAGGATATTGCTCTCCCTAGAGTTCAGATGCAACCCATCCAATCTGTACAGTTCCCACCTGCCCCTGAAGAGATCCCAATGGTCCAAAAATCTAAAACCATGCCTCCAGCACCAACTCCTCAGTCGCGCATTCAACATCCTCCAATTCTTACCGTCACTGGCAGCACTGGCGGTGTACTGGCAGCAATCCTGAGAACGCTACCCTTGGGAGTCTGTTCTTCAGCCTTCTGCCTAGTTCCCCAAAATCACAATTCAGGACTTCATCCCTCTCCCTGCCTATGTGAACGAGCCATCCAGGTACGAAAGAAATCTACCTATGTTTCATCAACAGTACAACAGCTTTTGACACTGTCAGAAATGATTCAAGATCCTGCCATAGTTGTGAAAGAGATTCGTTTCTGAAGAAACATATACAAGGACCAGACCAGTGTTTACGGATGTCAACCCTTCCACGGTGCGTTATTTCTCTGTAAATACATGCAGCTATTGAATCAGAAAGGAAAACTAAATCGACTTTAAAATAAAGTCTTTGCAACGAAACCCGTACATGTTCCCATACAACAGTGGTAAAATATAGTTCCGGAATATGACACCTGATGCTACTCCCTTAGATGCAGAGAAGTAGGATGAGAGGACACGATTTATCCAGATGCATCATTGCCGTTATTCGAATTGACCTTGTACATATTACCAAGCAAAATTACCTCATTTGTCATCGATGTGATTTTTCATAATTCGCCCTTCATGATAGACAGCAGAAATCCAACCGCCACAAGTGAATGAAATCGGAAACAAGGCTCAACTTATGCACAGATTCTCTGAAGTTTTTAATGTTCCATTTCTAAAAGTAAATAGGCTTAATAAACGGATGTAGAAACGGCGGCCCAAGCGGTTCATACCATCTAATCTACCCTCATTTTCTCTCATATTGAACGTATCCACCTTAAAGCATTCCTATCTACGGGCTGTACAATTACATTCTGAATGTTGTAAAAGTGTGTACCTCAAACACATCGTCCGGCAGCTCGACCCATAAACATACTCACTTTATTGGTCAAATGTTTTCCCTCCACTTCCCATTAATTCTCTTTCGTCACCTGAAATGAATGTCCATTACTAAATGTCTCTCACTGGTAAGTCTGCTGAGACAACAGTATTATTAGTCTGGTCCGTCAAGGGCCTGGGTTACTAATGCCGTCATCATCATGGCCAGCAATGCCATTGTCCGTGTGTGTGTAGTAATTGTTCTGGAAAAGCACCAATTAATATATTCATCATGACATGAAATCGCATTCAAGTTCGGTTGTACAATATAAAGCTCTATACACCATTACGCAGAAAGTGATTCACTTTTCAATTCCCAGATCGGAACCATTACCTCTTGCCACTGAATACAAGTAATGCATCTTTATGCAGCTCCCGATTCTGGTTCCACTGATCAGATAACGAGCCCAGATTTGAATTTGAACGGATTTAAATGATTGTAAGAGGACGTCAGTATAAATCTATAATATTGCGTTTAATCTTAGAAATGAAAGGATGTGTCCGAAGCTGGGAAATGATAGGAGGAAAAGAGAAAGAGCTGATCAAGAAGGATGTCTCCTCCACCTGTTTTCATCGGTCACCTTCTTGAGCTTGTGCATGTTTATGAGGTTCCGTTTTAGGTTGCAAAGTGTTTCAAAATCGTTAAAAACTCTCTCAATTTTATTGTACACAAACATGTAATTGAGCGTATATTGCAACTCTGCAAGTGTCGATCTATAACGAGTTAACCACATCTCACCTGTCTGTAATGAATCTGACTAGTGATGCACAATAATTCCCTCTTGTTTTTTTCCTAAACCATCTTCTTGAAACAACAGAATGCTTAAACGTTTATTCCTTGCCAAATACACATGGGCCAATATGATGATAGAAAAAACGAGTGAGTATTTCTCCTCCACTGCGTCACACCTGATATGAGTACGAAATGATGACAAAGGTCGAGGTTAAATGTAATTATGTTCACATATGTTCTGTCACACCTTGGTACATTGACCGTACAACTCTCTCCTTTGAAAGACAAGTTGCACAGATATTCTGCCCACATCGCATAGACATTTCCTGTTGTTCAGGGTACTATAAATGCCATTAATGTTTACATATTTTAGACATATAGTAATTTGTGTGTTATCAGCATTTTATTTGCTACAAGATAGTGGACATTGAAGGATAAATACATAAATAAATAATATGTTTTGATATTCAGCGACAGTGCGATATCTGATTGCGGGGAATCACCACTAATGGTGTGATTGTGCTGAAGAGTATTTTTACAAAGAGGGATGTTGAAATGATTTTATGCTAATACGCACTGTTTTTGCTGTCCATTATGAGATTGGACAGGCAATGAGTTCAGCAGAATACATGAAGATTGTTCTGAATCAGCGGTGATAGTCTATGTGTGAGATATCATCAGAATGATTGTGTTGTGATAATAACATTGCAGAATTGAGGGATCTGGAAAAGAGGTGACATATGTTCAGTGGCATGTTATAATGCACTGGTTACACCGGATGGGAAGTGATGATCCTGAGGTCCTGTTCATTGTAGTGCTGGATCCCTTGGAAGGTGGGAAATAACCTCAGTTTCTCCCTCACAGCCCAGAAAAATCAAATTATCTGTCTCGTTAATGTAATCCTTCTCCATCGAACTGCCTAAATATTTATGAACTTATCTATCTATTTATATACACCCATTGGGGATAAACTGAAAATCTCCTTATTTGAAATAGCTGTGGTGAGAATTTCTATGGAATATGCAGAATTATAACTGGAAACAGATGTATAGTTGAAATGATTGTGAAACCCGTGCAAATTAAAATTCTGAAAGAACATCAAAGAGTTATCTCCTAGCGGTTTTGCCTGCTGTTCTTTTTTTTTCTAACCCTTATTTACTTATTGATTTATTTATGTGTTTGTTTGTTTGTTTGTTAGTTTGGAAGTGTTGTTTGTCTGTCGTTCCGCTGATGGCGTAATTTGTAAAGGAAAAATTTCATAGCCAAAAAGCCATTGCTTTGGGGCAGTTCCACTCTGTCGGCCTCAAAAGCAGAACACTACAGCACAAATACAGGCCACTCGGCCCTTCCAGTCGGTGCCGAAACTTTATTGCGCTACTCCCATTGACACGCACCCAGTCGATAAGCCTCCAGAACTCTCCCATCCATATATCTATCCACTTTGTTCTTAAAACTTAAAACTTAAGTTCTGGTCCAATGGTAGGAAACAACGTCATGACTGGAGAATCCCTCGGTTGCAGCGGTAGCCATGACGCCTTCTGTGACTTGTTTTGCCATTCGCTCTCCATGAAGCTTTCTGCACCGCCTTCCTGGTTAATGCATCTTGTAATTGATCTAATCCACCGAGATAGGGAACTGGCTTCGAATGCTGTGCTAAGCAAATCCTTAAACCACGAGGGTTCAAGTTTGCAGAATACTCTCACCTGGCGAAGCCTTCCTGTCGAAGCTTCGTACTAGCGGTTGCCACTTTCAGATGCAAACAGTAACTCGGTGTCACCGGTAGGAGCGGGATTTTAGGAGGTGCCGAAAGTGGACGAGCTGCCTCTGGGTAGAGAACAACAGGCCCGCCACCAGAAGTGCAAATAAGTAAATGCTTATTACATTTTTAAATGAAGTTTCTTGGATATTTTATTTTGTCACAAAACTTAAGCTGCTAATTTGAGAATTCTTAATAATTAGTAACTTTCATAGCATGTATATCAAGAACTAAATAAGTAGTTAGTGCACAATGGCTCTCTGCTAATGACAGGGAGATTTATAAGAGGGTAATATAAATTCAAAGTATATTGAGCAAAACACCAACAATGAAACATGCAAAATCATGACGATTCCTATCTGAATTAAAGGAGAATGCAGGAAACTGCCGCAAATTTCACGCGTGTGATAGAACTTGATCAGGATCTTCAATTGGTTTATTTACTTGTCAGAAAGTGTTGTTCTGCCAAATCTTCGACAAGATTCCAGATGGAGTCTCTCCGCTGAATACAGTTCACTTTCAGGAACACATATACATATACTACATTTTACCTGCTTTAAAAAAAAACACACTTTCATTAACAGAGAGCCATTGTATACATTGCATATGTGTTCCTGATGACGGAAGACCCACGATACACTGAACGGTTAGTAATTCAATGCTGGTTGCAGTTGATGATATTTAGCATAATAAATGTTTGCGGTATTTATTTAACCAGTACAGAAACAGCATTTTCAGGATGACAGTGACAGTAATTGGATTCACCGGATAAACACCACCAGATATTTTGTAGCAGCTGGCAGAAGAACACTTTCTGTGTCCTTAAATAACTCCAATTCAAGATCCTGATCAACCATCTTCACATGCTTGAAATCTAGTGGTTAACTACATTGTCATTTAATTCAGATAGTAATAATCATTATTTTGAAGGTTTCAGTGTTTGATTTTGCAACCATTTACCTGACTTATGATAGACTGAACGATATTATCAACCTGAAGCAGGTGAGTATTTCTCGATCTATGTCTCACTCTCTGGAGAGTTTACACTTTCCTTCCTCCAGCATCACAGAAACATAGAAAACCTACAGCACAATAACGGCCCTTCGTCCCACAAAGCTCTGCTGAACATGTCCTTAACTTGGAAATTATCTGGGGTTACGTATAGCTCTGTTTTGCTAAGCTCCATGTACCTGTCCAGGAGTCTCTAAAAAGAGCCTATCGTATCGGACTCCACCACCGTCGCCGGCAGTCCATTCCACGCACTCGCCAATCTCTGGGTAAAAAAAGCTTACTGCTGACATCTCCTCAGTACCTACTTACAAGCACCTTAAAACTGTGCCCTCTCGTGCTAGCCTTTTCAGTCCTGGGGAAAACCCTCTGACTATCCACACGATCAATTCCTCTCATCATTTCATCCACCACTATCCTCCGTCACCTCTCATCCTCAGTCGCTCCAAAGAAATAAAGGCCGATTTCACTCAACCAGTTCCCATGGGGCATGCTCCCTATTCCAGTTAACATATTTGTAAGTTTCCTTTGTTCGCTTTCTATGTTTTCCACATGATTCCTATAGCTAGAGAGATAGTGAGAAAAAAAAAGATGTTCATGTTGTTATCTGACACATCTCCGGCATTCCTCCTTCGTAACTCCCTCCGTCTTCAAAGGATCCTTACGAAGATACAATTCCCTACACGGCCTCCAGCAACTTCTGCGGTTTCTGCAGGTATCACTTCACTCCCTTGTCCATAATCCCACCCGACTAATCTCTTTACTAGCACTTTTCGCTGCAAGCGTAACAGCTGCCCGATCTGCATCTACACGTCCTCCCTCGATCCACATGTTTGACACCCAATAAATATTCCGGTGCCGCATGATGGAACACTATCGCTTCACATTGACCCTCTAAAATCCATGTTTTTTGACGTTGGCGAATAAACGTGTGAACATTCCACAGAGTTCCGATCCAGGCGGATGTGCGGCCAGACTGTAAGAATGATCAGTGGATCCCGGTAGACTGGTAAAATAAGTTTCAATCTGCCTTGCAACAGGATGCATAGATGGACATTGGAGACTTGCTCTGTGACTCGTCTCCTAAAATATCCGACCTTTTATCCACAGAGGACACGGAACAAGAGTATGATGGAATATTCCATTCTTAAATCTTCAGCAAGTCAATAAGACTGTTGGTGCCATCCAGCAAAGGACTATGCTGCATGTCATTTAATTCTGCAGTGTGAACGGTGTTCGGTGATCGGCCAGGCAGCACCACCAGCGTCTAAGCACTGACCACAGGGGATCTGCTATCTCAGAGTCACCGTGTGAATCAGCAGCATGCTTTGCAGAGAAATAAATCCCCGCACTTCACTGTAATTCTCTACCTCATCCCTTCGCCACTGGATTGTCTGAAATCCTAAAAAAGAAAATAAAATAATTGCCATCGGAGGAGCAATTGGAGACAGACAATAAATGATGTCTTGGTAACAACACAAATATCGCAGAAATCAACGAAACAAATACGAGTGTTGATGTGTTGATCAATTAATTTCATCTGGAGACCGCCATTACTCCACTGCGCCATTAATCAATACTCCCTGTTCATTGATCAATACATCAACACTCGTACGAGTTTTTTTGACTTCTGCGATTTTTGTTTTGTTCCCAAGGAATCATTTATTGTCTGTCTCCAATAGCTACTCCGACGTAGCGTAGTCCTTTGCTTCTTAAAACAACACAAAAAATACACTAGACTACAGACCTACACCGGACTACATAAAGCGCACAGAGCAGTGCAGGCAGCACATTAAAGACAGTAGGCACAGCAGAGAGCAGTATGTTGGTGTCAGTCTAGGCTCTTGGTATTCAGGAACTGATGGCTTAGGGAAGAAATTGTTGCATAGTCTGGTCGTGACAGCCTGAATGCTTCGGTGAGTTTCGCCAGAAGGCAGGTGGCCGAAGTGGCGGGAGGAGAAACCCCGATGATCTTCTCAGCTGACCTCACTATCTGCTGCAGGGTCTTGCAATACGAGCTGGTGAAATTTCCGAGCCAGGCAGTGATACAGCTGCTCAGGAGGACCTCAATAACCTCTGTAGAACATGGTGAGGGTGTGGGAGTGGGGTGGGAGATGGACTTAGCTCAGCCTTCTCAGAAAGTCGGGACGCTGTTGGGTTTTCATTGCTTTGAAGCTGGTGTTGCGGAGCAGGTGAGATTCTGCCAGGTGAACAACAAGAAATGTTGTTATTTTAACGAGCTCTACGCAGGACCCGTCGATATTCAGCAGAGTCCGGTTGTTCCGTGCTCTCCTGATGTCAGCAACTATCTTTTTTGTTTTTGTTTCACATTCAGAGACAGTTTGTTGATTTCGCCCAAGTCCGTTAGACGCTGAACCTTTTCTCTGCATGCTGATTCGTCGTTATTGT
The DNA here is from genome assembly GCF_030144855.1 of Hypanus sabinus. Taxonomy (NCBI): domain Eukaryota; kingdom Metazoa; phylum Chordata; class Chondrichthyes; order Myliobatiformes; family Dasyatidae; genus Hypanus; species Hypanus sabinus. The sequence goes on from NW_026781391.1 coordinate 910,199, forward strand.
TGATAGGACCTACCATAGTCCTGTCATTGGCGAAGGTGATGATGTGGTTCGGGCTGAGTGTTGCTGCATAGCTGTGAGTCAGCAGAGTGAACAGCAGTGGACTGAGCACACCGCACTGGGGGCCTCCGTGCCCAATGTGGTGGTGTTGGAGATTATGCTTTTTCAGGCTGCGTCCTTTTTAAATCCTTCCCGCTTCACTGCAAGATGTCACACGCCTGCGCAATCCAACCTCCAATGAGAAGAAGAAAATAATCAAAATGGCACCCGCCGCACTCCCGTTCTGCTCCTCTGACTTTCATCTCCAAAATGGGCTAAAGGATACAGATCTCAATATTGACGATTTAGTTACAGGAACTGATACTTCGGAAGCACATATTACTGCGGTGGAGAAACTATTTGAAATGCCTTCTAAAGCTTACTTAACTATTAACTCAGCTAAGAATGAATTTGGTCCTGCCACTATGACTTACCTTGGGGTTCTGTTATGAGTCAAGGTAAGGCAGCTCCCGTTCAGGCAAAGGTTCGGGCAAATGTAGAGTTCCCCACTCCAACTGGGGAAAAAAAAAAACTCTCAGAAGATTCTTGGGCATGGTAGGATATTACCAGAAATTTTGGAAGTAATTTGCTAATATTTCCCTTCCATTAACTAACCTTTTGATGAAAAATGAAACGTTTGTGTGGATAGTGCTTTGTCAGGAAACATTTGAGAAATTGTAATCTATGATATGTCATCAACCGGTGCTCAGGGAACCTGACTTTGTAAAACCTTTTTGATTAGTGGTAGATGCTATCGTTAAGGCTGCAGTAGCAGTATTACTTCAATGTAATGTGGGTGACGAGGTTGATTATCCAGCAGCTTACTTTTCAAAGAAATTTAATGAGCATCAAATAAACTATACGGCTATGGAAAAAGAATTATTATTTCTTGTTTTGGCTTTAGAACATTTTGACGTGTACGTTGGTAAAACTCAAAAGCTACTCAAACTCAAACTCAAACTCAAAAGCCGATCATTTCCGTGAGTGTTTCTTAGTAATATGGAAAACAAAATTAGTTGTTTATTAAATTGGTGTTTGATGTTACAGGAGTATAATATTTTGATAACTCATATTAAAGGCAAAGATAACGAGATTACTGATTTTTTTTTATCTAGAGGTTGAATGTACAATGTGATTGTTTATGGTGTGATATTTTAACATTTGGAACACTCCTGCTGTACAGTAATTTGTAAGGTGCTGTATGATAATACTATGTACAGTATACTGTGTATGTTGTAAATTTTAAACTTTTGTATTTTTTATGTAAATAGTTAATTGTGAAAATGTTACTAATGAAGTAATCTGGTGAGCAAGACGTAATAGTCTTGTGATGGTGGGGTAATTTCCAGCGAATGTGAGGTCACAAGATCTTATTTCCCCGCCAGTGGGAGGTGACATGATGACCAGTTTCAAATGGTGTAAAATGTGAAAGCCCTGTAGTGTCGCAGGTCAGTTCGTCGTTTAATTCGTCAGCTACTCCGTTATGCTGCGTATTCGTCTCCTGAGGCAGTTTTGTTTTAAAGTGGAGTTTTAATTTCTATCTTAAGTGTCGATGGGTATTGCCGGCAGTTTCGCCACAACGCTGCCAGTTTTAGTCCAGCCGGAGAGTGAAGATTGATAGAAGTGCGGGAACCCGAATGATCGAGTAAAGTTGGGGTCCTCGGCGGTTTACTACAAAATCGACTTCATTACATCCTCGTTCAGAAGGTAGTAACCTGCATCCGAGATAGCCCCTACATTGTGAAAGCATAAAGTGTTGGACGCGGAGTTATTCGCCAAAGAAAAAGGTCAGGTCATTTAAGCCGTTTTTATTTCCTGCGACGTAAATCCTTCAGTGGAGACATATTTCGGTTGGCATCAGCAGTAACATCACGTCGTCGAGGAATACGCTACTTCAGGAAAGTCGCTCCTAAATGATTGCATAAATCATTTGGACTTTCGAATTTACCACTTTAGGAACTGTGTTCGCACTTATCGCTTTAAGAACTGTTCGATTTGCCGTACAGCATTCAACCTCCGGTTAAGTTGTTTACTTTACATTTGTTGTTGAACTGTGTTTAAATAAATGTTTCTTTGTTTACATAAACATGCATGTTTACATAAACCTGCCTCAATTCTATATTCATTGTTGCCGATTCATAACAACATAGGTTTTGCAATTATCCAAGAGGACATGAATCACCTTGTTTAGATAACACACGTTTTTTTAATAACATTCGGGATGCCTGATAGAATGGTCAAGTTGTAACAGCGGACATGAAATGGAACCGCACACTACCGAAAACACGACGAAGTGGTTTGACTTTCTTTTCTTTTTGGTCAATGTCAGAATAATGTTGCAATGTGGCATTATCAAAATCTTTGGCTCTTCTCTGAATTTAGTGTGGTTAAGTGCTTAAATAACGATGTTTGCACAGGAACTGAGGGGCATGAGCATGTTTCCGTTTGTTCAAGAATATCTGCTGGGGAATAATGGTCGGGACCTGACTACATGGCGAAAAAGGGGATAAAATGATTCACAAATGCTACCAGACTGAGTAACATACAGGTGCCCGGTAGAGCGAAATATTATGGATTGTCTTCTGCTCATAATGTCCAGGTCAGGAGAAATAACATCACTGTAATTCCGGGATTCGGTTTATGAATTTCTGGCCACGCAAGAAATGCCTGAAATTCTCTCCATATACCGAATTACTAAACTAAATGCACACATTAAGCAAAGATAACTTTTAGTAGTTTGAACGCGGTAAATGCTGTTAAGCTTTGCCGTTTTCATTCAACTAAATGTAATATTTGGCCATTTTGTGCATTTTGTACACAGGGCATCCAGATTAAATTCAAAACCCCGTGAAATATTACCAATTATTGGAGGCGGTTGATATACAAGCAAATAGGGGATGTTATCCTAGGAAATCTGGATCTGTCTTTCTACTTCAAGGAATGTCACAGCACTTGCTGTAGTGAAGTTAATGAGTATTGAGCTATTAGTAATCCGTGTCTTCGGTTTCACTTGTCAAATCCGTGGTCTCCACCTTCGTAGCAAAATCTTGGATGAATTGTTCAATAGTGAGTTCTACCAGGACCATCCGGATCGGCTAAGGCCGTAGGGGACTAGCCATGGAGGGTGGTATTGAGGTTTCTATCATTCCTGCTCAATCTGCCATGTCCTTTTCTCCACCCAGCCGATAGGGTTTACCTGCCACTTGTTCAATACACACCCTACTTAACTCCAGTTTTCAAACGCCATCCTTGTTCACACATTGAAACTTTCAGCTCAACCAGTATTTTCTGGCTTTCACTCGACCTGCATTAAGTTCACCTTGTTGCAAATGGCGTTTAATTTCCCTTGGCCTTTGCTTTGTGGCTTCTGGTGTTATTCTTTTGTATTATTTTGCCATCCATTATGGAAGTTATCGTTCCCCGTTGAATCCGTTACACTGCCCTGATTCTGGATCAGTCCTCCTCTGCATTTCCTGACGGATTGAACGGCAAGCGTGTTAAATAGAGAAGACATCACTCCGGCGGTATTACAGCCACCCTTGAAATAATATTAATTATACTCCATGAAATGATATGAAATGTTTACCCTTGATTTGAACAGTGGTGGAGTAAAATCTTTGAGGACATATGCTCGTGTTATCAGATATTTTAATTGACATACAAAACGTGTCAGAACATATATGAAAGCGTAACACTTGCAGACATGATCATACTTAAGAGATGAAAATTGTATTGAAAGAATGGAATACGTCGGGGTTTTTTTTTTGCTATTACGACCATTAAAGAAAATAGGAAATTAGTCATTAATCACGTTTGTGTTTACTTGTTATGTCTGAGAATGGGTAATGAAAACTGGTGGCAGGACCACATAGTTAAAACATATGTTAGCATAAATGTGCTTCGGTGGGTTTCGCTGTCGGCAAGTGGTTTTCCCAATAGGTATTGCCCGATATGTATTGTTCACAATCTATCTTTCCCTGACTTGCTTCAAGAGGTAGATAAGCAGATTTATTCTGTTCCTTGCAATGTTTTGTCTCATTCGAGCAATATTTAGAAATCATTTCAATTTTTTTAAAAAACTGTCTCAATTTTATTGTACACTAACATATACCTGAGCGTATCTCGTGATTCTGCAAGTGTCGAACTGTAACATATTTTTCCCACCTTAACTGTAACAAATCTGACTAGAGATGTACAACAATTTTCCGTTGCTGTTCTGCACCGTCTGCTTGAAACAACAGAAAGCTTACACATTTATTTGCAGCATACAGCACGTTTGTTTTCAATCTTTAAGAATACCTAACGTAGGTTTTCACGCTTACAGGGTATTTTAACAATTATATTCATATTTTAATGCTGGTCTGAGACATCAGAGGATATCATATCGGTTATTTAAAGGCGATGAAAGCTCGGCATTCTCATGTCCCCGGTGGTTTCCATTAACTGAATCCCCTGAAGAAAAGCTGCATCAATTTGTCATTGCGGTTCTTTATCCGTGAACCCACTAAATATTAGCGTGAACCTGTACTTGCAAATACATATCACTGAATTTATTTTAGTTACACGAAAATTAAAATATGCATGCGCCCGAAAAAATAAACATGGCCCAATGTGATTGACAACAGAGAATGAATATTTCTCTTTATCCGCTGGGTCACACTAATACGAAACTAATAACAAAAGCCGAGGTTGAATATTTTTTATTCCCATTGTTGTTTCGGTCACTCTTTGGTACATTGACCGTACAACTCGATCCTCTGAACAAAAAGTTGCACGGAGATTCTGTCCACATCATGCAGCCAGGTCCTGCTGTGCATGGTACTATAAATGCCATTAATGATAACACATTTGAGATGTTGACTCTGCGATTTGTAATGAGTGTGTTATCAGCATTTTATTTGCTGCAAAGGAGCAGGCATTGGCGTCTAAATACATAGTAAATATATATATATATATATATATATATATATATATATATACATATATATCTGATATGCAGCGACAGTGTGATCATTGATTGCAGGGAATCATCGCTAATTGTGTTATTCTGCTGAAGAGCTTTTTTATATAAAGAGAGATAGTCATATGGTTCAATGGACATACATCTTGTTTTCGCTGTGTCCAGCATGAGGTTGGGCATGCAATGAATTTACCGGTATACTTAGAGAGGGTTCTGAATAATCAGTGATAATCTCTGTGTGAGAGATCCTGGGACCGAATGAGATGTGACAATAATATTGCAGAATTGAAGGATAATATCCACGTGGTCACTGGCATGTCAGAATAAGCACTGATAACCCCGCAAGGGCAGCGATGTTCCTGTAGCCTGTGACAGTCCTGTTCATTCCAGTGATGGGTCCCCTAGATGGAAGGAAAAAAACCCCGTTGTCTCCCCAGAGCTCAGAAAAGGAATAAAATTACCTGCCTCCTAAATGTAATCCATATCTATCTATCTATCTATCTATCTATCTATCTATCTATCTATCTATCTATCTATCTATCTATCTATCTATCTATCTATCTATCTATCTATCTATCTATCTATCTATCTATCTAAATATCTATGCACCTATCTATCTATTTATATGTGCATATTGGCGATAATCTGTAATTTCCTTTCTTTGAGACAGTCGTGGTGAATAATTCTATGGAATATGTAAAATTAAAACTAGAAAGCGAATGTATACTTGAAATCGTTGTGAAAATCGTTCATGGTAATATCCTGGAAGTATATCAATGTGTTATGACTTAACTGATTTGTTAGGTCTTTTATTAATGCTTAGTAACTTTCCTAGCATTATCAACGTACATTAAATAAGTACCAAATCTGATCTTTGGCAGAACAAAGCAGATTCTCTGTTAAAGACCGAGAGTTTTAATCGGGTAAAATGAAGTATATGTATATGCTTTCATGAAGGTGGAAGACACATGTTTCACTGAGTCATTCTTAATTCAATGCTGGTTGTAGTTAATAATATTTAGCATAATAAATGTTCACAATATTTATTTGACCAGTACTAAATAAACATGTTCTGGATTCTAATAACAATAGTTGTATTCACCGGAGAGAAACCCATCTGGAATATCGTTGCAGAGTTGGTAGAACAACAATTTCTAGCATTTAAATAAACCGTCTGCACTATTCCTCATACCTCCTATTGTAGAATATGAAAACCATCCTCACATGCTTGAAATTTTGTTCGAATTCATGCATTCGCATTTACTTCAGATAGTAATCATCACTATTTTGCAGGTTTTTTATTGTATAATTTTGCACAACCTTCGGTTGACCGAACAACATTATCACCCAGGAACTGGTGAGGATTTCTCGATATCTATATCTCACCATCTGGAGAACTTACCCTTGTATCTTCCTCCAGCGTCTGGACCAATGACAACAGTTGCAGTCAGGAGGGAACTAAAAATTGATGAGCTGCTTCTGGGTAGAGTACGTCAAGGCTGGCACCAGAGGTGTCAAGAACATACAGCTAACAACATTTTAAAATGAAGGGTCCTGGAGATTTTATTTAGGCTCGAAACTTGAGATGTTAATCAGAGAAATATTAATAATTATTCACTTTCATACCATGCACTAAATAAGTTTCAGATCTGATCTTTGGCAGATCACAGTGGTTATCTGTTAATGACAGGGATTTTTTAAGCGGGTAAAATGAAGTAAATGTATTTGCGTTCCTGAGGGTGGAAGACCCACGTTTCACTGAGCCGTTAGTAATTCAATGCTGGTTGTAGATGATAATACTTAGCATAATAAATGTTTACATTATTTATTCGACCGGTGGAAAATCCACATTTTCAGGATGACAATGACAGTAATTTTATTCACCGGAGAGTCAACATCTGGAATTTCGTTGCAGAGTTGGCAGAACAACACCTTCTAGGTCGTAAATATTACATCGGCCTGTGTCCTTAGCTACTGCCCATTGAAGATCCAGAATAACCATCCTCACACGCTGGAATTTTTGTTCAGTTTCCTGCATACTCATTAAGTGAGATGGTAACAATCATTATTTTGCAGGTTTAATTGCTTTTGCACAATATTTTGCCTGATTGATTGACTAAACGGCATTATCACCCTGAAAAGGGTGAGTATTTCTCGTAATCTGTGTCTCACCTACTGGAGGATTTACCCTTACCCCTTTCCAGCGTCATAGAAACATAGAAAACCTAGAAGACAATACAGCCCCTTCGGTGCACAAATCTGTGCCGAACATGTCCTTACATCAGAAATTACCTAGTGTAACCCATAGCCGTCTATTTTTCTATATTCCATGGACCTGTCCAGGAGTTTGTTAAAAGTCGCTCTCGTTTCCGTCTCCACCACCATTACCGGCAGCCAATTCCATGCACTCACCACTCTCTGCGAAAAAAATATGCCCGTGACATCTCATCTGAGCCTACCTCCGAGCACTTTATTACTGTGCTCACTCGTGTAGCCACTTCAGCCTCTGACTATCCAAACGATCAATGCCACTCATCATCTTATACACCTCTCTCAGGTCACCTCTCATCCTTCAACTCTCCAATTAAAAAAGGCCGATTTCACTCACGCTTTTCTCACAATGCATGCTTCTTAATCCAGTCAAATGTTTGTAAATGTCCTCTGCACCATTCCTATGGTTTCCACATCATTCTTATAGCTGAAGAGCAGAAATAAAGGTCTTCATGTTGTTACCTGGCACACCTCCAGCAGTCCTCCTCCATAACTTCCTCCGTCGTCAACGGGAAACTTACGAAGATACAATTCCCTGCACAGCTCCCAGCCCTACCTGCATCTAATCGCCCGCCCTCATTCCACATTGGTGAGACCCAATATAGATTGAGGTAGCGCATTTTGCAACTCTATCGCTTCGCATTCACCCTCTAAAATCCATGCTTTTTGCATTAGCGGAATAACGTGTCAACGTTCCCTGGTGTTCCGATCCAGATCGATATGTGGTCGGTCTATAAGAATAGAGACCAGTGAATCCCAGGACGATCGGCAGAATGAGTTTCAAATTGCCTTACAAAAAGATTCTTTAATTCACGTTGGGAACTTTGTGACTCCCCTCCTAAAATATCCGACATTTTGTTCACGGGTGACACGTAACAAGAGTATGATGGAATATTCCACACTTACATCTTCAGCAAGTGTATACCGTGTGTACTGTGTTCAGTCTTTGTCCAGGCAGCATTTCCAGCTTCAGGACAAGTGACAACAGTCGCAGGGGAACTCGCCACATCAGTCCCCGTGTGCGTCAGAAACCTGTTTTGCCCAGAAATATACCTCCGTCCATCACTGTCCTTCCCCACCTCTTGCCATTCGCTACATGAAGGCTGTAAACCTATAAAAGAGAAGTTAATCATTGCCATCGGAGGAACAATTGGAGGCAGATAATAAATGATGCCATGGTAATAACACAAATATCGCAGAGATAAAAAAAAACTTGTACGGGTTTTGATGTATTGATCAAAGAAAAGGATGTATTGATTAATGGCGCAGTGGACAATAAAATGGCGGAGTAGGAATTAAAATGAATTTCTTTCGCAGCAAATGACAACTGTTTTCGAGTTACTGAAAGAAAGCAATTTACAAGAAATGGTGAATCACAAGGAGAGTCTAGTGCAGTCAGCCTCACAAATCGTATTCAAGTTGTGAGAGGGAAAAACGTGTTATCAGCGCCGAGGTGTTCTCAAAGAAGCCGAGGGCCACGCATCTGTACATGTTACACAACGGATACAGAGTCCGGCCACAGTGATAACACAAATTCCACACATCGCGCTTCGATACCAGCTCCACGGTGGATACCGAAAGGCGAGTCACCCTCCAGAATGGCTTGGGGGATGATTACACAGTCTGGTCGTGAGAGCCTGAATGCTTCGGTGCCTTTTGCCAGATGGCAGGTTGGAGAAGTGGCGGGAGGAGAGACCCCGATGATCTTCTCAGCTGACCTCATTATCTGCTGCAGGGTCTTGCGTTACGAGCTGGTGACAGTTCCGAGCCAGGAAGTGATACAGCTGCTCAGGATGATATCAACAACGTCTGTAGAACATGGTGAGGGTGGGGGAGTGATGTGGGAGATGGACTTTTCATATCTTCTCAGAAATTGGCGACGCTATTGAGCTTCCCTTGCTGTGAAGCTGTTGTTGAGGCAGCAGGTGAGATTCTACGCCAGGTGAGCACCAAGAAATTTGATGCTCTTAACGATCTCTACGGAGGAGCCGTCGTATTCAGCGGAATTTCGTTGCTGCGTGCTCTCCTGAAGTCAACAGCCTTCTCTTTTGTTCTGTTCACATTCAGAGACAGTTTGCTGGCTCTATACCAGTCCATTAGCTGCTGCACCTCCTCTCTGTAAGATGACGTCTTTCTTGCCACGGTCGTGTCATCGACGAACTTGATGATGTGGTTCGAGCTGTGCGTTGCAGCACAGTCGTGGTTCAGCAGAGTGAACAGCAGTGGACTGAGTACGCAGCCCTGGGGATCCCTCGTGCTCAGTGTGATGGTGTTGGAGATGCTGCTCCCGATCCGGATTGACTCCCAGTCAAGAAGTCTAGGATCCAGTTGCCGTGGGAGGTGTTCAAGCCCGGTAGGCTCAGCTTTCCAGTCAGTTTCTGAGGGATAATTTTGTTGAATGCTGAACTGAAGTCTTTGAACATCATCTGAACGTATGTGTCTTTTTTGTCAAGGTGGGTAGAGCCAGTTGGAAGGTGATGAAAATGGCGTCATCCTTTAAGGTGTTGGGACGGTACGCAAACTACAGGTGGTCCAGTGAAGGGGGCAGCGGGGTCTTGACATGCCTCATGACGAGCATCTCGAAGCACTTCATGATGATAGATGTGAGTGCAACGGGACGGTAGTCATTTAGGCAGGACACTGAAAATTTATTCGGCAATGAGCCGACGGTGGCGGCCTTGAAGCACGTGGGAACGGTGGAGCTGCTCAGGGAGATGTTGAAGATGTCAGTGAGAACAACTGCTAGATGGTAGCACGTCCTCTGCGCACTCTACCAGGGATGTTGTCTGGTCCAGCAGTCTGCCGTGGGTTGACCCTACTCAAGGTTCTTCTCACATCGGCCATGATGAGACGCAGCACCTGGTCATTTGTAGGAAGTGTGGACTTCTTCGCCGTCACGTCATTTTCGGCCTCAAAACGGGCGTAGAAGTTATTCAGCACACCTGGGGGGCTCTCCTGAAGTCAACAACCATCTATTTTGTTTTCGTTTTTCACATTCAGAGACAGTTTGCTGGCTCTGCACCAGTCCGTTAGCTGCTGCGCCTCTTCTCTGTAAGACGACTCGTCGTTCTTACTGATAAGATCCACAGCTGTCGTGTCATCGCGAATTTGTTGATGTGTTTCGAGCTGTGCGTTGCTGGACAGTCATGAGTCAGCAGAGTGATCAACAGTGGAACGGGCACACAGACCTGGTGGACACCCGTGTTCAGTGTGGTGGTGTTGGAGTTGCTGGTATCACTTCTGTGCCCGTTTCCAGGCACTTTAACACGATGCCCTCTTGTGTTAGCCAGTTCGGGTATGGTTTGGGGGGGAACTCTGACTATCCACGTGATCAATGACTCTCTTCATCTTGTACACCTCTGTCAGGTCATCTTTCATCCTCTGTCACTACAAGGAGAAAAGGCCCTGTTCTCCTCAGGTACGATCTCCATTCCAGGCAACACCCTTGTAAATCTCATCTTCACTCCCTCTCTATTATCCACGCACTCTGTCTATATTATCTATAGTATAAACCCTGGATGGCGAAAATCTGCCTGCATTCACACTGTGCATTGCCCGAAATTTTCCCTTTAATTTATCGCTGGACATTTTGAAGCTTATTGATATTACAAAACTGTAAGTAGGTGGCCAGAACAGCCCACGATATTCTATCTACTGCCTCACCAACATGTTGTACAGCTTCAGCATCGAGTCCCATCTCGTCTACTCCGTGATCTGATTGTGAAGGCCACTGTGGTCAGAGCTCAATACGGGCCGAACTGCCCGTGACACCGATTTCCAGTAATTGTCGATCTGTATCGCCAGGCTTCTTTATAGATAATGCACACGAAAGTCCACTATTCAATACGAGTGTTGAAAGCTGTTGTATCTTTCCTCACAACGCCGACCATCTCATACTTGTCTGTATTAAATGCCATCTGCCATTTTTCAGCCCATTTCCAAGCCAGTCAAAATCAAGCACAAATTTGAATAGTTCCTGGCTGGAACAACGCCTCCAAATTAGGAATCGATCGTAATTCTTCTGATTCAGTTTTCTACATTGACACAATGGGCCAAACACCAATCCCTGCACTGCACTTGTCAGTGTGAAAGAGTCAACCATCCACACTCTGCTAATAGAGAAAAGAACATTCACCAATCCGTCCATAAGCCGCATAACTTTTGTGTGGGCGCGTAACTTTTTTTTTATTATCAAACGTCCCTGGAATTTTACTCTCAATCTCTTTTATGTGTTCATAAGAACATCTGTAAACGTGTTTCTGTGATGCATTTCTTCAGCTGTTACTCGACAACGAGTCGAAATGACTAAAGCAAGTGACAGAAAAATATAATTCTATCTCTTCCCTCAATAATTTGTAGACCATTTTACTTGCTGAGCTGATCCTCCGCCCTCAATGTCAGAGGCGAATGTGCTCCGCTGAATAGGACAGAATAAATACGTTTGAAGTTGATTGTTCAACATGTTTGTCTATGTTAGATACAACACTAATGAGAAATTCTCCCATTTCAGCTGCTGTCGTCAGATGTCCTGGAAAGTACATTGGTCGTGCTCGTATTATCTTTTGTTTAAAAGTTAATAACGTGTAAAATCCCTTGGGATACGAATTCATGGCACGCTGACAGAGTGAGAAAAATACTTTCATGTAAGTGTTTGTGGAGCGGGTTGTCCCTCATGCGACAGATGTCATAACCACACTAATTGTCTCAGTGGAATCACTCTGAATTGTATATAACTCTGTAAAATCTGCCAACTGTCCATATGAGCAACGGGAACGCTCCGTACAAGTGAATGCTGCATCTGACAGAATATGGAATATCCAGCGATTTACTACATTGCGAGCGTTTTCTATCCTTCTATTGTCGCGATCGGTATCCCCGGTAAAGTACTGGAGCTGGTCACTCTATCTATGGGGCCGTCGTCTCTGCTTTCGTTCGATGGCACTGTTTGTACTTTTACTGAGCACAGATGCTATCTTCGTCTGAAATGTGCTTCCAGAATTGAGGATTCAAGCATCTGATAGTTCAGTTATTCAGCTTCCAGATTTCTTCTGTGTGAAGCGTTTTTTTTTTTGTCAATGACGTTGTTGCCCATATTGCTACAGTTCAATAATTTCACCTTGCTCGGCTTTCTTAACTAACTGTAGACGCATTTCTAGACCAGAAGCTTTTGTAACTGAACGGCCAGACGGATATCGACAATCAGCTCTGTTCTTCCATAAAATGTTAAATGATCACTTATGCATTAATTCTCACTACAAATAAACCTTTCATCTGTTTCAACTCAAATAACGGGAATGGTGTTGGTTATGGAGCGATCGACCTTCACCGGTACATGACTCGTGGAAATCTGATGCCTGGCTCTAATCTGTGGGAAAGTCGCCCACCCAATGCTAATTCTGCCCATTACTGTCCAGCCGGAGTGCACGTACAGAGTCAACCGCAAATTGAATTTCTGCTTTTCACTTCCAAATACCATCATACCCTGCGTAGCATTGGTAAAATGGTGGGAATTCAGACATTTGCAGGTAACGAAAACTCTGTGTTGATTTTTTTTTTCTCTCCGAATTTCTTGCAGTAAATTTAACGGCCATTGTGATTCTATCTCGGGCAAAATGCGGACTCTCCAAATGCATCACCCGTTATCTGGTTGGAATGGCAACAGCAGATATGACGGTGGTTATAGTTTTCGCTTTAGTGGATCAGACCAATCTACATGTACATGCATTCCAGATTCCTACTCATCACTCCTGTATGCGCTCTGACACTTTCATTATTTGTTGTAACGAGGGACTGTTCTGTTTGGTTACAGTCAGTTTTACCTTCGATCGTTTCATCGCAATATGAAGGCTGCGGGAACGATACTGCACCGAGAGAACAGCAACGGTGGTGATGGTGACGGTGGTTATAGTGAGTTGCGGGAGAAGTGTCCCGTTTTACTTTGCTGTTAAACCTTACGTCATCATTGACAACATACCATGGCGTTGCGCTCTCATACAGGAATACACTACTTCACCCGTGTGGAAAGTAGTGGAAATACTAGATGGCATTTTAACATCATTACTACCAATCGGCTTAATTCTTATCTTTAATGGATTAACAGTAAGACATATAGTTGCAGCAAATAAAGTCCGGAGAGGCCTTCTGCTGAGCAGCGATAAGCAGAAAGATGCCGAGGTGGAAAAACGCAGAAAATCGATGATTTTATTGTTTGCAATTTCAGCTAACTTCATATTGTTTTGGATGCCGTATACAGTCCGTGCCCTGAAGTGGCAAGTGGAGAATTACTATTACGTTAACAGGTATTTGAATTCCTCGGTATATATACTGCAGCAATCGGGTTTCATGTTGCAAACTCTCAGTATGTGCACCAATACTTGTATTTATACACTAACTCAGAGGAAATTCAGACAACAGCTGAAGGAAGGAATGAAGTATGTTTTTACTTTAAATGGCCATCTGTGTAGATAACGCCCACTTCAATTTTAATTCAGCGGAGTTTTAGAATATAGCTGTTGGAATAAATCATTAGGTTTGGCAAATATGTCACAAATACAAACAATCTTGTGCCTGGTCATTCTGAACTGAATAGATTCCAAACTGTCACAGAGATTTGACGATCATTCTGGGACCGGTACCTCAGGATAAAAGAAAGGACCAACAGACTCCCGGACAGTGTGTTCCACCAGGCCATCAGACTGACCTGAGTGTTTTCTATGTTACATTGACTGTTCTATTTATTATACGTCATTATAAATTACTAGGATTGCACATTGCATATTCAGACGGAGACCTAACCTAAAGATTTTTATTCCTCATGTATGTGAAGGATGTAACAAATAAAGTCAGTACAATCATAAGGGGAGGAATGACTTCTTGACTTTTAGGGGTTCACATATTTCAAAATGGTCATAGCAGGGTATAAAAGGGTAAAGTGAAAGCGTTTTAAACACAGGGAGGGTGTGTTATATCACAGCTGCGGAAAGGAAGGACGCTGTGGTGGGATTGTTTGTTAATAGGCTGTCACTGGACCTCGATAGAGAAGAGACACTTGCTTGAGAGTATTCTGTACAGAGCTCCCATTACGAAAACGATAAAAACACATACAGACAGTGACAGATCGGGAGATAGATTTTGCACAGGTTGTTTCATGTTAATGTTGTCGTGTTAATGAAACTTAAACAAATTAGACTTCACTGATATTCATCAGCAATTCATCTGCTTAAAAGGTTTAAGTGTGACAGAATTTTTCAGTTGTGTACAGGAAGCAGAGGGCAGGCTGACTCGTGAACATTCCCGCTTGTGCTAATACTAGAGAGTAAAATGGGTCAGGTATCTGATCTCTCCGCGTTTCAGTATTTCAGCACGATAGAGCACAGCTATTCGACATACCTTACACTGTGATAGCAGCATACTATATGGAATGCACTTAATTGATACTATTGAGTAAGAACTTGGGTGCCGAATTAGGGAAGTGCTTTGATGCTTCAAATGCACAAGAGAAATATGGAGATTGTTAATGGAGCACTTGATTAGGTTTCAGCATCGGTTTCTTTCATTGAGACGGATATTGGATGGCCTCGTAATGTAACCCTGGTTGATAAGAGATATAGAACACCTATAAGAGATATAGAACACATATAAGAAATATACTTAAGGTTTTGGAAGAAAAGATCGGACAGAGCAATGGAAAGTCCTCAGGTGTGCTGAGGCATGTAGGCGCTTCAAAATATGAGCTGGAAAGTGGGAATACATATTCCATATCTTGGTGCTACACGGTACGAAATCCAGGTAATTAGAGAAAGCGAGCGGAAATATTGCTGGGCATTTATTTTTGCGCCACCACTGGCCACAGAAGTAGTACAGAATGATTGGTGAATAGCAAATGTTATTTCTTTTTCAAGAAATGAAATAGGGATCGCCTTAAGAATTACAGACAAGTGAGTTTTCGATCACTAGTGGGCAGGTTATTGCAGAGGCTTCCTAGAGACGGAATTTATTGAAAACCGTATTCTGATTGGGATAAACATCATGGTTTTCTGTCCCTTATGAGCCTGAATAAATTCCATGAAAAAGTGAAAATTAGGCAAAAGAAGCACAAGAGTCAATGTGGGCTATATTCGTTTTGTAAGTATTAGAATGGTTTCCCTATGGTGCACACTTTCAGAAAGTCAGGTGGCATGGGATCGAGTGAAACCTGACTGCAAAGATTCAGAACTGGCGAACCAAGGGAAGGCCGACAACGCTGTGGATGGAGTTTGCTATGCCTGGAGGACAGAAGCCACTGATGTTCCGCAAGGAATGTATAATCTTTTGTACGCTTTACACTTACATCTAGACTCTGCTACAGTCCTACTGTGTTCTGAAAGACGGACTTTAATTTGAACATTCTGCAGGACTTGGATACTTTACTGACTAAGGGCTGATTTTGAAATCAGAATACTGAATTCGGACTGAAACTGCACGTTACCTAAACTGAGAGCGTTTTTACGTATTACAGGGCAATTACTACGATTACATCCAAACATTTCTCCCCATTGGAACCCTGCAACTCAAGATCAGCATTTCGAAATATTCAGCAGCATCATTTGCTGCTATCCAAATGAACCTGCCTCCCAGGCAGCGAACTTCAAATTACCAATTCAAATACAGCAGTTACTAACCCAGGATGAAGAATTCAAGAAACGTCAGGAATTCAGCAATTCTAAAGTACTAGTATTGTTGCAATTGGAGTGGACACCTCCAGCAGTACATATTGGGGGTGTCGCCACCATTGGAGGAATATGGCTGTGAAGGAATATTGCTGGCAATTCCGTGTGGAAAATCGCACAAGGGAGCTGGTGACCAGGAAGTTTCAACAATTACAGAAAGCAGAAGCAGATGGCTGTTTAATTGGGGATCTGATAGAGTTATAACAAAAAAAGCTAAGAAAGAACGGCACAGACTGGTATCGCAAAAGAGATGTCGTCATAAAGTAGCTGTGCGAGCTACGGTACAACAGGAATCGGTAGAATATCAACATAAAACAGAAGCCGAGCGAGATAGACAAAATGCTCTAAAAGTAGGTAGAAACGTTTAGACAGAGGGGTAGATGTTTAGAGTGGTGTGGGCTTGATGCATCTGAACCAGTTTCAGTTGTAGGGTGAGAAACTAGAGGGACCAGCCCAACTAGCGAAGGATAAAATGGATCGAATGAGGAATCAGTGCGGTGATTGAAGACGGGTGTGAATGTGATTCAAAAACCAGCACAGGAAAGGAAGAGCAGCAGTGGTGATCATGCACAGTGTTTAAAGCAGATATCCAAAAGCAGCGGGACCAATTGCTGCACAGTGCAGTATGATATGTGCTTTTTGATCTAAAAAGGGGAGGAAGGTGAATAGGGAGGTAATTGTTGGTATGATAGAGCAAATATATCTACTAGATACGGCTACGATCATTCTGAAGAAACGTTTCCCGAGGAACTCCCACCAAAGGTATACAAACAGGAGCTGGTGATACCGTCTGCACGATTGGCACCCCTCGTTACTATCAGAGAGGGCGAGCGGGGCGGGGTGCAAATCAAATCACAACATAACATGCACTACACCGTTCGGGGTACAGCAGCTTAAAGATACTGCATTCTGCAATGGGACGTGTGCTCACGGTCGATACTCGAGAACTGATACAAGCAATTAGTCATCAGAGAGCAATACATGTCCGAGATGGACTGTGCTCCAAGAGGTGCATGGAAAACTATTAGAGATGGACCATTTAGGAACAAAGGCCTCAAATAGATGTTTGAGGACAGTTGTATCTCAGTAAATCGATGAATCTAAACGTCACTGGAAATGTTTGATCATTCCGAACCCATTCAATCTGAGTCATGGATACTGAGGAAAGTGAGTATAGCGTGGGTAAGAAAATACAAAGATCAACAAAACTCTCCCTCTCTCTCCAGCTGGCAAGAATATAGACACCCTGGAAGCAGGACAATATCGTGAGCGGTGATTATATGGCCAAGGCGGGGCTTTGTTTTGACAGAGTTAATTGTATGATTTGGAAGATGCCAACAGGCAAGAATATAGACACCACCTGCAGATCCCAGTAGGAGAATATCAGGGTGGGGTATGCACAATGGCTGAAATGTGGATAAAACCGGATGAAATGAGCGATGATCTGAAGGTGCAGCAAATTATTGCACAGACCTCAAGAGCACTTTCAAGGTACACGCATGACTGCGGAAAGAGAGCTGGCAGCTTATACATCAAGGGCGAAATCCTTAGTCAAAGAATCAATATGGGTCTCCAAACGAAAAGCAGATGTAGGTACGGTAATTAAGAGTTTGCGACAGTAAGAGGTACTGACGCCAATCGCCGCCACTAGTAACTGACCCATATGGCCAGTGACAAAACCAATTGGTAACTGGAGGTTCACAATAGATTATCGATAGCTGAATAAATGAATTCTGTTAACAGCCCCAACTGTAGCAACTAACCCGGAGTCAGAGGTCAATCACAATGAAAGAGCGCAATGCTTGACAGTTTCATTAATAAATAAAGGATTTTGCATGTTCCAGTCGAAAAGATTGTCAATGCAAGTTTGCATTTACCTTTCAGGGACGGCAGTATACATGGACTGCCCTACTAGAGGGGTTCCACCATTCCTCGCTATATTTCAACAGCGCAGGGGGAGCTATAAAGCGTTTTTCAAAACTCGAGTGCTCGGTACAATCTGTAGATGATCAACTCCTGAAGACTGAAACAAAGTGTGAACTTTATGGGCTCTTGACAGAACAAATGCAATTTTTACTTACATTGAGACTAAAAGTAAGCCCTAAAAAACAGAGGTGATGGAACAAGTAGTTTGTTATTTGTGAATGAATTTGTCATTGGGGAAAAAGAGAAACTGAAAAGTGAAGAGGAGAATCCGTGATGAATCTATCTCTTTCCGGACATTTGAAAGGGCTGTGGACCTTTCTGGGGCTGGTAGGTTACTCTATGGATCACATTGATGGATTTTGCAGCAAAGCAGTGAGGCAATGAACCATTCTCATTGCAGGTGGCGACGACTGATACCACCCCTTATTAATGCTGGTACAGGAGACGGATGGGAACTTAAAGCAAGTTTTGTATGCATTACGCATGCTGTCAACAACCGAACAGTGGGATGCTGCTTATGAAAAAAGAAACATTTGTTTACGTTTCTCTGGCGGTGAAGCATTTCACCTACATAGTGGAATTGAATCCAGAGCCAATAATAACAGAGCACTCCCGCTTACAATTACTGATAGATGGAAGGATTCAAAATGTTTCAACAAGCCAAAGCAAAGTCATTAGATGGACATTGCTGTTGCAATGAAGAAATATTAGCGTTAAGGAAGTACAATCACCGTCAATGTTAGCCGATATCTTGCTGTACCAAGGAAGTAAGCATGAGAATCAAGGTATGATAGCAAATGGTCTCAAGGGTCCATTTGTATTAAAATAGACCAAAAAAATGTGAGGGTGAATGAAGATCAGATAAAGTAATAGCTGAGAAAAAAAGACACAAAGGAAAAAGAAAAAAAAAACATTTTTTTTATATATGGTTGATGATCAGAGGAGAAACGTATGCCTCTATGATATCTTCATGGTTACGAATCCCCGTTGTTCCCTTCAGGTGTAGCTACGGTGGAAGAACCTTCAGCAAATGCCCTGATGCGCCACTGCAGGAGGAAGACACGGAGGGTCATCCCAGCTTATAATGCACCTGCTGCCACCATACCAACCGTCTTCGTCGCCCAGCAAGACCACTCAAGACTGTGGAACTTGTGTGAATTTCTATTAGCTGAATTTTATACATAGTGGAGAAATTCAAAATATGGATATCGTTGGAATGTGTGTTAGTGTATGGCAAGGTTATGCCTGGACGTCATCACTTTAATCAGTTGAGGCTGTGAAAGCAGCAACATTATCAGTCGGGTTAACGACTACTAATGATTTTGTCAGACTGGCCAGCAGTGATAACATTATTTCAGTTCAGTGATGTTCCATAAAAAGCAGTGATAATACAAGCCGGACTGTGACATGTCAGTGTACTGGCAGACTATTTTGCATATTGAACGGCAGTGATTTTTTTTTGAACAATAAACCAGACCCGTAATAGTTCCGGGTTTCGCATTTTCCAGTCACTATGCCTACGTCATATCCGGCGACCTCCATTCTATATCCAGGTATTGGATCTCCAGTAGCTCAGACAGATGTCAGTGAGTGCGCCATGTGGAGAGTTTGCGCTCATTCATCCGGCTGTGATTCACATTGCTGCCCATCTGCAGTGACCTCTTCTTTCTGTTCCTTACAAAGTTTTATCTCATTCGTGCAATATTTATAAATCATTTCAAAATCTTTTAGAAAAGAAAAACTGTCTGATTTTTATTGTATACAAACATATGACTCAGCGTATTCCGTAGTGTCGAACTACAACGGTTTAACATCATCTCAACTTGACTGTAATTAACTTGATTCGTGATGTACAACAATACTCACTTGTAGTTCCACCCCGCCTGCTTGAAGCAACAAAAACATATACATTGATCTCAAGTGTACTGCACATTACTTAAAGGTTAAGTATACCTAACACATGCCAACATGAATACAGGGTAATTTAACAATTACTTTGATTTTAGTCCTGGTTTGAGACATTAGAATAAAACATATCGGTTGCGCAAAGGTGTAAGTGATGAAGGCTCGGCATTCTTATGTTCCCCGTTGGTTTCCTTCATCCGAACACACTGAATAGAAGCTGTACCTATTTTCGCCTTTGTGATTGTTTAACTGAGAATCCACCGAACGATGTCTGGGTTTATTTTCCAGTGACTGTCTAAACTAGAGTGTAACAGGGCTTGCCAATAAAGACACCGGGTTTCCCTTAGACATACGGAACAAATGTGCTGGTCATTCGAAAGATAAGCACGGCCCAATGTGATAACAATAAAGAGTGAATATTTCTCCTTCACCGCCGGGTCACTCCTGATATCTCTGCACAAAGAACAACAAAAGCCGAAATTCCATGTCATTATGTTCCCCTCCTGTTTCGTTCACTCGGCGGTACATTGACCGGACATCTCTGTCCTCTAAAGTCCAGACCGTAATGATACGTTGCATGGAAACGCTGTGCACATTGTGTGACCATCTCCTGCTGTACAGACTGCGATAAACGTCAGTATTTATGGCACATCTGAGATATTGATGCCGCTGCCTGAAATTTGAGTAGATCAGAATTTTATTTGCTGCAAGGGTGCGGACATTCACGACCTAAGACATGACCAATACGTTCTGATATCTACTGACAGTGTGCTCACTAATGACTGGACTTCATTACTAACAGTGTGGTTGTGCCAAGGAGCATTTTGAGAAAGAGCGATATTATTATGGCGTTATAGTTTTATAGTCAGAGATCTTGTTTTCCCAGTTTCCATGATGAGTCTAGAAAAAGCAATAAAATTACCAGCATACTGAGAGATGGATCTGAAGAAACAGTGATGTTTTTAGTGTGAGACATTGTGGGACCGAATAAGCTGTGATAACAACATTGCAGTATTGAGTGAACTGTACAAGCAGGGACATTGTCTATGTTGTCGGTGGCATGTCAGAGGAAGCGCTGATTAGATCAGTGTGGTCAGTGATGAGCCTGTAGATCTGTGGCAGTCCTGTTCATTGCAGGAATTGATCATTTGGAAGGAGGGAAACATCCCTAGTAGTCTCTTCACAGCCTAGAAAGGGAAATAAATTATCTGTCTTGCAAATTTAATCATTTTCAATCTATCTATTTATATATCCACCTATATATAGGCACATTGGCGAGACACTAGAAAAACACTTTCTTTGAAATAGCCGTACTGACAACTTCTATGGATAAAACATCATCATCGCTGGAAAATAAGATTCACGAGAAATAACTGAGAATCATGCAAGATAAAATCCCGAAAGAGTATCGATGTTATCACTGTCTTTGGTGCTGCTTGATTTGGTTTGTTATTTTAATTCCTATTCATCTTTAATTATTTTTGTTGGTGTCCGTTGCCCGTCGTTTCTGACAATAGTCTGAACATGTGGGAAAGAATTTAATTGTAAAATAAAACTTTTTCTCATGGGCAGTTTTATTCTTTCGTGCTTCAGAATCAAGGCTCAATGGTAGGAATAATGGTCCAGATTGGCCACTCCCTCGGCTGCGGTGAAAGCAATGACGCATTCTGTGCCTTGTTTTGCCTTCCACTCTCAATGAAGTGTTCCAGCATTGCCTTCTTGGGCTTTGGATGTTATAGTTGTTGTCAGCTTCCCAGTCCGGGAAATGGTTGCGCTTGCTGGGTAGGTAAATCCCTATCGCACCAGTCCTGGAGGTTTCCAGCTATCATCACTGGTTTACCCCGCCTGTCTTAGGGGTGTACCAGGGTGTTGCCACTGTCGCAGGGAAACAGTTACTTGGAGCCATAAATGAGAGCAGGGTGGCAGGCGCTGGCCAACGCTGGACAAGCTGCCCCTGTGTGGAGAACGACCTGCCCTCCACCAGAGGTGCCAAACAAATTGTTTCTTATAGACCCCACATCTGGCATCCTTGGCTGCGTAAATCCAGGAAAGACTCTCCCCGGTACGGCCAAACACTCCGGTGAGATTGAACGGGTCTCCCATGTCAAACCGCAGTTTTGCTACGCTGTTGCACATTAGTGCCACAAAATAACAGACAGTACGCTGCATATGATTAAAGGAATTATATTTTATAAAAGGATATGCGGTGAAAGCAGGGGAGTGGGGGTGACTGGAGGAATTGCATCAGCCCATGATTTAATGGTGGAGCAGACTGGATGGGCCGAATGGCCTGCATCTGCTGCTATGTCTTATGGTCTTATTGATGAATTTTAACTTAAGGGATAGAAAATAAAACAAAAAGAAAATAGTCCATTCTAATTAAGCAGTCAAATGTGCACACGTTGGAGCTCATCTTGAACTTCTCGGTCACTCACGCCCTGCCCCTCGGTCTGCGTGGAAGCTCAAACTACCTTCCAGACAATCGGGTCGACCACCGGATCGCATCCTACGACCGGTTCTCTTCAGGGTCTTCGCTCTTCTTAGCCTTTTGAACAACAGCCCCAAGACCACACAGTGTCCCTCACCAAAAAAAAAAACTCCCCCGATTTCTGGCATCCTACTTGAATGGCCCACTTTGCTCATCATCCTGATCTTCAACAATAATCCGAACAGGCTGAAAGAAGAACCCGGAGAACAACACATTCCAACACATAAACTGACCCTTCGGCCTGAAGCTCGGAGTGAAACCATTGAAGGACCAAACAAACCATCTTCACACGCTTGACGTTTGCCGTATTTTATGTATTTTCGAAGACTAATCATCAGTATTTTTTAGGTTCCAGTGCTTTGATTTTGCACAAAAATTCCCTGGCCTTAGCTTTCTTTTAGTTTGATGTGTCTGAATAAAATTGGAAGTCAACGTGCGATTCTCACAGGGGGGAAATGTAGTGACTCAGCAATGTTTCAAAGGGGACATAAACAGCAGTTTTGGTGTTTCAGCGCAGACTTTCAGTGCGAACGTAATGTATACTGCACTTTATGGTATTTCATTCAGTCTCGCTGGCAAACATTAGAGCAGCCTTGGAACCTGCGGACAGATCACTGAGATTAGTTTCTGCTTCTGTTCAAACGGAGTATCGATGGAGAAATGGTGGTAGAATTGTGGCAGCTCTGGCTCAAGTCTTTAAATTTAAATAGATGCACCACACGTCACGTGTATGGTGTAAAGTGGTGAAGTCTTTCCCTGGGAGCGGTTCAATGCCTCATATCTAACATCTCATGTGTGTGTGTGCAGGAAAAGAACGTTCAGCAATCGGTCCGCAATCTGCAGCTCATGGTGTGTGGGCTTGTAACTTTCTTATTATCAAAATCCCTGGAATATTGCTGTCGATCTTCCTTTAGTACTTACAATAACAGACGTACATTCGACATTCAAGTTATTCGAAGCGACTAGAACGAGCGAAAGGAAAAATAATCCTAACCCCCCCCCCCTCCCAATAACGTGTACTTCATTTCACCTGCCGAGCTAATGTCCCACTCTCAAAGTCGGAAGAGAATGTGGTCGGCGGAATGTGAGAAAATAAATCTGTTTGAAGTTGATTGTCCATGTTGATTATCCAGGATGATGGTCTATGTTAGAAACGACATTGATCAGAAAAGGTCCCACTTCAGCAGCACAAGCCGGGTATCTTGGAAATTACTTTGGCAACTATCATATTATCTTTTGTTTAACAAGTTAATAACTTGTAACATCCCTTGGAGGAAAGGAATTTATGGCACGGTGCGGAGTGAAAAACAATTTAATGTCAATGTTTGTGCAGCTATTTGTCCCTAATGTCACTGACGTCATAACTACAATAAATGCCTCAGTGGAATTACTCTGAATTGCATATAACTCTGTAAAACCGATCACCAGTCCATATGAACAGTTGGAATGTTCCGTGCATCTAAAAGCTGCATATTCTGAGGGAATATGGGATATCCAGCGATTTACTACATCGCGGGCATTTTCTATCCGACAATTGTAGCGATCAGTATCCCTGGTAAGGTACTGGAGCTGGTCACTCTATGTATGGTGCCGTCATCTTGCTTTTGTTCCGCTGCACTGTTTGTACTTTTACTGAGCACAGATGATACCTTCGTCTGAAATCTGTCTCAGGAATTGAGGATTCAAGCATCTGATAGATTTGCTGTTCAGTTTCCATATTTTTTCAACGTGATACTATTTTGTTTGTCTATACGTTGGTGGCGATATTGCCATAGTTTCACATTTTCAGCTTCCTCAAACAATAGTGGTCGCTTTTCCAGTTCGGAAGCTTTTTATCAACTGCACGGCCAGTCGAATAGCTGCACTCAATTATACCTTATGCATTAAATGTCATAATTTCACTACAAACAATTCCTTCAGCTATTTTACGTCAAATCATGGAAATCATTTTGTTTATGGGGCGATCGATCGGCCACCGTTAAGTGAGTCGGGGAAAATCAAATCCCTGCCTCCGAGCTGTTGGAAAGTCGCAAACCCATTGCCACTTCTGTCTACTATTGTCCAACCGGAGCGCACGGACAATCCGCACAAATTGACTTTTTGCTTTACACTTCCAAAAGAACTATACCCTGCATAGCATTGGAAGAATGGTGGGTATTCAGGCATTTGCAGCTAACGATAATTCTGTGTTGTGTAATTTTTTTTCTTTTTCTCTCCAAATTTCCTGTAGTTAATTTAACAGCGATTGTGATCCTATCTCGGGGGAAATGCGGACTTTCCAAATGCATCACCCGTTACCTGGTTGGAATGGCAGCAGCGGATATGATGGTCGTTGTATTTTTCGGTTTACTGCAAGAAACCAACAATATCTACGTTTATTCCAGATCCCTGCTCATCACTCCTGTATGCGCCGTTATTGTTGTATTTTTTCTTGTGACGAGGGACTGTTCTGTTTGGTTTACGGTCAGTTTTACCTTTGATCGCTGCATCGCAATATGTTGTCGAAAGCTCTGGGAACGATACTGCACTGAGAGAACAGCAACGGTGGTTATCGTGACCATTATTGTATTCAGCTGTGGGAAATGTACCCCGTTTTACTTTACCATTGAGCCTTATGTCATTATTGACAACGTGCCGTGGCGTTGTGCCCTCACTCATGAATACGCTACTTCACCCGTGTGGAAAGGCATGGAAATACTAGATGGCATTTTAACACCGTTGCTACCAATCGGCTTCATTCTTATCTTCAATGGGTTAACAGTAAGACATATCATTGCGGCAAATAGAGTCCGCAGAGGGCTTCGGAACAACAGTGATAATCAGAAGGATACCGAGGTGAAAAACCGCAAAAAATCGATAAATTTATTGTTTGCAATATCAGCAAATTTCATCTTATTTTGGGTGCCTTATGTAGCTCATTCCCTGAAATGGCAAACGGTAAACTTTTTTTATGAGGACAAATATTTGAGTTCCCCGGTATATATACTTCAACAATTTGCGGTGATGTTGCAAATTCTGAGTATGTGCACCAATACTTGTATCTATACACTGACACAGAGGAAATTCAGAAAAGAATTGAAGAATGGAGTGAAGTATGTGTTTACGTTAAATGGCCATCTCTGTTAATAACTCCCACTCCAAATGCAATTCGACGGAGTTTGAAAATTAGTAGATTTCGCAAATATACCATAACTTCAAACATTCATGTCCCTGGTCATCATCAAATTAATGAATTCCAAACTATCGCAGAGAGTTGACAATCATCCGGAAGACGGTACCGCAACATAAAATGCAGGACCTACAGGCTCCGTGACAGTTTTACCCACCATGTCATCAGACTGATTAACTCACGCAGATATCAGTGTTTTTCTATGCTACGTTGACTGTTTGGTTTCTTACAATTTTACATTTCTTGGATTGCACAATGTAGATTTAGATGGAGACGTATCCTAAAGATTTTTATTCCTCATGTATGTGGAGGAAATAAAGTCAATTCAATCTCAAGGGGAGGAATGACTTCCGGACATCTCGGGGTTCAGATGTTTCAAAATGTTCATAGTCGGGTAAAAGAGAGTAAAGGGAAAGCCTTTCAAACACAGGCAGATAGTGTCACAGCTGCGAAAGGGAGGACACTATGATGGAATTGTATGTTAATAGACTGTGATTGGAACTCAGAAGTAGAAAGGGAAGCGACACTCGTTTGGGAGAATTCTGTAGATAGCTCCCTTCACCAAAACGAAAACAACAACCAGAGACAGTGACTGATCCGGAGATAGATTTTGGACAGTTGCCATTTTCATATGGTTGTTGTCACAGGTAAATTAAACTTCACCGATATTCATGGGCACTTCGATTGTTTACAAAGGTTTAGATGTGAGAGAATGTCTCGGTTACGTCCGAGAAGGAGTCGTATCGCAATGAGCAGGCAGGCGGACTGGCGAACAGCCCATTCTAAATCTTGTACTGGAAAGTGAAACGGTCGGGTAACAGATCCCTTTGCGGGTCAGCATTTCAGAAAAATAGGACACAGCTATTCGCCATTTACTAATACCTTACACCGGGGTAGGAGCAGACAGTATGGAATGTATTTAATTAATGCTATTATGTAGGAACTTGGTAGCTAAATTTGGGACTGGTTTTGTTCCGTCAAATCCACAACGGAAATATGGAGTTTGTTAATGGGACACTAGATTGGGTTTCAGTACAGGCTTGTTTCACTGAGGCGGGAATGGATGGTCCCTAAAGTCAGCCTGGTTAGAAAGAGATAAGGATCACCTCTTCAAGTAAAAGAAAGGAATATATTTAAGGATTGGGAAGCAAGAATCAGGCAGGGCTATGGAAAGAGACAGTGTAGCCAGGAGGAGTTTAACAATGGACTTAGAAGAGTTAGAAGCGGACATGAAAAGGCCTCGAAGGTTTAAAACAGGAGTGTGACCACATAGAGAGTGGGAGAGATGAGCGATAAAAGTGGAAGCATGTGTCTGGAGTGCAAGGAGGCAGTGAAGGTTCTTACCCATACTTTGCTTCAATATTCACCAGTGAGCGCGTCATTGACGAATGTGGATACAGCGAAACACGACGGATGTGCCGGAACACGCAAACGTTCAGAATTACGAGCTGGAAACAGGGGAAACATGAAAATAACTCTTTCCCCTTTGCTACAAGGGATGTATTTCAGGTAATCAGAGAAAGCGAGCGAAGATATTGCTGCGCTTTAGGACATGACATTGGTGTCATCACTGGCCACAGAGAACGGCAAATGTTATTTCTCTTATGAAGAAGTATAATGTAGTCCTGAGAGTTACAGGCCAGTGAGTCTTCGATCAATGGTGGGCAAGCTGTATGAATGGTTTCTTAGAAACAGAATTAATGAATATCCGGAGAAATGCATCCTGTTTGGAGATAGCCAGCATGGTTCTGTGAGGTCAGGTCGTCTCTTATGAGTCAGAATACTTTCCAAGAAAAAAGTGAAAAATTGGTCGATGAAGTCAGAACAGTCGTGCTGAGGTATATTAATGGTTAAGCTGTTTGACTGGGTTCCCTATGGAGCACTCATTCAGGCCTGGGATCTAGTGAAACCTGGCTGTATAGATTCAGAACTGGCTGAACAAGGGAAGGCCGATGAGGCAGTGGATGGAGATATTCCGCACGGTAGGTCTAATCTTTAGTACACTCTACAACTATATCTAGTCTCTGCTGAGCTATTACAGTATTCTGAGAAACAGACATTAATTTGATCATCCTGCAGCACTGGGATAATTTGCAGTAATTTAGTTAGAGGTGATGATGAATGCAAAATACTGAATCCGGACTGAAACTGCACGCTTTCTAAACTGAATTCCCGTGTACCAATTAAAGGCAGATGCTAAGATCACACCAAACCAATCTTTTCCAATGGAACCCTGCAACTCAAAACCAGAGGTTCAATGTCTTCTGCAGCATCCTCCGTGCTTCCCAAATAACTCTGCCTCCCAGAATGAGAATTTCAGTACTGACAGAACACACGCCCACACAATTACCGGTAGAC
Organism: Hypanus sabinus; assembly: GCF_030144855.1. Lineage (NCBI taxonomy): Eukaryota > Metazoa > Chordata > Chondrichthyes > Myliobatiformes > Dasyatidae > Hypanus > Hypanus sabinus. The sequence continues at coordinate 938,020 of NW_026781391.1, forward strand.
GGAAGGATTCAAAATAATTGAGTAAGCCACAGAAGAGTCATTAGATGGGCATTGTTTTTGCAAGGAATAAATATTAGCGTAAAGTGTATAAACACAACCTTCATCTGAGCCGATAAACCGAAGTGAAAATATGTCTCAAGCTATGAAAGCAAGTGATCTCAAGGATCTGTTTGTATCAAAAAAAAGAAAAGGGTGAAAGATCAGATAAAGTAATGACTGAGAACAAAGGCACAAAGAAGCAAATATTTTTGTATGTTTCCTCAACAGTACAGCTTGGTGAGAAGTGAACTGGATGAGGCACATATGTAGAGGATGACATGACCAGGATATGTACAGATTAGCTTTAAAACTACCGAAACCCATGAGTGCACAGGCAGCTGAATTGGCAGCTGCAGTTTACCTGGTTAGAGTCAGAAAGTTTTTCACCAGAGTTAGCCATACAATCTGATCATATGTAGTTAGCAACAGACTTACAGAACGTTTACCTCTGTGGGCGGCTCCTCGCATCTGTTCTGCTATTTCAATATATATTTAAGGAGGGAAAGGGAAAATATGGATTCATAAAGGGAAATTGAAAAGTTAACTAATTGTTGGAACATGAATAAAAGCTTCTGGTTCCAGAAGGAGGAAGAAACCAAATGACCCGTTGGTACAATTTTGCATGGGGACACCAGGGAAGCAAACTCTCCACAGAAAAGATCAAGAAAGTGGGCTGGTGGCCGAAGAAGAAGGATGGTGTTGATATTCTGTGAGAACTTGCTTGATTTGTGCATAATTTAGTCCTCACAGAAATGTAAGGAAAAGAGGCTACTTTACAAATAATTAAATAATTTTTATAATTATGTAAATCGACTACTTTACAAATAGATTAAATTATTTTTCTTACCGCTCGCCCCAGAAGAATACAGACATACCGTGGTAATAATAGATAGCTTCATGACGTGGGTAAATAAATATTCACTTGCTGGGTCTTGCTCGGAGTATTGAAACGGAGTAAGGCACACAAGCATTCTCAGCTATGACAGACACAGTAAAGGCCATTGAAAAAATCTTTTCGGAGAGGATATTCACTAGCTGGGTACGACCCCCGAGTACCCAAATGGATTAAGGCACACATTTCACGGCCCAGATAATGGAAGATGTCATGGCAGTTTTAGGGATCAAACGGAAATTTCATAAACTCCGTAGACTGCAGTCAAGAGGAAGTGTGGAAAGGAAATGAGGCAACAACATGGGACAGCATATGCTTTGATGATAATATGGAATACATTAGCATTTTCAACAGGTTACTGCCATTATAAATACATCGCTGGAACGGACATGGAAGGTTTAGAGGAGTTGATTGGATGAAATTGTTGGAACACAAAATCAATGGGTTTGTGGCAGAAATGTGGGTACAACAATGATACAGTCCATGAAAGAAGCCATTTATGTGGCAGCCCAACAAAAGGGGAAGAGGAAACAACAGAGTAATACCTACTTTGACTCAGTGATCAGTCTGGATTCTGAATTGTTCAGGACAAAGAGTGCTGATTAGAATACACAAACCTTCATTATTAATTCGAAGCTTTTGCATGTCTGTTTGAAATTACAGGCAAACCAAGTCCATCAGTGTACAAGCTACTGACTTCTTCAGATAAAATGTGGGAAGTACTGTATTAACCGTCTGAAATTGGTGGAGGAGAAACAAAAAGGGCATTACCATCGCTACCGGATGTACATGATGGCCCTGACTAGGGTGACTTGAGAATGGAACAACAGTTCCAACAAGATTGGGACAGGTTTTATCAATGGGGTGATTGTCGGTTCCTTCATCCTAGGAAAAAGCGCAGTTTTGTAAAAAAATCAAAAAGGAAACGTAACCCTCCGAGTCCTCCACTTTTTCTGAAACAAAATTGGGTGAGGACAACAGATGCCTTGAGACCAAATACAACTGAGCTTCCATATTGGACGGTCTAGAAAAAAAAAGTAGAAAATATGGACATAAAATGACTTAATATTTTCACTGGAATTAAGAGCAGATATCCCCCTTTAGTTACAGGTTTCATTCAACATGAAGAGAGTATTGTATTTCATTGCGATGACGTTAACTATGACTGAGACAGAGTAAGTTTGCTCCAGAGCCAGTGCGGCGGACCATTGTGTCAACAGTGATATCACTACTTGGAAAACACTGAGTGAACAACAGCAACAACAAAAATGAGTATCTGTGGTAATATGTTGTTACTCAGTTACCACTAATCCCTCACTGCACTGCAGCCTGGACATGCGTTGTGTAAGAGGCAACGACGGTCGGAGCAAACTGAACTAATTAGCAGACACGCTGATAAGGCAAATTAACTATTTAGTTACCCAGACTTTTGGAGTAAGTTTCAGAATCGGGGCACAAACGTACAAATATATCTGTGGTTAAGAATAGTAACACATGCTGCTGTAATTCCAGTTTAATGCACCCTTATAATTGATTGCTCAGTGTATATCAACCGAGAAGAGGAAGGCAGAACTAATGGAAGAAAAAAATCAGGGAAAAATTCTTTCAAGAAATAGAAGAGAATGCGATCAGTATGCATTCGGCCAATTTAGTTAGCGAATGTTAATATTTTATATAGAAAGTAATTGTTCAATGGGGTTCCAGAGGAGTCCTTTGGGCAGCCAACGTAATGAGTGGGTGTAATGATTCCAAGATAAATGGATGAAGAACAGGCAGATGTTGGCCAGAGGAAACTACAATCTAATCAACGAGAGGGGAAGCCAACAAGTTGACTTTGTTTTCTACCGATTTGGGGGTCTCTGTACTGACTCCTGCTCTGGGATAATGTACATAGTACGCTCTCGGATGAGTAGCTACTAATTATGTAAACCGCTGGACCTACAAATGAAGCAACCTGTGAACTCTTTAGACTCTGTCTGGTGTCTTTTAACTGGTCTGGACCAGTCAGTTAAAACAAACACAAGGAAGCAAGACAGGGGCAGGCAGACCCATGTTATTATGTTGGTTGTATTCCTGTACAATGACTAGCGATAACGACCCAGATAGCTCAGGTGACGGGGAGCCAATGGGATTGAGATCCACAGTTCAGATGATGAGAAACACTAAGAGTTAGGAACTCCAAATACGGCGGGACGATAACACTTCAGCAACGAGAGTCCAACAGATAAGGGGAAGCCCTGGAACACGTGGATACCTGGAGCGCGATGAATGTCTGACCAGCTTAAAGTGCATTGCCCTGTGGGGAAAGCTGAGTTTCCTCAAAGGGCTGTCCTTTGGTATTTGTTTATTAACTTGGAGGGCAGAAAACTCCCTTGTCAAAGCTGCTCTTTGAGTTGCTTAAAGGAGGACATCCTTTGCCTGGGCTAATTCGTCCGCAGTGTAACTACTTGGGATATGAAGCTGTTTTAGATCTTGAAGTGAATCTTTCCAAGCCTCCCATCTGTTTAGCTTGCCCTCTGGTAGGGGAGTACACCAGTCGGAGAGCTCAGAGGTAAGATCCCTGAGAAGGACTCTGCCCTGGATCGTAACTGGCGCCAGTTGACCCATGGGATCTAAAAACACTGTTGACAGTGGAGAGAAGTCCACGGCGGGTGAATGGCTTGATCACGGTCGGCACAGAGAACGTGAATGAATCAGTCGTAATCTCCCAGAGGAGACCCAGGCTCCTTTGAGTGGTCTTTGATTGCCGGAGCAGTCATCGTGTGGAAAGTCTCCATTACTGCCTGACAGTTTGATGCGAACTTGTGCAAGCGGAGGTTTGACTTAGCGAGTGAGGCTTGTGTACGTCGGAGCAGATCGATTGCTTCGTCTTCTTTCTGTAGCGATATCAAGCCGTCATCGACATAGAATTGCCTTTCGTCAAGCTTAACGGTGTCATCGCCGTGCTCCTGTGCGCCTTCTCTGATGGCTATTCGCAGCCCACAGATAGCCACGGCAGTTGATGGACTATTGCCGAAAACATGGACTTTCATCCGGTACTCAAAGACTTCCTTGTTAATGTCATTGTCCTTGTGTCATAAGAAACGGAGGAAATTGCGTTGGTCTTCCTGTACTAAGAAACACTGGAACATCTGCTGGGTGTCCACTAGGATTGCGACCTTCTCGTTCCGGAAGCGCAGCAGGACCCCGAGAAGGGTATTGTTGAGATCGGGGCGTGTGAGGAGCACGTCATTAAGGGAGGTACCAGCGCACTGAGCACTGGAGTCAAAGACCACCCTGATCTGATTGGGATTTTGTGGGTGGAAAACCCCAAACATTGGGAGGTACCAGCACTCCTCACCTTCTCTCAGTGGCGGTTCTACCTCGACATGTCCATTAGCGAAGATCTTCTCCATGAATGTTACGTTTTGTTGCTGCATATCAGGTTTCCTTTTCAGGGATTTTTGCAAAGACGTGAACCGCTTGACTCTTTGTTGTTTGCCAAGCGCTGGTGCGGTTTTCTGAAAGGTAGTGGGGCGACCAAATTATTTGATTTTTCTCTGAAGACCTTGGTGTCCATTATTTTTAAGAAGATGGCGTCTTGTGTTGATGGCGCATGTTTATTATTAAGCTCAGTTTGAGCGAAGACTGACTGCCCCAGCCTCTTTCCAGTTACTTTAGTACACTTGTTAAAGCCCTGTCGTGCCTACTTGATACAGATGTAGCTTGTGCAGGGATGAAAATATTGAATGGCTTCCGCTCTCTAGCACATTGGTCTTGAATGTGTTAACTGCCAACATTGCCAAGGCACACCTCTCCTATCACCACCCAGCCCAGATCCAGGCGTTGGGCAAAGTGAGCGTCGTGTGCACCATTGACCTGCTGCCTAAAGTTGTGCACCTCGAGATCGTCTCTTCCGAGTTGCAGGAGTATATCTGCTTTGGGGTCACGTTCTGTGATGTGCTTGGAGATATGGTGGAGATGCGGCTGGAGTCGCTCATCGCTTGGCGTCGGGATCTCGGTGCGGTTACCCAAAATTTCATTGCACTCTAGGAGTGGAGTGAGACAGATGACAACTTTACCATCCAGCAATTCGAGCTGGAAGCCTACTGCCTTCCTCCCAAATGTTTCTACGCTGCTGAGCAAGTTCTAAGCTAGTATGGGAACTGATTGCTCTCTACGTTGAACAGATCAAAGAACTCTGGTCTGACTAGTCAGCGATTGCTCTGGTCGTCGAGAATTACTTGGAATTTGATGGTCTTGTCTTTGGCTCCCTTAGGGTACAGCTTAGTGAGGCAGATCTTTGAACAAGAACGGCTTTACTGACCTTGACTGTAAACTTTTGTGCAGCTCGAGCTGACAACAGTTGTGTTGGTGTGATCCTCTCCCTCCCCACCGTCCTCTTGTGAGGGTGAAGGATCTTTGTCAGTTTGCGGTGAAGGGCAGGTGTGCATAGCCCCATCGTGATTCGTGCTATGACTTTCCGAGTACGTCACGCGGATTGTACTGTCGCTAGCGAGGTGAGAGGTAAAGGAACAGCATTTAAAACATTTTATTTCCCCTCGGAAAGGGCCATCCCTTTGTCAAAGTCTTTTTTCCTAACTGTTCTGCGTTTGTGAGGGGGTGGGGTTTGTTGTGCAATGGACAATTCTTTCTAAGGTTATTGTTATTTGTAGAGACTTCAGTTTTACTCACTGAGACATGTTTATTGATGTTACAATTATTCGAAGTGGATTTGACTGGCTTGGAGTAAATTGTACTGCTACCGACTCATGAAGCTAGGGTCGTTTCGATTCTTCGCATCATTGCACACAAACCTAATGAAATACTCAAAGGGAGCAAATCGACCATCGTTCTTTTCCTTGTAATCTAAGCCAACAGACACCCACCTTTCCAGCAGCCCAAATGGAAGTTTGCCCACGATTGGTCTATTGATGTATCTAAATAAGACAGGCCAGATAAATAGCCATCTTATTTAGCGCCTTCAATCTCCATGAGTAATCGCCAGGCTCTCTTAACTTAATGTGGTCCTTGGCTGACACATTAGGAAAATTTTCCAGACGTCGAAATAGTGCCGTTTCAATTATTTCAGGGGCCGCACAGCACTCCCGAATTCTGTCCTACATTTTGCGTAAGGCTAGCTTGGGGTGGCTGATGTATACTAAACGCATGCCTCTCACCTATTCGTATGATTCTTTTCCCAGCCATTTCGTCATATGGTCCAACCCTTGGGTTGCTCCGATCTGCACTCCCTGGATAGAGTTGGCGAATGAGGTGTGCCATGCTCCGTAATTTTCATGCTTCTCGTCAAACTGATATAGTCCTGAAGTGGCGAGATATCGTCGTGCTATATACGATGCTCCGGGTTCAACAGCAAGTGGCATGCTGGCTGGTGGGAATATGACTGAGGGTGTACATTTGTTATGGGATTTGCTGTTCTGAATTGAGCCTTTACCTCTCCTCCATCTAAATCTGGTAAGCTTGGTGTCAAGAAGTATTTGTCATCAGCCGTTTCATTCTTGAATTCGTCGCGAAGTTGCAAGGGTAAATTGTCTTCCTCGGATTTTACGTCATACAGAACATACACTTTTTCAGAGTATTCTAATATCTCTGCTTCCACCGTGGCAGCTTCGGCTCTCGCAGCAGCGTCAGCACTTCTAACTCTGCTTCTATCCTTCCCGTTTCCAACTGGTTTTCGACTTCTCTGGCAGTCGCATCCTTTTGGTTTTCTGCTTCTCTGGCTGTCTTTTCTATTTGTTTTTTGTATACTTTGGCAGCCTTTTCCATTTTCAATTTTGCTTCCTGTTCAGCGTATGATGCCAGCACCTTTGCGCATTGTGCTGTAGCTCTTGCGTGGACAGTGTTATTTGTTGATGCCCTACTGCTCCAGGCGATGGATGGCAAGGATTTGACGCTGGATCGCGATGCCATCGTAGCACTTGAAACACCAGGTAATGCCGCCTTTTCACTGTAGTGTTCTCGCACAGGTGTAAAAACTCTGAACTAAACACCAATACTAAACCGGTCAATGAGGCGCGATCCTTGTAAGATTAACCGTTTGCTCTTCACTCTTCCACATCAACCTACGGTGAAAACTGTTGATAAAACAAGACAAAATATATACATTATTTGTTTCCGTCTTGCCATCACATTTACATCATAAATACTTGAAAAAATAAAACAACAAACTATATTACATTAAAGTACAACATACAGTCAGAATCTACCTACGCCATCAACTGCTTAAAATACAGTGCAACATAAATTACCGGCAACTCTTTAAATAACAAAGAAAATAAGCTTTATCAACCTTCATTACTTTTAACAGAATCAGCGTTAACATTTTTTCTTCAACATATCGATTATCTTATGAATTTACGGCGCCGCTTCTATGATGTTTCTAGTGTGTAGAAAGAAAACTTTTCTCGCGCTGATCCTGCACACACAAGCTTCCTCTTTCCCGTTTCTCAAAACCTGTATTTTCCCACAGGACGCTGCAAAACCAGCTGTGAAGTGATCGCATGCCGCGATATATCACAGAAAACGAATTTACTTTCAACAACCTTAACTTTAACTGGAAAACAATTACAAACGAATTACGAAAGCGAAAATATAATAAACTAAATGAATGCCTGAAGGGCAACATAAGTGTTTTGTACCTAGAATTCAATGACTAGTCGTGTTCCGCAGGAATCCGTTCATGGATCCCTGCTCTTTGTGATCTGTATAAATAATTTAGAGGTGGAATGGTGGGTTATACAGTCTGCAGATTACACGAAGGTTGGTTGTGTGGGGGATAAATGATTGCGAAAATTCGGCGTGACATCCAAAGATTTTACAAACATTAATTGTTGTTCATTGGAAAGTATGTTGACTGGATGCAAAAAAAAAAAAGAGTGGTACGGGAAAAACAAAGTTCCTGCTGAACGGAACATTTTGGAAAAGGTATCAGATCCGTCCCAGTTCATCTTGGGTAATGCCCTCCTCACCCACACAGCCACAGCATTCACGTCATCTACACCGACTGCGGCCGCAGATAATTATCATCCATCGTCAAGGGCACCTAGGCCATGATCTCGCCTCATGCTGCCACCAGAGAGAAGATACGTATGTTTAAAGCTGACTTCAGCAGTTTGAGGAAGTTACTACCCCTCAGCATTAGGCTCTTGAAACAGAGGAGATGACATCAGTCAATTTGACTCGACCCATTACATAAATGTTCCCATAATCTCTGGACTCACTATCAATGACTCATCTCATTCTTCTGAAAGTAATAGCGTAATCATTGTTATCATTATTTATATTATTTTTCCTTCGTTTGCATCTGTACAGTTTGTTATGTTTTCTCTGTTTTTTCTCTGTGAGTTTTGATCGTTGCGGTATTTCATTGATTCTGTTAGGTTTCTTTCTTATATGGAAGCAAACGAAACCCCCAAGCTGGTCCAGATACTCTTGGGCTGGGCGAGGCACATGGACAAGACGAGAACCCAGAGCCTTGGTCGAGGGAGAGACAACATGACTGGACGTGAAAATTCTGGACTGGACACGGGAGCCCCAGCACAGAACGAGGGAATCCGAGCACCAGGCGGGACAAAGTATTCCCGGGCTGGTCGAAGCACATGGACAAGTCGAGGACCCTGGGCCTTGGTGGAGGGAGAAACAGATGAATGGAACACCGAGCCGGGACACCTGCTTGGGTACAGAACATAGGGCAAAGACTCATTACAAAGAACACTGGACACGACGGGACAATTTTCAATGCTGGGTAGCGGCAAAACGGCCGGACCTAACTAGCGAAGGCATGGACACAGACAAACAGTTCCAGACTGGGCGAGGCAAGGCTCCAGGCAGAGACAAGGCGAGGTGAGGCAAAGCTAGGCTAGGCTAGGCTCCAAGATGAAGTTGAAGGAAAGGGATACAGACAGGGGTTTAGGACAGGAACACTTCAGCAGCCAGAGGCTGAATCACGAATCTATTTACGAAGCTAGCCCAAACAAGCATCAGGTGCCTCAACAGAAACTGGAGACAAACAGGAGGAAATGTGCAGATGCTGGTTATTCAAACAACACACTCAAAATGCTGGTGGAACACAGGAGGCCAGAAAACATCTATAGGAAGACGCGCTGTTAAAGTTTCGTGCCGAGAACCTTCGTCAGCACTAGCTAAAAGGAGATATACTAAGAGATTTGACACTAGTGGTGGGGGGAGGAGGAAATGCGAAATGATAGGAGAAGACTGGATAATCTAGGGACACTCGGAAAATTTGGAGTAAGGAAAATGGACGGAACGCGAACCGGAATACGGATTACACGGACCGGAACATGAAACTTGCTATTCCTAACTTCCAACACGTGGCTTGTGCACGTGCTGTCCAAGATCTGTAATGTCTGAGCCCAGCAGATTTTTAAGCGAAGTGCTCAGATAAGCCATAGTCCACCGACACTGCTGATGAATTTTGGTATAGACAAAGAAACATACAAGCACGGACACAAAACATGAACACACAGAAATGACGAAGTCTGAGCACGTTTTTGTTGGCTAATTATTCATCTGTAAACGGAGTTCACCGACACCAACCGACACTTAACATCTGTCCCTGTCTTTGCCCATTTTGAACTACCCTTCAGTCATTTTAGACACTTAAAGACAGATATGAACAGAGATACAATGGACGAACAATATCGGAATTGCAGCGGTCAGGTGACCACGTTGCTGATGTGCAAACGGTGAAAATCTGCAAAATCTGCAATCTGAAAATGAATGGGAAGACAGATTAAATAAATTGGGAGATGGACAGATGCAGGATGGCGGGAAGTGAATGAAAGGAAGAGAAACGTCATATACAACGTTATTTACGAATCGGTGCGTATGTGCGTGTGTGTGAGTGTGTGTGTGTGTGTGTGTGTGTGTGTGTGCGTGAAAGAGAGCGAGAATGAGAAAGAGAAAGAAAGAGTCTGATGATCAGATAGATAGACTGGCGGCAGACAGCCAGCCATAGACAGATGAGTAGAGTGTAGGATTGTGATATTCCTCATGTACTCCTAATCTCCTCTTTCACAGGGTCATCCGTGGAGGACAGGTCTTAGATTGTATTTATGACCGAGGTTGATAGGTTCTTGACTGGGCACAGCATCAAAGATTGCGGACAAAATTAAGTGGGGCAGAGAACGGGATAAAATGATCAACTATGATTGAATGTTAAAACTGTTTCGAGTAGCCAAGTGGGCAAATTCTGCCGGTATATCTGACGGTTTTATGGACTTATCGGCCCTTCACTGGTGAGTACGTCAAGGAAGGAGGCAATTTCTGCTTTTTACTGTTTCATGCTTTGCAGTTTTCGCTGTTTTTGAGCTCTACTGTAAAACAGAAAGCAAAAGAAAGTGTCACACCACGCGGTGTGCAGTGTTGTGAACACTTCTCTTATTATTTAAATTCATATAAATTACGCCCTTGTCGCTAGGTTTTCATATGATGTGAAGATAGATAGTGCACCCCTGGTAGGGCTATGTAAAATTGTTAGACATGTTGTGTAATCCGTAACCAAGTGGCGGATGGAAACAATGTTTGGGACGTGCTTGGTTTGCAGATTGCTAGAATGATTCAAGTCATTGAATATACTTTAAACAGAGTGCAAGTTCTAAAAAACATTGCGTTGCGAATGGAATAGTGAGTTCTCTTGAAGGATTCCCTGCGGGAAAATTAGCAGGATGAGTCACTGGTAAAGTAGTTAAATGCTACCTTAATATTTATTTTGAAGTGATTCGAATATCAGGACAAGAATGTAATGCTGAGAATCCGCTTTTGACCCTCTGATTTAAGAACAACTATGCTGGTATTGGAGATGTTTCAGACGAGGTTCGAAGATTGATCCCGGGAGTGAAAGTGTTAATCTGTGAGCATCGTTTTCAGCCTCTGGACCTGGACACGCTGGGGTTGGGAGGAATGGGCTTGGATTCCCTTTAAAACTATTGAATACTGAACGGTCCGGACAGAGTTCAGATGGGGAGAATGGTTCCAAGAGTGTTTGAATCTCGGACTAGAGGACAAACGCTTAGAATGGAGAGACGCCCATTTTGGACAAAACGAGGGAGGAACTTATTTAGTCAGAGGTAATGAATCTCTGCAATTCATTGTTATAGCTGGCTGTGAAGACCAAGGCATTGACTACAGTTAAAGTGTAATTTTTATAGACTCTTCATTGGTGGGAATGTCAAAGGAGGACGCAGTTTCTATATTATTAGTTTTTCATGTGCTGCAGGTTTCGCCTATTTTTGAGCTCTGCTGTGGAAAGCAGAAGTATAAGATTGGCAAATAAAGATTCTCAGTTAAATTGATCAACATAACTGTTTGTAATGCTCTTGTGTTTGAACAGAGGATTGGCGGCTGATTACGCTTCCAAGAGACTCTAAAACACTCCATCCGAACCAATCAGATTCTGATTATGATATTGAAATGGGTCAACATTTCCAGAGATCCATCCTGCTGTAGAGGAACTGATTTGAAATATGCTGATTCTGTCCTGAGGAGTCCCAAAGTCCTCAGCCACCGACACTTTGCACACCACTCTGTCCAATAACCAATAGGACTATCTATGTACTGGACCTGAAAGCTGTCTTGGATGCACTTAAAGCGTTAGATCTCCAATTTTCAAACACGACGTCTATCCTACTAAATCCCTCAAAACACAAGCATTTAAAATGTCCCGTCTCTGTTTTTAAACCTATGCATTCTTGTTTTGATCACCACCTTTGTGGGAAATTAAACATGCATTGACCTCATCCATGCTACCCCTGATTTATACATCTCTATCAGAACAACCCTCAATTTTCTACGTTCCAAGAAATATGCAACTCTCTTGTAATACAGTCTCTAAATTCAGTAACATCCTGGCAAATCTTTTCTGGAGCAGTTCATAACTTAATATCATCTTTCCAGTAATAGAATGAGCAAATCTATGCAGAATACTCCAAGAGCCGCCTTACACCCCTGTTGTATAGCTGCACAAAAGCTTCCTAATTTTCATACTCATTCCATTCCCTGACGAATGTCATTGTTGGACAAACATCTATTCTATCACTCTACATATATGTGACGCTGTTTTCAGTGAACAATGTACTTGCACTCCTCAGACACTCTATTCCATAACTCTCCTAGGACTCTGCACTGATTTGATTTCCCAAAATGCAAAGATGCACATTTATCTGATTGAAAGCCATTTGTCAATCCCCAGCCAAAATTGCTAGATTATTCCCTTGTAATTGTCCATAGTCGTCGACACCATTTGCAACACAACGCGTTTCAGTATCATTTACAATTGCAATATGCAATATACTGTACCTATTGCAGTAATTCTTACACATTCGCATCCGAATAATTCATATAAAGTTCAGAAAAGAAATGTCCCAGAACTGACCCCTGCGACATATCACTAAGTGCATACCTAAATTATTTCGTCACAGTATCGTACGCCTGTTCGTATGGAAATCTGAGAAGTGAGCTCATTAGAGACGGGATTGTTGTGCGGCTCATAGTCAACAAATTGTCCGAGAAACTCCGGCTACTGGGAAATCCAACGCTACAGTAGTGATTACTATCGTCTCTTACAGATAGTAGAAATGTAATGGCACTCTGCTTTCATGTGCAAACCAGTTAAAGTCCTGTTACTGGAAGATAATTCAAGGCAGAGAAAAGGTGCACCAACAGTTGAAGGAAGAGCAGAAAGAGCGTGAAAGAAACGGCGGGTTATTCGGGAGCAGCAGTGGTTGACAGAGACAAAAATATACTCCATAATCATGCACATTTTTTTCAGAACCGTGAAGCAGGGATAACAGGTTCGCCTCCATTGAATCAAGGCGGGAGGTGAGGTGCAAATAGGAATTCTCTGGGATCATGAGGCCAGTGATGCTTTCGGGATAAGCTGTAAACAGCTGTTACGTTGCTGTAAGAGAATACGAGCAAAATGGTGAAGGGTTCAGATGTTGCAGAGCCGGAACAACTACAGGAAAAAAGTGAACAGTCGACGTTTCTGGCCGACGCCATTCAGCAGCACGCTGAATTTGCGTGTGTGTGTTTTTCGGTATTTCCTGCAGCTGCAGATTTTGTAGAGCTTGTTTTGTTCATCACATTGTCTCCATTTACCTACGTGGGTGAATAGAAAAAGGCGCACGACGACAGCTGAACTGAAATACTTTATAGTATTTATTTCTAACGTTTACAAAGTATCAAAATCCATTTCAGTGGATATTTCACCGCTTTCTTCAGATTCCCGCGGAATTTACTCTGAGTCAGCGCGTAAATACACGTGTTGGTCCAGGAACTGAGAACCTGCAGCATTGCCGATGTGTGAATTGTGATGTAACGAGAATCCGTGATAGAATAAACAAAATTCATTGGAATCCGCTCATAGATGTAAAATATCACCTGTGATATCCACAACAGCATGAAAATACCGGTTATGTTGAAGAGTAAAACGATCGATTTCCGACGGTTCTCCATCTCCCGGTCCTTGTCATTCTCTCCACTCCTTTGTCCCCGGAGGCCAGTGCAGGTTCGACTGGCCGCTAGGATACGACTGACAGTTTGAATGTTGAACAGCAAAATCAGAAAGAATGGGTTAAAATGCGGTGTAACATCGTAAACGCCGCCCATGAGGGGGATGTACTGAAGCTGGGTACACGAACACAACCACAGGGACCGCATGACTTATTTCTGAGGGCTCATACATTACACTCCAGGGAACACACTCCAAACAGGCCAGTACACTCACTGTCCCGATAACCACAGCCGCCGTTCCCTCGGTGCAAAATTTTGTTTTCAGATTTTCGCAACAAATAGCCACAAATCTATCGTCAGTGAAAGCGACAGTCAGCCAGACGGAAATCGCAGTGCTCGCAAAAACCAGCCATTCATGGAGTCTGTACACAGGAGTGAAGGACAGGAATGATCCGGGGAAATAAATATCAACAGTCCACCTTAGCAGCGGATCCGAGATAACAACCAAGAAATCGACCGCGGCCATTCCCACCAGGTGGGAATTTGGTGAGCCCGCACTTTCGCCGGCACAGGATCACAAGCGCCGTCAAATTCGCTGGAAAAGAGATAAGGAATATCAGTTTGCGCAAATTCTGAGCAGAAGCCGATACTGTTAACTGAAATGTGAAGTGACGGAGCTCAAAGCTTAATCTGGATAAAACCGTGTAAACCTCCTCAGAAACAATACTGGAATGAACGTTTTCTACCGACGTCTTCCGCTTCTAGTAGGGATGAGATGAGAAAAAAATGGAGATAATTCCATTAGACAATCATCAACTTCCAGGACTACGCTGTCAGCGACAGAAAAGTCGAAGGACGGAACGGAAACAACAAATCCTGTAATCACTCATCCAGACAAAAGAAACAAGTTGATAAAAATGTCGTTGAAGTACTTCTCTCCGGATCTGTTCTCAGAGATGCCCCTGACCTGTGTGCTGACATTTGTCTCTATCTGTGTTTCCATCATTTGCCACCTCACTGGCTTTACAACGGAAGATTGACTGATCCCAATAAGTACTGCGCAGTTTGACACAACCTCACACACAAACATAATTCCTCTCACTGAATCCAGTTCGGGGATGCCTGGGACAGGAGTTCAAAGTCCACCTGTAAACAGGTCGCCGTAGTCAGATGTCTGTAACAGTGTCAGATGTCAAAAAATAGAACGCACTTCTCAGTATTACTAAATGAGTCACCACGTCGGTTGTGTTAATGGACGCTGCAATGGCTGCATTGTGTTGTCTAACAACTTCTTTACGTTCAGTCACACTACAGACATTCTTTTGTGGAAAAAGTTCCCTCTGTATCATGCTAGAAAATCCTACTCCTCATATCTGATGAAGTGCTGCTATCAGTCATGGTTAGATTTTTAAACCTTGATCAGACAATCGCTCAAATACAAATACAACCGATCAACTGGTATAACCTCGACGTGCTGTACAAATGCAAAACGTTCAGATGCAGTGCAGCCGCAACGAGACCAAAAGCACAGAGACTAGAACATCACATTATTAATCAAAAACGCCTGAGAGCGCTGCACGACCGTTAAATTGCACAGATGCTGGCAGATTCACTGAATTTCTGCACCCGCTTTTTTTTTAATCCCGATCTCAGAATGCACAGTCTCCGTGTTTCCATTTCCTTCTCGAAATGCGAACCACTGGGAATGGACATGTGACAGTAGAAATCAGTGACAGAGACAATACGACATTGGAATTAAACTTCATTTCCCACCAACGGTTTACCAGGAATACCAAATACCAAAGAAATAAAAGCATAGTAAACATCTTCTATCCGCTAGATGACTGGATACACCATCTTAGTGCGAATATGTGACTTCTGCCTCTCCTGAATTCACAGCTCCGACGTACACTCTGAGCTGCTTCATTCTAAACGGATCTGATTTATACACAGGATCAGCTACCAGAAATGCGGTTATATCCATGACTAATTTTCTTAGTTACGTTTACTTGAACAAACAATTTAATTCAGCATCATTGACTCTGTCATAAATATTGGGCCGATTTAAGACAAATACAACAATATTCTTGGGCATTACCTGAGCAGTGGCTCACCTGGTGGAAATAGTGTCAGCGTTCTCATGACAAAATCTGAGCTTTCGCATCGAGCAGTTACATTAACAGATTGCATGTCCTTTGTTGACTAAGAAAACAGACTACACTAACTCCTAACTTCTGTCGCAGCGGTATCTCAATTTGAATGGTCCTTCATTGTTTCATCTCCTTCCTGCCCCCCCCCACCCTCCCCCCCATACACACACAGATTCATATATGCGAACAGAGGTAAAACAGAAAGGATATACGAAACAGGGAAAATTCCGCGGATGCTGGAAATGAAAGTCAACAGACACGAAGGACTGGAAAATTTTCGCTGATTCCCTAGCATTTTGTGAAGTTGCAGATGTCATAGACTATTTATGAGCATCTCGCATCTACCAGAGATCAAATGATAATTGAAAGAAATGTTTCATTCCACAAATTAATGGGCGGACATGTTAAATAATAATAAAATAAAATCTGTACTCTTAAGTTGGGAGATGAAGGAATACAGAATGGCTGGAAATGAATGAAAGAAAGGGAAGGAAAGTCTGCAATATTAGATAAAAGAGAGAGGTGGGGGTGTGTGTGAGTGAAAAGAGAGTCGGGCAGACAGTCAGACTGACACTGGCTCTGGATGCACTGACCACTTCACGCAACCGTCTGACTTTTACCTCTCACCCACTGTCCCAGTTTCCGTCTCCTACCCTCAGGGAAAGACTTTAATCATCTCTGATATTCCTGCTGTAAGTGTGTTTCAGAGCTCAGAGAAACCGACAGCAATACCATTTCCACAGTTCAACCCAGCAGATGTGCATTCCGACACTGAGGCCAAGTTCAGATAAACATTTTCCATGCCACAGTTGCATTGAAACACAGACAGTCACAGACACGTAAGACGTTTACACAGATTCCAAATTCCCACGTACGGGAGTGCAAGGACAGCAAATAAAGCTAGCAGAATCAGGACAATACTATCAGTTGGGACGTTACGAACTGATGAATGTTGGTGGAAATTTAGAAAATTTCTGATGAGCATCTGAGGTTCTAAAGTCCTTAACATAATTAGTTAGCCGGTCAAATACAGAGAGAGGGAAGAAATTACCTTCTTTAGATTTGGGAAGCTGTGACCAGTAGGGTGATTTAGGGTTTGGCTGAGAATACTATTGAATACTATTTCCAGGCCCAATCACACTTCCTTGGGAAAGTTATCACTACAGCAGAGAGAAGGCAAACTGACTGGACTGGTTCTAGGAATGGCAAGCCAGATCTGTGCGGAGAGAGTAATGAATTGGGCCTGTATTCTCTGTAATTAGATGAAGAATTGACATCCAGATCCTTATGAACAATTGCAGGGATGTTTCCACTGAATGAACACACAGTTGCCAAGGAAAATATTCCCAGAATGCAGAAACAGCTATTCAGGATAGAGTGGTAAAGAAATTTCCTTAATCAGTGATGTTTTCATCAGTTATAGAGTATACATCAGTTCAGCACAGGAGGAGGTGCTATGGTCGATGATCTTGGGCTGATATAATTAAACTAGCTGTACCTAATTGAACTCATCAATCTGTCTGCGTATTGCACATATCTCTCCATTCGTTGTGTGTTTGGTTGCCTGTCTAAGAAACTCATAAATTCCATTGCTTTATCGACCTCCAACATTACCCCTGAAATGCATTCCAGACATCCACAACTCACTGAATTGTTTTCTTTTAAACATTTCCCCTCACATCTCTATAAACGATTCTCCCTCTCACCAGAACTGTATGCCCTCTAGAACTCAGTATTTCGTTGCAGTGAGAAATAAAATAAGACCTCCCTACTCCATTTATGACAATAATAATTCTCTCAGTTCTCCCCTTGGCTTCTGCCGGTCCGGAAATAATAATCCAAGTATGTGCAACCCCTTCTTGTAGATCTCCTCCTTATAACTTCTTTTCTACCGTTTCCAAATCCTCGGCATCCTTCCTATAAAGTGGCGGCTGAAACTTAATGTAATACTCCAGTTGCAGCTAACCAGAGTTTTCTGGTGAAGTAGGAAACCACGGGAGTGGGTTGCTTCTGCGATGTCCCGACAAGTGGAGAGGTGCTGGTGCAGGACCAGCTGATTGCTAAGCACTGGGCCAGGTTGACACAGTGACTGGCCGGAATTTACGGCACTGTATTTCCTCCATCAAGCACTGGAGGTGTTCTCCAGAATGAATACACAGAGCTAGATGTAAGAAAATCATCACCAATAGAAGTGGGTGATCATGACCATGGAGACAGCTTTGGGACCACCATCGCGATTCTCACCCCATCCCCAGACTGGGAAATCTGGTAGCCCAGACTCTTGTAGCCACGTCCACCGTAACCTTCGCAGAAAGTATTCTGGAACGATGCATCAACGCTTGCTCCTTCTGTGTCAGGGAAAAAAAAAAAAAAAAACTGCAGAGGGTTATGGACTGAGCTCAGCACGTCACAGAAACCGGCCTCCCCTCCATGGACTGGGACTTTACTTCCCACTCGCATGGTAAATCACGAAGAAAGTTGAATATGTTTTATAATGTTCTGAAGTGACAAGAATATCCCTAATACGAGTCGTTAGACTCGCCACATGCTACTGGATTAGGATCTTGCATCATATCCTCTGTCTGGCCAGTGGTTTAGTGATGAGAGTGATCCTGGATTAGAGTCCGACCATCCTCTTGCGAAACAGACAGAGATGCCGAAGAAACGCACCCTCGGTCGATATCTTTTTCATAGCACATATAAAGCTTTTTGTCACGTCTGTATTTTCTCACTTTAACTGTGTTTCTGGGACAGTTAGAGACTGTGATTTAGAGCTTGGAGATTGTTTGAGCGTCCAGCGCTTTGCTGGGTCCGAGAAGATTCTGGGAAGTGAGCGCGTACTCGGACGTCCTCAATGAAAAGAAATAATGGGGCGTGACTTGGTCGATTTTCGAATCCGTTTCGCCCATTAGCAAGTCCGTTAATCGGCGAGTAACGTTGTGAGGAGAATGCTAAAATGATGCAGGGTGACTTGGATAGGTTAGGTTAAGAATTCAGGAAAGATGCAATTTAATGTGGATGAATGTGAGGTTATTCACTTTGGTTGCAAGATTAGGAAAACATTATTATCTGAACGGTGGCCAATTAGAAAAAAGAGGAGATGCAAGGAGACCTGGGTGTCATTGTATACCAGTCTTTGAAGGTCGGCATGCAGGTACAGCAGGCGGTGAAAAAGGCAAATGGTATGTTGGCATTCATAGCAAAATGATTTGAGTATAGGAGCAGAGAGTTTCTATTGCAGTTGTACAAGGCATTCGTGAGACCGCACCTAGAATATTGTGTGCAGTTTTGGTCCCCTAATCTGCGGAAAGACATTCTTGCCTTTGAGAGAGTACAGATAATGTTCACCAGATTGATTCCTGGGATAGCAGGACTTTCATATGAAGAAAGACTGGATCGACTAGGCTTATACTCACTGGAATTTAGAAGATTGAGGGGGATCTTATTGAAACGTATAATGTTCTAAAGGGACTGGACCGGCTAGATGCAAGAACATTGTTTCCGATGTTGAGGAAGTCCAGAACGAGGGGTCACAGTTTAAGGATACACAAGAAGCCTTTTAGGACCGAGATGAGGAAAAAACTTCTTCACACAGAGAGTGGTGAATCTGTGGAATTCTCTGCCACAGGAAACAGTTGAGGCCGGTTCATTGGCTATACTTAAGAGGAAGTTAGTTATGACCCTTGTGGCTAAATGGATCAGGGGGAATGGAGAGAAAGCAGGTACAGGGTTCTGAGTTGGATGATCAGCCATGATCATACTGAATGGCGGTGCAGGTTCGAAGGGACGAATGCCCTACTCCTGCACCTATCTTCTATGTTTCTAAAATCTGGGGGGAGATTCAGACGTCGAGGCGAATGCGGACGGCGACCGAGAGTTCAGCGCTGATTGCTTGCCGTTTGATCGCTGCCAGAGAAGGAATCTGTAAGAGACCGATCGCAGTGTGGCTCTCTGTGGCAGGCTGGTAGGCCTCTCTGATCGGGTGGTGTCGCTCTCTTTCGATGACTGTCAGTGATATCAGAGGATGGTATTGTGGTTTTGCGTTTGAAGTCTCCTGACATTTTCAGATTTAAGATTTTAATATTCTGTGATTTTTATCGCCTTACTTTTTCCGTTTTGTTGTCCGAGGGGAGAGTGTTTGGGGTTTCTTGTTCCGTTATTATTCTGTTAGCTCTATTTGTGCGGGGGAGAGGTTGTTCCTGTTCCGGTTCCTGCCGTGAAATGTTTGATGATCAGGGTACTGTTCTTTTCGGTCGGGGTGGAGATGTGCGTTTGATGTTTTTCTCTGAATTACTTTCATTTTCATTCTTTGCTTCGTGCTTCGTGCAAATAATAATAAAACAAGAATCTTCGAAAGTTTTCGTCTGATGCACCTCAGCAACGTTATTGTTTAACTGTTCTGCATTTTATCTACAGCTGTTATACTCTTCTCTGCATTCTGTTGCTGTTTGACCTCGTCCTACCTCAATGTACGGTGTAATGATATGATCAGCGTGAGTGGGATACAAGACAAAACTGTCACTGTCCCTCGGCACAGGCGTCAACTAAAAACAAATCTTGCAAGGTACGGCAAGGCGCCATGACACTGAGTATTGCTCTTCCTGTCTGGCAATGCCGCTGTTATTTCTGATTATTTGGTAATTAGAAGCTCACAGACCGTCTCAGGTGACTAATTACAGGCGTCCACCTGCTCCACTGCCAGGGCTGTGGGCGGTTACAGGAGAAGCTGACTGAACCAAAATCATCGCTCTCAGCCTCTGTTCCCGAACCCCTCACAGGTAGAACATAAAGACGCTCTTTCTCTCTGCAAACTTGCAGGTCACCCTTCGGAAAGGGGTAGCAGAAGCTTAACCTGCTCCACCCCTACTTCCGATCAGGGCCACATCTCGTTCGATCTTAGGCCACGAACTTATCAATCACCCGATGAGTTATTAACTTCAACCTATCTGCATAAAGAGCTATGCTGCTTGTGCATGTAGCGAGAGCTAGAGAACTCACCTCTTGCTACCTAAGACCACGAACGTGTCAATCACTCCTGCTGTGGATACTTTCTGGATGTCGAAGATCCCTATGGTACACGGACGCTGGACTAAGTGTGTAAATGTAGGAAGGGTCTATGTTGAACAATAAGAGTGCGATGTTTTCTAAAATTGCCTCAATCTACCTTAGGCCACTAACCTATCAATCACCCCTCGTGTGCATCTTAATCTTGAGTATGAGCTTCCCTTGTGGCATTATGCCAAAAAGGTCACAATAATACTTGTGAACAACATCAACCAGTCTGCCTTTATCAGTCGTCTTCATCACCCCCCGCGAATGTGAGTCACGGTGGTAAGCCACTACAGTCGCGGAATAAAGACAGACTTAGCATTTGGAGGCTGAGAGCGTGACAGAAAGGACAAAGTAAAAGGTAATTACACACAAGCTGCCGGGCACAGGAAACATTGTGGCAACTAGGAAGCAGAAAGGGGTTAAACAACCAAGGCAGTGTACGGCTGTGGCCATCCCGCTGAATAACAGGTGTAGCACTTTAGATAATATCCTAGCAGAGTGCAACACGCTGATCGGGACTCGTGCCCCATCTCGGCTCGCAAGCTAAATCTGCTAACATCCACGTGACTCAGCAGAGAGAATGTCGCTTTTTTATATGCAATATACGTCCAGAGTCGGTATGGTTTAGGGTACAACCGAACAAGAATGTCGTGACGGTCTGATTAGATGAATTTCGTTTTGAGTGAATTCTGCGAAAATACTGCTCATACACGATGATCGGTGGCCAAGAAATGACAGATCGTACACCAGTATAAAATTACAAAGCAAGCATATTTACCAAGCTTCAGCTTTTTCAAACAGTTAACAAGAAATAAAAGAAAGGGGAAAATGTCTATTACTGTTGAACCTCGTCTGCAGAAGAGACAGAAGCGCTGAATGCGTTTAAGAGGGTAGGGACTGAGGTGCAGTCGGTAGGCAGGAAGTGCAAAGTTATATTGTATTTACAAGAATATTTGCTGGGTGTAAGAGTGAAAATAATCTCACACATTTATTTGAAATGCATTTTGACTATCCCTACAATACTGTGTACCATTATATTCCCTTTACACCCATAGGATATTTGCGCAAAAAATAAAGACCTGGAGCAACACAGAAAATCGCTAGAGGATCTCAGCACGCCAGACAGCATCTATGCAAAAGAGGAAATCGTCGATGTTTCATGCCAGAACTCTTCATCAGAACTGATAAAAGGAGAATAAGTCGGAGTATGAAGCAGGGTGGCGGGGTGTAGGGGGGTAGGGAACGAACAAGTACAAAGTGGTCAACAGGCCGGAAGGTGGGGTCCTTTGGCATATGTAGTCTATAGGTCTCCTCGGTCGCTGACTGCTTCAGCCTATTTCCTCAGATCTTAGATAGACCATGGCGTCGAAAGGGAAGATAAGACCGGCTAGAACCCACAACAGCAACACGCTGAGCTCCGACATGGAGTTTCAGTGGCCTCAACAGAAGAGGAGAGGCTGAACATGGGGCACTTTTCCACTAAGCCTATCACAGCTGCGACCTACCTCGGTTCCCTAATCTTACCGGTTGTGGCGCCTATCGGTCAATTTAGAATTGACCTGATAATTAGTTAATATGAATGTCAGTCATGGAGAAGGGCCTTGAATAAGGATTTCTGAATGTTGATAATGTCATATAACAGACTGTGAAGACAGTGGATAAATTTCGCTTCAGAGATCACTTACGAAGATACTTTCGTGATTTTATAACGGATGTCGTCAATAGTACTGCCCAATCATCTGGTCCTTCTGAGGAAATACACATTAAAGTGGAAGCGCAGAGAGGTATTTTGTTATAACTCGTGTTACGTTGGAAGCGATGGATGCAGCTGTAATGTTTGGAGTATCTGTATCCAAGTCTACTTTTGTAGGTACTTGAAGGAATTCAAATATGGCAGTGAAATGGAAAAAGCCTGTTTACTGATGGTCAGTGTTTTATGAGGTTTATTTCAAATTTGTTATTTTATTCCCGATATTGTATGTATTCAGGAAACCTGTTTGTTACCACGAGATGTAATGTTCATTATCATTCTGGAACTGCTGTAGATTTAACTAATAATTTGTCTGGAGTGGGAATTTTGGTGAGTGAGAATTACCCCATCGTTACAAGATTGGATCTGCATTCATATCGTAGACTGTAGGACGTTTTTGCAGGTGAATATTTGGTAAAGCAAATTGGGAGAAGATTCAGCTTTTACTTGATGAACGTCTGTCAGAGCTCACGTTTGATATTTATGTGAAGTTATTTTACACTATTTATCCTACTGCATTTTAAGTGATTTCACGTAATTTGGGATTAACAGGGGAGGGTTTGTATCATACTGGACGGAGAAGTGTGCAGAGACATTTAGAGAGACCACAAGGGCGTTTGGGAAAGTCAAGAATACTAGTTTCTGAGTGACCTTATCAGTAGTAAAGGGAACAGTTCGAGGTGAGGAACGTGGTAAACGTTGCAAATAAGGCTTACTGAGAGTTATATTGTGATAATATTAAAACGGAAAGTTGACTTAGATATGTTTACGCAATGATGAAGACAAAGAGGGTGGGGAATGTGTTAGCAGGGATAATAACATTCCCATATCGAATATTGAGGGTAACATTTTTGTTACTGAAATAGGGTAGATTGACAAAATAGAAGGGTCACTTTCTGCGATTCATTTTCAAGATAATTTAAGTGAAAAAGGTAAAGCTGTGTGTGGATAAGGCGTTGGAATTCACATGCAGCAAAGAATATATCACTAATGTAGAATTTGCATTGTGTGACTTTAAGAAGCGTATCAATAGTGCAAGTCAGGCGTGCCCAGGAATGGATGATAAATGATATTTTTGTTATTGGTTAACACTCTTGAGATGTTATTAATTTGTATAAATCGTACCTGCAGGTTAGCCCTCATTCCATGCTCATGGAAAGTAGCTGGGATGTCCCCGTCTGATTCTTCTAGTTATAAGCCTGTTTCGTTAAAGCCCCATTTAAATATGTTTATAGAACGTAAATCGAGCATTTGTATTATATTTCGGAAAAAAGCTGTGATATAGCATTTTATCAAAATGGATTTCGGAAGACTAGACTGAAGTAGGCTTCTGTATCAGTGGGAATGTTTTCAGAATGGATAATAGGCTGACCTGGAAGCACGTTGTACGTTATGGAAAGAAGGACATTTGATTATGTTATGGAAATTCGGAGCTAAGCGGATATTGTGTTACTGTTTCTTTGTTTTCCTTTTAATTTGTACTATTCATGCAGGTAACGGTGGACAAGCGGTACTTTTATTTCTGTGAGATTTCTGTCAGCCTTTAATACTGACATCCCCAGCAGGCTCATCTCCAAACTCCACCAGCTAGGCCTCAGCTCATCACTCTGCATCTGTGCCCTGAACTTCTTATTGGAGAGTTCGCAGGCAGTGAGTCTCGGCACTCACCTGTCCTCCAGCACTGTCGTGAACACTGGTACGCCAGAGGGTAGTGTATTGAGGCCCATACTCTACTCCTTCTGCACTTACGACTGTGTACCTGCATTTAGCACCAATACCATCGTCAAATTAGCAGACGACACTACAGTGATCGCATTTATCTCCAACAGAGACGAATCAGTGTATACAAATTAGTGAACTTGTGCTTAGGGAAAAACCTGTCTCTTAATACAGCAACGACTAAGGAGCTAATTATCAAATTTGAAAAGTCACGGGATGACGAGCATACTCCAGACTACATTAACAGAGACATAGTGGAGAGAGTGTCCAGTTCCCGTTTTCTGGGAATACACATCTCAGAAGGCCATACATGGTCCACTAACACCACAATAATTGTTAAGAAAGCGCAGCCACGCTTGTTTTTTTTTTTCCCTCCCTCAGGACGCTGAAGAAAGCTGCTCAACCTGAACAGATGCTGGTGACCTTTTACCGCTGCAGCATAGAGAGCATCTTAATATACTGCAGCTCTGTGTGGTATTTCAGTTGTAGCTGATAGGAAAACTTCAACGGGTCGTCTCCAGAGCCAGGAGGATCGTCGGGACACAGCTCCCAGTCCTGGAGGACACCTACGGAAAGCTACAAGCATCTGTAAGGACAATACACACCCATGCAATCATCTGTTTGAACTTATTTCATCTGGCAGACATTGTAAGATTTCCTATGCCCGCACTTCCAGACTGAAAAATAGCTTTTTCCCCACAGCTAAAATTTTCCCTGAAACAATGGAACAAGCATCATCCAGAAATTTGTTATATTGCTACTTTTAACATGGTTTTATGGCTGTCATGCTTCTGAGTTGCGCTTTTGTACTGCTGGACATTGCTTGTCATGGCTGGTTACTTGATTTGTTTCTTTCTTGTACATTTATTTTACGTGTTTTATAGCATTGACTACGAGTAGAACAAACTCATTTTCGCTGTATTGGTGTCAGACAAATTGTACCATGCAATGACAATAAAGGTATTCCAAATTCAATTTAAGATAGAGAATGAAATCCCAGAAAACAGTATTTTAGTCGTTTATTCTTTCATATTTTAATTAATTGTACTTTCTCTGAGATAGGTACTGCTTTCTGTTAACTGCAATTTACAGATAATGGATTATTGCGGATTAGAGGTCGCAATTTCATTTTTTCTGCCTATAGGATGCAAATGACGATTCATAAGCTCGAACAACGGACAGATAAATATGGATTTAAGTTTTCTGTTAAGTTTCTATTTTACAAACAGATACGCATTTAGTTTGAAATCATATCATCTTGACTTCAGAATTCCTGGTTTGATTGTTGGTTTTTGAATCAAATTATACGTAGAAGACGTATTTTTTTTTCCTTTTTGAATTAAAATTTCTATTTCATTAGGATTTGGCGTTAACACTGTTTGACCCAGTTTATCGCTTAGCTAGGCCTATAATTGAAAATAACAGAAGAGTGTTATTTGATATTTTATATTTATTCTATAATTGATCAAACGACATCAATATACTTCCTTCAAAACAGTCACCTATATATCTGATCCCTTTTTGAAACTAGTTATATAAAAGTTGATTATCCATTGTAAAAAGGAATAAGTCTATTTTGAATTAGGGTTTTATTTGCTAATAAAGATTTCTTTATCTCATCATCCACATTTATCTTATTCGATAAACCGATCAAATGTTTAACATAAGAGATTCTTTCTTTTCCAGTATCCATTTGGATTCCCATTCATATATAAAATCTTCTGGTATATTTTGGTATATTTTCTCCTATCTTATCTAACTCTATTCTAATCCATCCCAAAAATGGGAAACTGATTTGAATATTAAAACTGATGAAAAAAAATGTTCAAGACTATATCTTGATAGTATGACAAATACAATAAATGTCCGACTTAGATTAGTACAATACAATTTTTACATCAATTATATATTACACCACAGAAATAAATAGAATAAATCCAAATTTATCTGACCAATGTTTCCGATGTAATCAAGAAATCGGTACATTTTTACACTCTACTTGGCCTTGTTTTAAAATTCAAACTTTCTGGATAAATCTAAGACTTTTACTGGAACAGATTATTGGAATACCACTTCCACATAGCCCAATATTATATTTATTAGGCGACATTGAAGGGATAATCCCGAAACCTAAATTGAATAAATAACAGAAAAAATCATAAAAATTGCATTGGTAGTAGCCAAAATAGCTATTGTAGTTAATTGGACGTCAGATTTAAACTTAACTCTGGACAGTTGGAATAATGAAATATATAGCTGAATTCCACATGAAAAAATACTTATAATTTAAGAAATGAATAAGATATATCTTTGAAAATTTTGCACCCCTATCTACAAAAGCGAAGATTAAATATATATGTGATTTAAAATTAAAATTATTAGTTATTTGGGGAAAAATAAAGATATATACTGAAGTTATTTTGAACTCCATGGAGCATGTGGGGATCCTCCGAAATCCAGGCAAACTTTCGTTATTTCTTCTTTCTTTCTTTATTTCTTTTTTCTTCTTTTTAGACAGGGATGTTAGGGGAGGAAGGGTTAAGGGGAGGGGCAGGGCTAATATTAATCTTCATTACTCTATTATTCTATTTATTTTATGTAATTATCTTAAAATTTAATAAAATATATTTAAATAAGTGAATTATATGATCAAACTCTTGATGTCGTGCTTGTGCTAAAATTTGAAATATCATGGAAAAAGTCATCAAGGAGTGTCATTATGACGATTTCTAAGCATGTGGGTGCGTACTAAGTGGGCATGGTAGAACCATATTAGCAAAGTAATCCATAAATGTAAAAGAAAATTAAATATTCTCCGGTGTCTATGTGGGTATACAGGGAAATCGTCGTTGAGCATTTATATTTCTTGAAGTTATCAGTGGCTTCCGGATGACATTCATCTTCAAGATTAAAATGTTTGCACGTGATGCAAGCAGAGGCTTTAAGATTGTGTTGTGTTACCATCACGCCGTCTCCTTTCTCGGCTGTGCTGGTTGAAATGGGACAATTACCCATACAATTGCGGAGGGTAAAGATTAGGTTAACGTCCTGGATTAATTTGAGGGGGCAGAGAAATGGTCATCCTGTTAACAAAGTGTCGGGGGATTTTTGGAAACACCATAAGAAGTGTTCGTAGTTTTGGGTGGTTGGGTACTTATCACGCTAGGAACTTGGCTTTGTTGGATTATGCAATATGTTTCATTGAAGCTTTCTCAGTAACCGTTCCTTGTTTGTTTTCTTTTCTTTCAAATGACTAGAGTTCATTATAGTACAATAGCTAATATAGTCTGAGATCCTCTAATGCTTGAGAGACTGTTGGCTCATCAGTATAATACGGAAAATTATTGTGGCACTTGAACTATTTTTGCACAGGGATCACAAGATAATTTCACTGGGAATATTGGTGAGGCTCTTTTTTATTTTCATAAATTACAGGTAACGATAAAGAAATGACGTCGCAAATATGTGTCAGAATCAGTAGCAGAAATAGTTGCCATCAGTCAGGCTTACAATGCGTGGAAACATTGTTCATGTAAAGTTGTAATCAGCTCAGATTCATGTTTTTTTGATGAATCTTAAAAGAATTATGCCCCAGCAGTATTTCGGACTCACTGCTGGAGGCATCAACCATTATTCCATGTACAAATTATTCATTTGCCTGTCCTCTTCTTTTGGTCACAGCACAGGCAAGTATTGAGTGGAAAGAACAAGCTGACAGTTTAGCTACAAACGCTAATAAAATTGCAACTGTCAGAAGCTAAGGGAATAGTAGCGTCAAGAATTATGGGCTTATGGCATGTCTGCTGCAATAAGTTACACAGGAAGAGACGACATTACAGCATACACAAAACTGCTAGGATTAAACAAAGAAAGAAGTACAATAGTAAGGGAGAAATTATATTGAGACGACTTAGAGTTGGGCATATTAAGCTGAATTATCTTGCTGGAAAAGATCATTCTTCGTCTTTTAAGTTTTGTAGTTACAAAACAGTTGAACGCGTAATATATCAGTGTGAAGCATATATATTTTGGGAAAAAAAGATCGGCTCAACTGTGTTACATTGTTTATAATCTATTGTGCTGTAGAAGTAATTTAGCTTTCATCTGAAGAAGGAAGTCGTAAGGCTTTAAATTCCAATTCTCTTCAATGCATTCCAGTCCAGTTGGGGTCAACCCTCATTTAACCAAGCCCAGCTGTTATTTCACATTACCCAGTCATTTAAAAGGGGGTGCGTGGACTGGTGTGATTCGCAGTTATCGAGGATCAGATACCCTCGGCCTTGCACTGGGAACGTCAGACATTAAGGTTGGCGTGTGCGAATGGGTATGGGTGGTCATATCAATAGACAAATGAGTGGGTGGTATTTCAGATAGTTCCACGATTGACATCTTGCTGGGCCAATGAGGTACTGACTTGCTTTACACTAAAACCCGCTCCACACCTCCTCAATATTCTAATGTCCCGAAGATACTGATCGGTAGGACAATTTGCCCGGGGAGAACACCTGGGAGATCAGAGGGTGAATGTGAACTGGAGTCTGGACTGGAGACATGCGGTCGGCTCTAACTTGTGTTCAGGACGTCCCCATATTATTGAATTGAAGCACTGAGGTGAATAGATATTTCACCGTGCTCCCTAAATTTCGACTGAATCAAGGCATATACAAATGTGAACTGCCACTTCGGAAATGGGAATCTGAGGAGTTTTCTAGGGTTAGGAAGTATGAGTTCATGGAATTGATTGTGGGAAAATGTGCATAATAAAAGATACCTCATCAGAATACACAAAACAGTTGGGTGTATGAAGATGGGCTGAAACAAGAAGGGAAGGAATTATGTTAGCACGCGTGGAGCAGGAGCCCGGATTAAAGACTGTTGATCCCATTGGCTTCAGCTCAGGACGCATCTTTGTTAATGATTTGGAAGCAACAATGTGACCGGATATTTCACCGCGCCGATAACCTGCTCCCTGAATTTCGACTGAGTCACTGCATAGATAAATGTGTTCGTGCAGCAGCTGAAATCCCTCAGCAAGTACGCCACGTAGTGAAAGATCCACTCAGAATCTCTGAAATCGAGTCCTTTTCCAGAAACCTGATAATACATAACGTTTGCTACGCGCGTCATCCACAGGAGGATGAAGCTGCCGGAGAGGGTGAAGAGTAAAACTATAGACCTCTTCCTGCTCTCCATCTCCTGGTCACTACAGTTCTCCCTCTTGTTCTTACCCTTCAGACCTTTACGAATCCGGCTGGCTACTAAAATGTACCGAACTGTCAGAGTGTTGAGCAGCAGGATTACAGCGAAAGGGAGGAAGGGGGTTAAAACCATATCGATCCAATCATAAACTACCCATCCAGGGTCGGTGAAATAATTGCCCATCGTTACACAACCCCACGGTACGTTGTCGATGATTACCCATGGTTCCCGGACGAAGTACCGGGGAAAGTTTTTCAGACAAAACAGTATGCCTGTTGTTGTTATAACCACAGCCGCAGTTTTCCCGGTACAATATGTTGCTTTCAGTTTCTGGCAGCAGATGGCGACAAATCGATCAAATGTGAAAATAACGGTAAACCAGACTGAACAGTGTGTGGATGTGTACGTCAGAACATCGATGACACTGCACACAGGGGTGATGCGCAGAAAACTCCACGGGAAATAATGCCAACTGATTCGATACATAATCACCTTGGTGATAATGGTCAGTAGATCTGCCGCTGCCATGGCCACCAGGTAGCGAGTGGTGCAGATGGAGAGTCCGCACTTTCCCCGGAGCAGAATCACAATCGCCACTACATTCACTGAAAAGAGATGAGTCAGAGAGAGAGAGAGAGAGAGAGTGAGAGAGAGAGAGAGAGAGAGAGAGAGAGAGAGAGAGAGAGAGAGAGAGAGAGAGAGAGAGAGAGAGAGAGAGAGAGAGAGAGAGTGTGTGTGTGTAGGACAACAAGAAAGAAAAGAAAACTGACAGGGACGTTTACTGAACACATTTTCCTGTAAGTAACACGAGATCCGATTTCAGCTACAGTTCAGGAGTCTAGAGTCGGGGAGCGGTTGCTAACCTAATAAAATTCATGCGCCATCCTCTCAGTGAACGTCCTTCTTCCTTGTGGAGATAAGATAAGTGTGTAATTGGCAGGGATAAATGAATTCTGCGGGAAATGCAACGAAGGGTGCAATTCCGATTCCTGCCGCTGTGGGGAACAGTTTTATTAAATTTATCGTGACCGACCTGGGCTCGGCAATCTCAACATCTGATGGGGCCGAGAATGGATAAACAGGGAAACAACAGATTCGGAATAATGAAGGGCATCATCAGATTCAGGAGGATTCATGGAAATCAACAAGTACTCATCGATTCATGCAGAGACCGTTCTTCAGAACGAAGCCGTACCTCAATTTTCGGCGGATCTCAGAGCGATAGTGGGGCAACAGTAATCAGAGGCTAAGTGCCTCTGTTATACTGGTTTATTTATCCAGCGCAGTTCAATTGGATAACACACGGCAGCAGATCCTTGGCAGTGGTTCATGTGAACACACGCAATGATTGACCAACAAACGGTGGAATGCGACAGTGACAGTCATCACACGGAGACGTGTAACACACGAACAGGGGTTCTTTCTGATCAATCTCAGAAGCAGAGAACACAGAATGCACACCTTCCCTGTAATACCTCTCCTGAGAGCTGCCTGTCACAAACATTCCTTCCTGTTATTAAAGGCAGGGAAACAATCGAGTCTCGCCCATGAGTTCGACGGGAGACAGGGGGTTAATTTCATTTTCATTAAGCATGTAAAATCAGAATGTTGAATTTACAGGATCGATATCTCTGACCGACTTTTGTTCAATGATTATTAATTTGCAAACTGGTAAAATGCCCATAAAGAGGATCAAACCGGTTAATACACAGAAATATCAAAACAGGAATTGTTGCAGTTACTTACCAGGAACTCCAATGACGGCAATAAACACGAACAATATTTTCTCCACGTTCAAGTACCTATCCAACATTGTCATTTTCTCTCCAGTGATGTGTCCCCTGTGCTACAGGTGATCTCCCGAAATTAAAAGATGAGACAGCACATGCGTAGGGGTTTTAATTAACATTTGTGTAATCCACAGGGACGGATTTCAAAAGAGTTTAAAACGAAGATTCTTAAATTAGTTGCAAACCTATTACTTCAAAGAAGGAATTCCCATGGTAATAGAATGTGGTTTAATTAATGAATTATTTTTTTTAACCATTTGTGTGAGTTAGTTTGTCTCAACAAAGACACCTGAACATTTGTGGTGGCTTATTGATTAAATGTGTTTCTACTGTAAATATATACTTCCAAGAAAACAATTGTCAGACACACACATTAAAGTAAATTAATTAGTTACAGCTTATGAAATCGTACTGAATCACTTAATGTTACCATTGCCCTGATGAGCACAAACTCCAGCTGTGGTTTGAGTTTGTGTCTCCAAGTTCGAGTCTGTTTGAGAAAAGCTGTTCAAATCTACTAAACCCTGTAATTTCTTCAACGACTTAGTCACAGTCGGAGCATTTGGAGTTCTTTCCTAACTTTAAGCATGGCTTTAAAACTCAGCAATCTAATGGGGGGGGGATACATTTTTATTCTGTTATGCCCTGTTTTATATTTTTACTGCTATGCTGTAGGATTTTCAATTATCTGGTCCATAGGAACGGAGTGAAATTATCATAATGATAATGAGGAACGTGTGCCTTCAAATATGATGTCGAGGAACTGGGAGCTGGGGAAGTTTTTGCATGAGTAGCACTGAGGTTGGTCTTGGTGATTTTGTTCGGCGGCAGACGAAGGGAGTAGGCGCAAGAAGGAATCAGTCATAGGACTCGATCTGCTGGGGACGCAATTGTTCGAGATATATTACGAGTAACGTTCGGAAGGTGGTGTGAGCTTTCACGCTGACTGAGGGCCTAACACACATTTACATTAAAGTGTTTCTCTCGCTCTGTCACTGTGCCATGAATTCGTCTAGCCAAGGCATGTTACAAATCATTAACTTTTAAACAAAAGATAATATGAACGTTACCAATGTACTTTTCAAGACATCTGTCGTCAGCTGCTGAAATAGGAGATTTTCTGATAAGTGTTGGTTCTAACGTAGACAAATCATCCTGAACAACCAACATGAACAATCAACTTCAAACAAATTTATTTTGTCATATTCAGCGGAGCACAATCGCTTCTAAAATTGAGAGCTGGACATCAGTTCAACAGATGAAATAGGGTACAACTTATTGAGGGGGAAGTTAGGATAATTTTTTCTGTCGCTTGTATCAGTCATTTCGAGTCATTTGAATGACGAAAGTCAAAGTAACAGCTGATGAGATGGTGTACATATGTTCTTCTGAGCGTATAAAAGAGATCGAGAGTTATATTCCAGGGACCTTTGATAATATAAAGTTACGCGGCCATACGAACTTAGATACGGCTTGTGGTCGGATTGATGAACGTTCCTTTCTCGATTAGCAGAGAGTGGATGGTTGATTCTTTGACTCTGACAACTGTAGTGCAGGGACTGCTGTTAGGCCCATTGTTTATTTTAATCATGCATTTTAATGATGCAGATGTCGGTGTAGAAACCTGAATAAGAAGAATTTCGGACGATTCCAAAGTTCGAGGCGTTGTTCCGGCCAGGAACCCTATCCAAGCTTGTAGCTTGATGCTGTCCTGCTAGGAAATGGGCTGAAAAATTTAATACAGACACCTGTGAGAAAGTTTTGATGAAAGATACATCAGGTTTCGAATCATATATTGAATACGTGGACTTTAGTGTGCAGTATTTAAAATGAGACCTGGCGAAACAGATCGATAATTCCAGGAAATCGGTGTCACGTGCAGTTCGTCTCGTAATGAGCTCTGATCACATTGGCCTTCACAATCAGATCACTGAGTACACGAATGGGGACGTTCTGTTGGAGCTGTACAACACGTTGGTGAGGCCGTCATAGAATATCGTGGGCTGTTCTGCCCATCTACGTACAGTTTGGGAATACCATTATGATTCAAAATGTCCAGCGATAATTTGAAAGGAAGAGTTCGGGAAATGAACAAGGTGAATACACGCCGATTTGCTCCCGTCCAGGGTCTATATTGTACACAGTATAGAGAGGGTGCGTGGATACTACAGAGGGAGTGCAAAGGAGATCTACAAGGATATTGCCCGGAATGGAGATCATACCTTAGGAGAAAATGGCCTTTTGTTCTTGTAGTGACAAAGGACGAGACGTCAACTGACAGAGGTCTATAAGATGAAGGAAGTCATTGATCGTGTGGATGATCAGATTTTTTTTTATTCCCCCTTCCCCCAGGTCCAAAATGGGTAACACAAGAGGGCATAGCTTAAAAGTGTTTCGAAATAGGTACAGAGGGGATACAAGGGGTAGGTTCTTCACACAGAAATGAGGTGGTGGAACCGGATACAACAGGGTGTTGTAAGAGTCTTTTAGACTCATACATGGAGTTTAGAAAAATAGAGGGCTGTGCACTAAGGAAAGTCCCTGGAGAATCTCGAGTAGATTACATACTCGGCACAACACTGTTGCCCGAAAGCACTGTAATGTACTGTAGATCTCTATGTTCTATGTTCTGTCCTTTGAGTGAATCTACAACTAGAGGTCATAGGCGTGCGGAGAAATTTGAAACAGGCAAGAAGTGTATGTAGTAGAAGTTATTCACTCAGAGGGTCGAGCGAGTGTGGAAGGGACTGCAAGCGTAACTAGTAGATGCGGATTCCATTGTATCATTTCAGTGCAGGTTGTGTAGTTACGTGGATGAGAGTGGGATAGAGGGTGCAGATATATGCAGTGGGGCGGAGGATCACAGAGGGATGACCTAGATGTACGCAAGTGCCTATTTCTCTGTAGTAATAACCTGTGACTTCATGACTCTCTCTCTGTCCCATTTCCCTATCTAGTATCTTCTCCATTTCGTCACCAATATAAGTCTGTGCAGAACAGAGGGTGTGTTCAAGCTCAACTTTCAACCTCATTTCCTTCTACTTTTGTAGTACAAACTACTCTGTGCCTATTGTGGAATTCGTACTGATGACCGGGCCCTCAACTTATTGGAAAAGTAAAGTCTTACAATTCTACATCCAGTGTGGAACTTGTACCAGTGTGCAACCGTTGGTTGCCAGGTGAAAGTCTCACGTCTGTATCCACCGTGGAGCTGGTATTGATGCGTGATATGCAGAACTGGTATCATCACTATGGGCTGACTCACCACTCTAACTGGATTGCGAATATGCACTGTCGCGAGGCCCTCGGCTTCCTTGAGAATACCTCAGCACTGTTAACACGCTTTTCTCTTTCACACTGTTAATACAATTTGTTAGGCTGACTGCACTAGTCTCACCGTGTGATTCAACTTTTCTTGTAAATTGCTTTCCATCAGTAACTCGGAAACACATTGCCATTTATTGCGACAGCAATTCCTTTCAATCCCTACTCTGCCATTGCATTATCTACTGCGCCATTAATCAATACAGCCTGTTGATTGATCAATACATCAACGCTCGTACTAGTTTTGTTGATTACGGCTATATTAGTGTTGTTACCAAGACATCATTTATTGTCTTTCTCCAATTGCTCCACCGATGGCAATGATTAACTTCTCTTTTATAGGATTGCAGACTTTCCAGTTTCTCATAGGAAGAGGTATAGAGTAACAGTGATGAACGGAGATATATTTCTCGGCGAAACAGGTTTCTGACTCACACGGGAACTCTGAGATAGCGAGATCCTCTGTGGTCATTGTCCAGACGCTGCAGGTGCTGCCTGGACGAGCACCGAACACGGTTCACATTGCAGAATGAAATGTGATGAAGCAGGTTCCTTTGCTAGATGACATCAACATTCCTACCGACTTGTTGAAGATTTAAGTGTGGAATTTTCCATCATACTCTTGTTCCGTGTCAGCTGTGGGCAAAAAGTGAGATATTTTAGGAGGCGAGTCACAGAGCAAGTCTTCAATGTGCATCTATGCATCCTGTTGCAAGGCAGTTTGAAACTCATTTTGCCAATCTACATTGGATTCATTGGGACCCATTCTTGTCGACCGATCGCAGATCCGTCTGGATGGGAGCCCTGGAGAATTTTTACACGTTCATTCGCCAATGTCGAGAAGTATTAATTTTAGAGGGTGAATGCGAAGCGATAGCGTTCCACAATGCGGTACCGGAATCTATATTGGGTGTTAACAATGTGGTCTGAGGGATTCCCGTTGAAGACGGAGGGAGTTACGAAGGAGGAATGCTGGAGATGTGTTTAGGTAACAACCTGAACTTTTTTTCCCCCTCCAGCTGTACGAAGAATGTGGAATCCATAGAAGGCGTGCAGAGGGAACTTACAAAGATGTTACCTGGATTAGGGAGCATGCTTTATGAAAATAGGTTGAGTGAACGTGGACATTTTTTTTCTTTGGAGCGACTGAGAATGAGAGGAGATGGAGGATAGAGGTGTCTGAAATGATAAGAGGTATTGATCATGTGGATAGTCAGAGTGTATTTCCCCGGACAGAAATGGCTAGCACGAGAGGGAACAGTTTGAAGGTGCTTGGAAGCAGGAACTGAGGAGATGTCAGCGGCAAGTTTTTTTTCCACAGAGAGTGGTCAGTGCATGGAATGGGCTGCCGGCGATTGTGGTGGAGGCTGATACGTTAGGGTCTTTTCAGAGACTTTTGGACAGGTGCATAAAGCTTCGAAAAATAGAGAGTTATATGTCACCCCCGGTAATTTCCAAGGTAAGGAGATGTCCGGCAGAGCTTTGTGGGAGGATGGGCCGGCAGTGACCTGTATGGTTTCTATTTTTCTATGACGCTGGAGGAAAGTAGGAGTAAATTCTCCAGAGAGTGAGACATAGATGTCGGGGAATATTCACCCGTTTCAGGATGATAATATCGTTCAGTAATTCAAAGGTCAGGCAAATTGTAGCAAAATCAAACAATGTAAACTGCAAAATATTGATGATCACTATCTGAATTAAATGGAAATGCAGGAACCTGCACCAAGTTTCCAGCGTGTGAGGATGATTGAGCAGGATCTTCAAATGGAGTTATCTAAGGACACGGGTCTATTTACATGCTGGAATGCGTTGTTCTGCCAATTCTGCTACTAAAATTCCAGATGGCGTCTCTCCGGTGAATACAAGTACTTTCATTGTCATCCTGAAAATATTTTTGTACTAGTCAAGAAAATATCGCAAATGTTTATTATGGTAAATATCATCAACTGCAACCAGCATTGAATTACTAACGGCTCAGTGTATCGTGGGTTTTCCGTCATAAGGAACACATATACTCTGTTGAAATCACATATGAAATCTGATCTTTAACAGAGTACAATGGCTCTCTGTTAATGTCAGGGAGTTTTTCAGCGGTTAAAATGTAGTACATGTATATGTGTTCCTGATGACGGAAGGCCCACGGTACACTGAGCCGTTAGTAATTCAATGCTGGTCGTAGTTGATGAAGATCCTGATCAACTGTCCTCACACGCTTGAAATTTGGAGCAGTTTCCGGCAGTCTCCTTTAATTCAGATGGTAATCATCATTATTTTGCAGGTTTCATCGTTGGTTTTTAAACTATATGCATTTGCTTAATATTTTAAAAACTCCCTGTCATTAACAGAGAGCCATAGTGCTCTGTTAAAGATCGGATTTCATACTTATTTAGTGCACGATATACATGCTATGAAATTTACTAATTGTTAATATTTTTCAAATTAGAAGCTTAAATTGTGCGGCAAAATATTATCTCGAAGTCCCTTGAATATAAAATGAAATAAACAGTTACTCATTTGCACCTTTGGTGGTGGTCCTGTTGTACTCTACCCAGAGGCAGCTCGTCCACTTTCCGGACTCTCCTAAAATCCAGCTCCTACCGGTGGCTCCGAGTAACTCTCTGCATCCGAAAGTGGTAAACCCTAGTACGGCGCTTCGACAGGCGGGCTAAACCCGGTGGGGGAAGCCTAGAAACTTGAACCCTCGTGAGCTTACCCCAGCATTCGAAGCCAGTTCCCGGACTGAGATCAACTACAAGATGCATTAACCAAGAAGGCTGTGCAGAAAACTTCATGGACAGCGAATGGCAAAACAAGGCACAGAAGGCGTCATCACTACAGATGCAGCCGAGGCATTCCCCAATCATGACGACCTTTCCTGCCGTTGGACCAGAACTTAAGTTTTAAGTTATAAGAACAAAGGATAGGTACATGGATGGGAGAGGTCTGAAGTGTTATCGACTGGGTGCGTGTCAAAGGGAGTACCGGAATAAAGTTTCGGCACAGACTATAAGGGCCAAATGGCCTGCTCTCTGTGCTGTAATGTTCTACATTTGGGGCTGAGAGCATGGAACTGCCCCAGAGCAACAGCCTTTTCGCTATGAAATTCTCCCTTCACAAGTTCCGCCATCGTCAGAAACGATGGACAATCAGCACCGCCAAATAAATAAACAAACAAACTAACAAATAAATAATTAAATAGCCGTTAAAAATAAAACAATAGACAGATCCGCTAGGACATAACCCGTTGATATTCTTACAGAAATTTACTCTGCACGGTTTTCAGAATCATTTCAACTATACGTCTGTTTTCCAGTTATAATGCAGCATATTCCTTACAAATTCTCACCACAGCTATTTCAAAGAAAGAGATTTTCAGTTTATCGCCAGTGGGCTTATATAAATACAACGATAGGTTCATAAATATATAGAGTGGTCGATTGAGTAGGACTACATTAACGAGACAGATAATTTGATTTTGCTGGGCAGTGAGGAGAAACTGAGGACATTTCCCTCCTTTCAGGGGATCCAGCACTACAATGAACAGGTCTGGAGGAACATCACTTCACACGCGCTGCATTCTAACGTGCCACCGACCATATCTCACTTCTTTTATAGATCCCTCAATTCTGCAATTTTATTATCACATCTCATTCATTCCCATGATCTCTCAGACAGACAGTACCATTGCTTATTCAGGAACATCCTCATGTATTCTGGTAAATTCATTGCCTTTCCAATCTCATGCTGGATAGCAAAAACAGTGTGCATACCATAAAATCATATCAACATCCCTATTTACAAAAATACTCTTCAGCAAAATCACACTATTAGTGGTGATTTGCTGCAATCAGATACCGCACTGTCGCTGAATAACAGAATATGTTATTTATGTATTTATTCTTCAATGTCCACTCCCTTGCAGCAAATAAATAACGCACAAATTACTAATTGCAGAATCAATGTCTAAAATGTGTAATCATTAATTACATTTATAGTGCCCTGAACAACAGGAGATGGCGAGCTGATGTAGACAGAATCCCCGTGCATCTTGTCTTTCAAAGGAGAGAGTTCTACAGTCAATGTACCAAGCAGTGACCGAAATATCAGTGGATATAAAGACATTTAACCTCGGCTTTTGTACTCCTTTTCGTACTCATACCAGGTGTGATCCAGCGGAGAAAGAAAAATATTCACTCTTTTATTTATATCAACATATAGGCCCATGTTTATTTGGCAGGGATTAAACGTTTAAGCTTTCTGTTGTTTGAAGCAGGTGGTTTAGAAAAAAAAACAAGAGGGAATTATTGTGCATCACTAGTCAGTTTCATTACAGTCAGGTGAGATGTAGTTAACTCGTTATAGATCGGCACTTGCAGAGCTGCAAGAGACGCTCAATTACATGTTTGTGTACAATAAAATTGAGAGAGTTTTTAAGGATTTTGAAATAATTTGGAACCTAAAATCAAACGG